>NW_011494886.1:2122470-2128227 GCF_000754665.1 Bison bison bison
AGGGTGGTGTCATCTGCATATCTGAGGTTATTGATATTTCTCCCAGCAATCTTGATTCCAGCTTGGCTTACTCCAGCCCAGCGTCTCTCATGATGTACTCTGCATATAAGTTAAATAAGCAGGGAGACAATATACAGCCTTAATATACACATCCATCCCAACCCCTCTGGCTAATGAAAGATGTCTATCAGTTCAGTTCAGTCACTCAGTTGTGTCTGACTCTTTGTGACCCCATGGACTGCAGCATGCCAGGCCTCCCTATCCATCACCAACTCCTGGAGTTCACTCAAACTCATATCCATTGAGTCAGTGATGCCATCCAACCATCTCATCCTCTGTCATCCCCTTCTCCTCCTGCCTTCAATCTTTCCCAGCATCAGGGTCTTTTCCAATGAGTCAGTTCCTTGCATCAGGTGGCCAAAGTATTGGAGTTTCAACTTCAGCATCAGTCCTTCCGATGAATATTCAGGATTGATTTCCTTTAGGATGGACTGGTTGGATCTCCTTGCAGTTCAAGGGACTATCAAGAGTCTTCTCCAACACCACAGTTCAAAAGCATCAATTCTGCACCGCTTAGCTTTCTTTATAGTGCAACCCTCACTCTTTCTGTATCTACCCTGATTCTTGGACCTTTGGGGAAACATCAGAGGTATTAAAAAAAAAAACCATGGCTTTCAGTTTAATAAACCTGAATTCAAACTCCAGCTCCCTCTACTTTATTCAGGATAGATTTTTTTATACACTAACAACTCCCAGGTCTCAGTGTTTAACCAAAGTTTGCTTCTCACTTCTCAAATATCTGCTTGGTGCAACCACAGGGCACCATATTTTCAGTGGTGATTCAACAGTTCAGGCATTCTCCATTCATAGTTTAATCTCTGAGTACCAGGAGAGGGGAAACACTGAAGAATTTTGAGGGACTTTTTACTGTTACAGCTCATTGATAAGAAGTGTTACTCAGCTCCACTTAATTACAAGGGAGATGGGAAGCAAACTTTTCAAGTCTAGGCAGGAAAACAATATAAATATTGATGAACACAAAGCATTGTTTTCTGCTATACTAACCTCATAAACCTGGCAATTAATTTTTCTTAGTTATGTCACTTGGAAAACAGTGATGATTATATCTACCTCATACATGTGTCAAGTTTATTGCACAATGTTTTGCAAATAGAGTGAACTCAGTAATGGTGGATTGCTTTTCTTCAATAGAAAGGGACTGCATAGCAAACTTGCCACAACACAACATACCATGTCTCAGTTCAGTTCAGTTTGGTTCAGTCGCTCAGTCATGTCCAACTCTTTGTGACCCCATGGATTGCAGCATGCTAGGCCTCCCTGTCCATCACCAACTCCCGGAGTCTACTCAAACTCATGTTCATTGAGTTGGTGATGCCATCCAGCCATCTCATCCTCTGTTGTCCCCTTTTCCTCCCATCCACAATCTTTCCCAGCATCAGGGTCTTTTCAAATGAGTCAGTTCTTCGCATCAGGTGGCCAAAGTATTGGAGTTTCAACTTCAACATCAGTCCTTCCAATGAATATTCAAACCCAGGTCTCCAGCATTGCAGGAGGATTCTTTACCAGCTGAGCCGCAAGGGAAGCACAAGAATACTAGAGTAGGTAGCCTATCCCTTTCTCCAGGGGATAGTCCCAACCCAGGAATTGAACTGTGGTCTCCTGCATTGCAGGTGGATTCTTTACCAACTGAGCTTTCAGGGAAACCCTACCATGACTCAAACTATCATAAATCTAATCCCTCCTACTTTTAACTATTTTTCCTCCCACTGGTCCTTAACATGGACCTTTTGTTTATTTCTATTAGCATGAATGGGTAATTAACCATAATTATCCCAACCAGTAGCTCCTATAATTAGTAACTATACAGAGAAATCTTTAATATAAAATTACAATAAAGTTAAGTTCTAAAATATCAAACTCATAGATAAAAGGTGCTTTTCCCCTCCTTTCTTCTTATTCATACATGCTACATAGCCTGAAGTGACTAACATATTTGCTATATACTTGCAATTGTTAGTAAAGACAGATCTGAATAACACTATCAATCACTTTGATCTAATTGATTTTTATACAAAAATCTATCTTGCAACGACAGAATAGGTATTCTTTCAAATCAAGTGCACATGGTTTAAAGTAGACCAATGATAGAATAACAAGTCTCAATCAATGTAAAATGACTGAAATCATAGAGTCTGCTTTGACAAATGAATTAAATTATAAATCAATAGAAAGATATTTAGAAAAATTCTCTAATTTAGAAATTAAACAACAGACTTCTCAATAGCCTATGGGTCAAAGAAGAAACCATAAGAAAAACTAGAAACTATTTTGAATAGAATGATAGTGAAAATATAACTTATCAAAGTATGTGCTGCTGCTGCTGCTGCTAAGTCGCTTCAGTCGTGTCTGACTCAGTGCAACCCCATAGACAGCAGCCCACCAGGCTCCCCCGTCCCTGGGATTATTCAGGCAAGAACACTGGAGTGGGTTGCCATTTCCTTCTCCAATGCATGAAAGTGAAAAGTGAAAGTGAAAGTGAAGTCGTGTCCGACTCTTCGTGACCCCATGGACTGCAGCCTACCAGGCTCCTCCGTTCGTGGGATTTTCCAGGTGAGAGTACTGGAGTGGGGTGCCATCGCCTTCTCTGATCAAAGTATGTAAATGAAGCTAACTCAGTGCTTAGAGAAAAATTTATAGTTCTGAATGCTGATTTCAGAAAAGAAGAAAGGTCAAATTAATGGGTTAAGTTTAGAGCTCAAAGAACTAAGAAAAGAAAAGCAAAATAAATAATAAAGAGAAGATATAAATGCCTTGAAATAAAACAAGCAAACAACAAGGAAAGTTATCAAAGTCAAAAGTAAGTTCTTTGAAAAGATCAACAAAATTGATAAAGTTCTAGCTAGAAAGAATTTTCAATATAAGAAATAAAGTATTGCCACAGACTTCACATACATTAAAAAGACAATAAAAATATAATGGATAACTTTATACAAATTTGACATCTTAGATGAATGGACAAATTCTTTGAAAAATAACACCAATTAACACAAAAAGACACAGACATTTTAATAGGCCTCCCTACATCCATTAAAGAAATTATATCTATTATCAAAATTTTCTCAGAAAGACTATAGATCCAGGTGACTGCACTAGTGTAGTCTATCATATATTTAAGGAATATAGAATCTTAGATACTGCTGCTGTTAAATTGCTGCAGTCACGTCCAACACTTTGTGACCCAGGCACGAATGCTGGAGTGGGTTGCCATGCCCTTCTCCAGGGGATCTTCCTGACCCAGGGATTGAACCCATGTCTCTTAAGTCTCCTGCATTGGCAAGCGGGTTCTTCACCACTATTACCACCTGGGAAGCCCAAAATCTTATATAAATTTTATCATAATCTTACATAAATCTGGTCAGTTTATAGAAGATGAAGTTTTCCCAACTAGTTTTATGAGGTCAGTGTGTCCAAAATATCAAAACCTCACAAAAATATTACAAAATATAGAGAAAGAAGAAAGACAGACACAGAGAGAGACTGAATGAAAGGATGGAGAGAAGGGAAAGGGAAAAATTACAGACCAATATATCTCATGAACATAGGTGTAAAATATCCACAAAATATTAGCAAATCAAATTCAGCTACATATAAAATGGATAATACATTATAAACAAATAGTGTGTATTAAGGTTAGTTTAACATTCAAAAATCAATGTAAATTCACAAAAATGGGGGAGGGGGAAGTATTCGATAATTTTAATGGGTAAAAATAAAACATTTAATAAAATTCAACACTCATTCATGATTTTAAAAGTCTAAGTTTTTTTAAGGAGAAGGCAAGCCTTACTTGGAGTACATATATATAATTTTTTTATTTTCAGAGTTCCTTCAATGTCACAAAGAGTAAGTTATTTGAATTTTTTAAAGTTAATGTACTGGTGATACACTGATAATCATCATTCAGAATGGCAACAGGCATGGCAGCCACTTATACCAAAAGTTCTAAATTTATTACATTTAATGATCTGCAACTTGAGAGTCCTGATAATTAGATCTTTTACTTTTTTTTGGCTGCACCACAGGGCAGCATGTTGAATCTTAGTTCCCCAACCAGGGATCAAACCCATGCCCCTTGCAGTGGAAGCAGAGTCTTAACCACTGAACCACCAGGGAAGTCCTGAGAATCAGATCTTAAAAAAAAAAACAAAAAAACAAAAAAAACCTCATAAAAGTTATGAATAGAAGGGACTTTCCACAATTTGATTAAGGTCATTGCCAAGAATTATAAACAGTTAAGATTTCACTCTACTTCCAAGTTAACCAAATCAGCCTGTCATGGATGCTAGCAGAAGACACAAATCTAGTTCCACTGTAAAGTATAGTTTATTTCATTAACAATAGTAGTACCTACCATATTATCATTTTCTTGTGCTACTTTCTCAAACCCCAGTTTCACAGGGTGACACAAGAGGGCTAGAAACCACCTGCACACACAGTGGCTTGCATTGCAGAAGAGAAACACTGTTTAGTGAACCCAAATCTCTTGCAATGGGTTGGACCTGTCTTCAGCGGGTGAGGGAACTGAAGCAGGAGTCTGATCCCCGCAGTGGGGCAATTGTCTGAGTCAGAGGAGAAACATTAAAGGCTAAGAGTGAAACAGCAGATCTGTGGCAGCCTAAATGGAATGAGACTCAGACAGATCTTGCTGTAGCCATACATGTCCTGGACAGGAATGCTGGTCCCCTGGAAGGCACAGCGGCTGGGAGCTGGAGTTTAGGGATTATGGAGCAATCCCAGGGCAAGGGTTGCTGCTGACTGTGGAGAGATGGATTGAGAGGATGTGAAGGAGATCGTGGTGGGAAATGCCGTTGGAGAAAAATCAGGCAGCCATGGAAGCAAGGTGATACTGCTGAGTCATGGGAAGGGGATGGAGTCATCACCGTAGCCTCTCTCTCCCCACACAGCCAGCATCCGCAGCTGAACAACAGAGAGGCTGGCCCATCAAGAGCCTGATGCACTGAATTAGAGTAGGACCCCACCCAGGGTACCCCTTTAAGTGCCTGACACACGGAACAACAGAGAAGGACCCCAGGCAATGGAGCCCTCTAAGTGCCTGAACCAGCAGAACTATGGAGAAAGACTGGCCAAAGAGGCCTCCTGATCACCAGCTACAAGAGGCTCAAAAAGACTCTGATAGGGTCATAACATCTGTGGCAGAGGCAGTCTGTGTTCCTGCACACTTGGCACCACCAGGGTACCCACAAGCCAAGCAGCTGGGCCACCTTCACACTCAACTCTCACTGGGGCAGAGCTGCCACAGGCAAAAATAGTCTTGTGCCTATGTGCACAGGGTCACTTCAGTAGTGTCTGATTTTGTTATTCTGTAAACAGTGGCCTGCCAGGCTTCTCTGTTAGGGAGGGGGGTTCTCCAGGCAATACCAGAATGTATTGGCCAGTACCCTTCTAGAGCATTATATTTCCTGCTGCCCTAGCCACCAACTCCCAAGTACCCAGGGCTGCCAGAACCCCTGCAACCCAAGCAGCTGCACCACCTCCACACCTGGCCCTCGCAGGAGGAGACCCAAGTCCTCCAGGGTAGCCACAGGAGCAAACCCCAGTGGATGATGCACATGTAGAGGTGGAAATAAAACCATAATTGAAACCCAAGGGCAGTGTGGCTAAGGAAGAAGACCCAAAACCTTCCAACCAGCTTTACAAGCTGTGGATTAAATCCAC
>NW_011494886.1:2128327-2128688 GCF_000754665.1 Bison bison bison
AGCTGTACAAGCTGCAGATTAAATCCACATGATCAATTAGGCAGACTCTTGGTCTATGGAATATATAAAAGGTCACTGAGAGCTCCCACAAAAGGAAATCCACTAGTTCTAATAGTTGTGGACATTGAAGGCAAGAATACACAGGAGTAGGACTCAGATTAGAATCTGAGTTGCCCCCAAAGCAGGTCCAGAGATCAGCAGTGTTGGAGGGTATCCAAGGGAGGTAAGGTGGACTGTGACTCTCAGCGAAGGAAAGGACTCTGATAGCAATGACTAACTCCTACAGCTCAACTCCAGAAAAATAAATGACCCAATCAAAAAATGGGCCAAAGAACTAAATAGACATTTCTCCAAAGAAGAC
>NW_011494886.1:2129195-2138104 GCF_000754665.1 Bison bison bison
GAGCCTATAATACAGAGTGAAGTAAGCCAGAAAGAAAAACACCAATACAGTATACTAACGCATATATATGGAATTTAGAAAGATGATAACAATAACCCTGTGTACGAGACAGCAAAAGAAACACTGATGTATGGAACAGTCTTATGGACTCTGTGGGAGAGGGAAAGGGTGGGAAGATTTGGGAGAATGGCATTGAAACATGTAAAATATCATGTATGAAACGAGATGCCAGTCCAGGTTCAATGCACAATACTGGATGCTTGGGGCTAGTGCACTGGGACGACCCAGAGGGATGGTATGGGGAGGGAGGAGGGAGGAGGGTTCAGGATGGGGAGCACATGTATACTTGTGATGGATTCATTTTGATATTTGGCAAAACTAATACAATTATGTAAAAAATAAATAAATAAATAAAAATATTTATTATTCTTATTTTTTGACTTGTTCTGTAGATTCTTTTGGATTTTTTTTTCCTTTTTCTTCACCCTTTGTTGTAGTTGTTGATTTTATTGGCACTATGATATCCAATTAAGCTTTTTTTCCCTCACTTTTTTAATTGTTACAAACCTCTGCCTCTGTGTTGGGGTTTTGCAGTGCTGTGGAGTTTTCCTTTTTTTTTTTTTTCTTTTCTCTTTTTTAAATTTTAATTTTTTAAACTGATTATTATTTTTGCTACATTTATTCCTTTGTTTGCTTTTCCTACTGTTCTTTCCCCCTTGTAGTTAATCTTTAATGCATATAAATCTTCTTTATTTACTTCTATTTAATTTTGCATATCTGTTCTTTCTTTCCTTTCCTCTCAACATAATTATTACTTTTATTTTCTTTATTCCCCAATTGGCACTTTGCTTTAGTTTTGTTTTCCAGTTTGTGCTTTAGTTAGTTTTGTTCTTAACTGGTAGATATAGTTTTTGGCTTCCTTTGTTTGCCAGGTCAATCTATTGTACTTTTATTTTTGTTGGACTATTTTGACTTTGCTTATGGGTGTATACATATATGTATATATTCCATTATTTTAAGTATTATTTGCCTGATTTTGTAACTGCCATTTGTCTGAGGTTCATCTTTGGTTTCTCGTTTTTGGATATTTGTTTTAATCTCACTTAATGCCATAACAAACCACTTGTGCAGTCTTCTCTCCTGATCAGAGATCAAACCCTGAGCTTTGGAGTGGAAGCAATGACTCCAAGACCCTAGACTACCAGAGAACTATTGCTAGGGAGTATCAAACAGTGAGAACTCACACAAAGGAAACCACTTGAATATAGGACCCAGCAACACCCAATCACCAGTAGCACCCTGTGCAGGACACAACAAACAAAACAAAAATACAAACCCAATCATCAGCAGACAGGATTATCACCTCGCTCAGCCTTACCCATCAGAGGAATAACAAACAAACAAACAAAAATTCAGTACAAATCTCACCCTATACAAGCTCACACAAACCACTGGACCAACTTTAGGAAGGCAGAAACCAAAAGGAAGGAATTCAACCTTCTTCAAGGAAAGAATTCAACTTTCCTGGAAGCCTGGGAAAAGGAGATCTCAAACACAATAAATTTAAAAAAAATAATGAAAAGACAGAGAAATACTACACAAATGAAGTACAAACTAGAAACACAGAAGTCCAAATAAATGAAGAGGAAATAGGCAAACTACCTGGAAAAGAATTCAGGATAATGATAGTAAAGATGATTAAAAACCCTGAAAACAAAATGAAGAAAATGCAAGAATCAATTAACAAAGACCTAGAAGAATTAAAGAAGAAACATAGAGACAACACAATTACTGAAATTGAAAATACTCTAGAAGGAATCAATAGCAGAATACCTGAAGTAGAAGAACGAATCAGTGAACTGGAAGATAAAATAGTGGAAATAACTTCTGAAGGGCAGAATAAAGTAAAAAGAATAAAAAGAACTGAGGAAAGTCTCAGAGACCTCTGGGACCACATCAAATGTACCAACATTCGAATTATAAGGGTCCCAGAAGAAGAAGAGAAAAAGAAAGGGTATGAGAAAATTTTTGAAGAAATTATAGTTGAAAATTTTCCCAATATGGAAAAGGAAATAGTCAATCAAGTCCAAGAGGCATAAAGAATCTCATACAGAATCTCAAACCCAAGGAGAAACATGCCAAGACACATACTAATCAAACTAACATAGACTAGACACAAAGAAAGAATATTAAAAGCAGCAAGGGAGAAGAAACAAGTAATATACAAGGGAAACCCCATATGCTTAACAGCTGATCTTTCAGCAGAAACTCTGAAGGCCAGAAGGGAATGGCAGGATATATTTAAAGTAATGAGAGGAGAACATTACAACCAAGATTACTGTACCTGGCAAGGACCTCATTCAAAATTGATGGAGAAATAAAAAGCTTTTCAGACAAGCAAACGTTAAGAGAATTCAGTACCAACAACCAGCTTTACAACAAATGTTCAACGGATTTATACAGTCAAGGAACACGAGAGAAGAAAAAAAATCTACAAGATCAACCCCAAACAATTAAGAAAATGGCAACAGGAACATATATATCAATAATTACTTTAAATGTAAATGGATTAAATGCTCCAACCAAAAGACACAGACTGGCGGAATGGATACAAAAACAAGACCCATATACAGGCTGTCTACAAGAAACTCACTTAAGACCTAAGGACACATATAGACTGAAAGTGAGAGAATGGAAAAATACATTCCATGCAAATGGGAAGTAAAAGAAAGCTGGAGTAGCAATCCTCATATCAGACAAAATAGACCTTAAAATAAAGCAATAAGGAAGGACACTACATAATGATCAAGGGATCAATCTAAAAGGAAGACATAACAATTCTAAAAATCTATGCACCCAATATAGCAGCACCTCAACACATAAGACAAACACTAACAGACATAAAAGGAGAAATTGACAGTTACACAATAATAGTAAGAGGATTTAACACCCCACTCACACCAATGGACAGATCATCGAAACAAAATTAATAAGGAAACACAAGTCTTAAATGATATATTAAATGAGATGGATCTTACTGATATCTTCAGGACATCCCATCCAAAAGCAGAAGAGTACACCTTCTTCTCAAGTATGCATGGAACATTCTCCAAGATATTAATCACAAGAAAAAAAAAAAAAAAACTGTAAGAAACACAAACACATGGAGTTTAAACACATTCTAAATAATCTACAGATTCCTGAAGAAATCAAAAGGGAAATCATAAGAAATTTTAGAAAACAGTTGACAATGAAAACACGACAACTCAAAACCTATGGGATGCAGCAAAAGCAGTTCTAAGAGGGAAGTTTATAGCAATACAATTCTACCTCAAGAAACAAGAAAAAAATAAAATAGATAACCTAACTTTACACCTAAAACAACTGAAAACAGAACAACAACAACAAAAAAAAAACCCAAAATTAGTAGAAGAAAAGAAATCATAAAGATTCCAGCAGAAATAAATGACAAAGAAATGAAAGAAACAATAGTAAAGATTAATAAAACTAAAAGCTGATTCTTTGAGAAGATAAACAAAATTAACAACCCTTGGGCCAGACTCATCAAGAACAAAAGAGAGAAGAATCAAATCAACAAAATTAGAAATGAAAAGGAAAGGTTACAGCAGACAATGCAGAAATACAAAGGGTTATAAGAGACTATTATGAACAACTATATGGCAATGAATGGAGAAGGCAATGGCAACCCACTCCAGTTCTCTTGCCGGGAGAATCCCATGGACAGATGAGCCTGGTAGGCTGTGGTCCATAGAGCTGCTAAGAGTCAGACACGACTGAGTGTCTTCACTTTCACTTTCATGCATTAGAGAAGGAAATGGCAACCCACCCCAGTGTTCTGGCCTGGAGAATCCCAGGGACGGGGAAGCCTGGTGGGCTGCCATCTCTGGGGTCGCACAGAGTCGGACACAATTGAAGAGACTTAGCAGCAGCAGCAGCATATGGCAACAAAATGGATAACCTGGAAGAAATGGACAGATTCTTAGAAAAGTTCAATCTTCCAAGACTGAACCAGGAAGAAATAGAAATTATGAACAAACCAATTATTGTAATTGCACTGAAATTGAAGCTGTGATCAAAAATCTCACAAAAACAAAAGCCCAGGACCAGATGGCTTCACAGGAGAATTCTATCAAACATTTAGAGAAAAGCTAATACCTATCCTTCTAAAACACTTTTTAAAAATTGCAGAGGAAGGAACACTTCCAAACTCACTCTACAGGGCCACCATCACCCGATACCAAAACCAGTCACAGACAACAGACAACACAAAAAGAGAAAACCGTAGGCTGATATCACTGATGAACATAGATGTAAAAATCCTCAACAAAATTTTAGCAAACAGAATTCAGCAACACATTGAAAAGCTCATACACCATGATCAAGTTGGATTTATTTCAGGGATGCAAGGATTCTTCAATATATGCAAATCAATCAATGTGATAAACCATATTAACAAATTGAAAGATAAAAACCATATGATCATCTCAATAGATGCAGAAAAAGCCTTTGACAAAATTCAGCACCCATTTATGATTAAAACTCCTCAAAAAATGGGCACAGAAGGAACCTACCTCAACACAGTAAAGGCCATATATGATAAGCCTACAGCAAACATTATGTCAATGGTGAAAAACTGAAAGCATTCCCCCTAAGATTAGGAACAAGACAAGGGTGTCCACTTTCACCACTATTATTCATCATAGTTCTGGAAGTCCTAGCTAGCTACAGCAATCAGAGAAGAAAAAGAAATAAAAGGAATCGAGATCGGAAAAGAAGTAAAGCTCTTACTGTTTGCAGGTGACATGATACTGTACATAGAAAACCCTAAAGATAGTATCAGAAAATTACTAGAGCTAATTAGTGAATTTAGCAAAGTTGCAGGATACAAAATGAATACACAGAAATCATTTGCATTTCTATATACTAACAATGAAAAATCAGAAAGAGAAATTAAGGGATCAATCCCATTCACCATTGCAACAAAAAGAATTAAATATCTAGGAGTAAACTTACCTAAGGAGACAAAAGAACTGTACACAGAAAATTATAGGACACTAATGAAAGAAATCAAAGAGGACATAAACACATGGAGTGATATTCCATGTTCCTGGGTAAGAATAATCAATATTGTGAAAATGACTATACTACCAAACACAATCTACAGATTCTTTGTGATCCCTATCAAATTACGAATGGCACTTTTCACAGCATTAGAACAAAAAATTTCACAATTCATATGGCAACACAAAAGACCCTGAATAGCCAAAGCAGTCCTGAGAAAGAAGACTGGAGCTGGAGGAATCAACCTTCCTGACTTCAGATTATACCACAAAGCTACAGTCATCAAGACAGTATGGTACTGGCAGAACAGAAATGCAGACTAATGGGACAAGATAGAAAGCCCAGAAATAAATGCAAGCACCTGACAGCAATATAGCAACAGTAGGGGACTTCAACACCCTGCTTACACCTGTGAGTAGAACATCTATCCAGAAAACCAATAAAGAAACAGCTGACGTGAACACTCTAGATCAATGAAAGTTCATATACAGGACCTTCTACACAACAGCAGAAGAATACACATCCTTCTCAATGAGTATATGGAACACGCTGCCCAAGAGAGATCCTGTTAGGACACAAAGCAAAGTCAACAAATTTAAGAAAACTGAAACCATTCCAAGTAATTTTTATAATAACTTGGAATAAAACCAGATCAACAACAGGCAAGGCATCTGGAAAATTCACAAATACATGAAAACTAAACAACACGCTCTTAAATAGTGATTGAGTCAAACAGAAAACAAGAAGAAAAGTTTAAAATTATCTTCAGACAAACAAAAATGAAAACATAGCATGCTAAAAACTATGGATGCAGGAAAGGCAACATGAAGAAGGAATTTTTTAGTGATAAGTGGCTACATTAAAAAAAAAGAAAGAGTACAAATAAACAACCTAATTTTATACCTCAAGGAACTAGAAAAAGAAGAACTAAGCTCAAATTTAGCAAAAGGAAGGAAATAACAAACATCAGAGCAGGAGAAACAGAGACTAGAAAGACAATAGCAAAGACCAAAGAAACTTTAACTAGACTAAGAAAAAGGGGAAGACACAAAATCAGAAATAGACATTACAACTGATAATACAGAAACACTAAGGATCATAGGAAACTATTATGAATGATATATGCCAACAAATTAGACACTAGAAGAAACAGATGAATTACTAGAAACACACAAGCTACCAACACTGAATCATGAAGAGAAATTCTGAACATAATAATAAGAAAATTGAATCAGTAATCAAAATCTTCCAACAAAGAAAAATCCATGATGATGGCTTCATTAGTGAATTCTAATTCACTAACTAAACTAACTAACTAATTCTAATTCACTAACTAAACATTTAAAGAAAATTAATAGTAATCCTTCTCAAAATCTTCCAAAAATTTGAAGAAGAACGAACACTTTCAAACTTACAAGGCCAGCAATATCCTAATATCAAAACCAGATGAGAACATGACAAGAATTCTTAGAGCAATATCCCCGATGAACATAGATGCAAAAGTCCTCAACAAAATATCAGCAAACCAATTTCAACAGTACATTAAAGGAATCATACACCATGATCAAGTGGGATTTATTCCTAGGATGCAAGGATGGCTCAACATATGCAAATCAATAAATATGCTACACTGCATTAACAAAATGAAGGATAAAATTCACATGACCATCCCAATATACGCAGAAAAACATCTGACGGAATTTAGCATCCTTTCATGTTAAAAACTCTCAACAAATTAGGTACAGATAGAAGGTATCCCAACATAATAAAATCCATTTATGGATAAGCCTACAGCTAACATATTCAATGAGAAAAAGCTGAAAGTTTTTCTTGTAAAATCAGGAACAGAACAAGGATGCCCATTATCCCCAGTGATAAAATTTAATAGCAAAAAAACCCCAAAAACAAAAACAAAAAAACACCCACAATCCAATTAAAAAATGAGCAAAGTACTTGAACAGATTTTTCTGAAGAAGACATCCAAATGGCTAACAGGTACATAAAAAAATACTCAACATCACTAATTATCAGGGAAATGCAAATCAAAACCACAATGAGGTATCATCTCACATTTGTTAGGGTGGCTATTATGAAAAAGACCAGTGGTAACAAATGATGGCAAAGTTATGAAGAAAAGGAAACACTCGTACATATGTTGTTGGGGAATATAAACTGGTACAGTCACTATGGAAAACAGTATGGAAATTCCTCAATAAATTAAATTGAACTACCACATGATCAAGCAATCCCATTTCTTGGTATATATCCAAAGGAAGTAAAATAATTATTTCAAGGAGATATCTGTACTCACATGTTATTCACAATAGCCAAGATTGTGAACCCAGGTATCCTTCAAAGGATGCAGATAAAGAAAATGTGATGTATATATACACTGGAACATTATTCAGCCTTAAGAAAATAGGAAGTCCTGTCATTTACAACAACATGGATTAAAAAGGGCATTTCACCAGAAATAAGCTAAATAGAAGACAAATACTTCATGTTACCCTTTATATTTAGAAACTTAAAAAAAATTAATATTGATCATGCCTATGTAAGGAACAGTAATTCCAACAGTATGGTGTTTGGAGATCTTCCAGGTTGGCAAATACACCCACTCTGAGAGGATGATGCACCCCAACTCCACAGCAACAGAAGCTTCTGTACCAGGGCTTTTCCAGACCTCAGTCTTCATCTAGCTGCTCATGTGTGCTCTTCATCATATCCTTTAGAAACTGAGTAGAAAGGTGATTTCTAGGGGCTGAGAGAAAATGGGAGGGGAGAGGCGGGTGAAAGGATATTTATTTATTTATTTTTATATGTGTATGCTTTTATTTTTTCAATATTGTATTGTTTTTGCCATACATCAAAATGAATCCTCCACAGGTATACATGTGTTCCCCATCCTGACCTCTCCTCTCTCCTCCCTCCCCATACCTTCCCCCAGGTCGTCCCAGTGCACCAGCCCCAAGCATCCAGTATTGTGCATCGAACCTGTACTGGTGACTCGTTTCATATATAATATTATAAATGTTTCAGTGCCATTCTCCCAAATCATCCCACCCTCTCCCTCTCTCACAGAGTCCATAAGACTGTTCTATACATCAGTGTCTCTTTTGCTGTCTTGTATACAGGGTTATTGTTACCATCTTTCTAAATTCCATATATATGCATTAGTATACTGTATTGGTGTTTTTCTTTCTGGCTTACTTCACTCTGTATAATAGGCTCCAGTTTCATCCACCTCATTAGAACTGATTCAAATGTATTCTTTTTAATGGCTAATACTCCATTGTGTATTTGTACCACAGCTTTCTTATCCACTCATCTGCTGTTGGACATCTAGGTTGCTTCCATGTCCTGGCTATTATAAACAGTGCTGCGAGGAACATTGGGGTACACATGTCTCTTTCAATTCTGGTTTCCTCAGTGTGTATGCCCAGCAGTGGGATTGCTGGATCATAAGGCAGTTCTATTTCCAGTTTTTTAAGGAATCTCCACACTGTTCTCCATAGTGGCTGTACTAGTTTGCATTCCCACCAACAGTGTAAGAGGGTTCCCTTTTCTCCACATCCTCTCCAACATTTATTGCTTGTAGACTTTTGGATCGCAGCCATTCTGACTGGCGTGAAATGGTACCTCATTGTGGTTTTGATTTGCATTTCTCTGATAATGAGTGATGTTGAGCATCTTTTCATGTGTTTGTTAGCCATCTGTATGTCTTCTTTGGAGAAATGTCTATTTAGTTCTTTGGCCCATTTTTTGATTGGGTCATTTATTTTTCTGGAATTGAGCTGTAGGAGTTGCTTGTATATTTTTGAGAATAG
>NW_011494886.1:2138377-2224156 GCF_000754665.1 Bison bison bison
TTTCCCAGCACCACTTTTTAAAGAGATTGTCTTTAATCCCTTGTATATTCTTGCCTCCTTTGTCAAAGATAAAGTGTCCATATGTGCATGGATTTATCTCTGGGCTTTCTGTTTTGTTTCATTGGTCTATATTTTCTGTCTTTGTGCCAGTACCATACTGTCTTGATGACTGTGGCTTTGTAGTAGAGCCTGAAGTCAGGCAGGTTGATTCCTCCAGTTCCATTTTTCTTTCTCAAGATTGCTTTGGCTATTTGAGGTTTTTAGTATTTCCATACAAATTGTGAAATTATTTGTAGCTTGATAGGGATTGCATTGAATCTATAAATTGCTTTGGGTAGTATACTCATTTTCACTATATTGATTCTTCCAATCCATGAACATGGTAGATTTCTCCATTAGTGTCCTCTTTGATTTCTTTCACCAGTGTTTTATAGTTTTCTATCTATAGGTCTTTAGTTTCTTTAGGTAGATATATTCCTAAGTATTTTATTCTTTTCGTTGCAACGGTGAATGGAATTGTTTCCTTAATTTCTCTATTTTCTCATTATTAGTGTATAGGAATGCAAGGGATTTCTGTGTTGATTTTAAATCCTGCAACTTTACTATATTCACTGATTAGTTCTAGTAATTTTCTGGAGTCTTTAGGGTTTTCTATGTAGAGAATCATGTCATCTGCAAACAGTGAGAGTTTTACTTCTTTTCCAATTTGGATTCCTTTTACTTTTTCTGCTCTGATTGCTGTGGCCAAAACTTCCAAAACTATGTTGAATAGTAATGGTGAAAGTGGGCACCCTTGTCTTGTTCCTGACTTTAGGGGAAATGCTTTCAATTTTTCACCATTGAGGATAATGTTTGCTGTGGGTTTGTCATATATAGCTTTTATTATGTTACCTCAACATATTATGTTACCTCAACATATGTATGTTCCTTCTATTCCTGCTTTCTGGAGAGTTTTTATCATAAATGGGTGTTGAATTTTGTCAAAGGCTTTCTCTGCATCTATTGAGATAATCATATGGTTTTTATTTTTCAATTTGTTAATGCGGTGTATTACATTGATTGATTTGTGGATATTGAAGAATCCTTGCATCCTAGGGTTAAAGCCCACTTGGTCATGGTGTATGACCTTTTT
This sequence comes from Bison bison bison, assembly GCF_000754665.1. Taxonomy (NCBI): domain Eukaryota; kingdom Metazoa; phylum Chordata; class Mammalia; order Artiodactyla; family Bovidae; genus Bison; species Bison bison. The sequence continues at coordinate 2,139,510 of NW_011494886.1, forward strand.
AATGTGTTATTGGATTCTGATTGCTAGAATCTTGTTAAGGATTTTTTGCATCTATGTTCATCAGTGATATTGGCCTGTAGTTTTCTTTTTTGTGTGTGTGGCATCTTTGTCAGGTTTTGGTATTAGGGTGATGGTGGCCTCATAGAATGAGTTTGGAAGTTTACCTTCCTCTGCAATTTTCTGGAAGAGTTTGAGTAGGATAGGTGTTAACTCTTCTCTAAATTTTTGGTAGAATTCAGCTGTGAAGCCGTCTGGACCTGGGCTTTTGTTTGCTGGAAGATTTCTGATTACAGTTTCAATTTCCGTGCTTGTGATGGGTCTGTTAAGATTTTCTATTTCTTCCTGGTCCAGTTTTGGAAAGTTGTACTTTTCTAAGAGTTTGTCCATTTCTTCCACGTTGTCCATTTTATTGGCATATAATTGCTGATAGTAGTCTCTTATGATCCTTTGTATTTCTGTGTTGTCCGTTGTGATCTCTCCATTTTCATTTCTAATTTTATTGATTTGATTTTTCTCCCTTTGTTTCTTGATGAGTCTGGCTAATGGTTTGTCAATTTTATTTATCCTTTCAAAGAACCAGCTTTTGGCTTTGTTGATTTTTGCTATGGTCTCTTTTGTTTCTTTTGCATTTATTTCTGCCCTAATTTTTAAGATCTCTTTCCTTCTACTGACCCTGGAGTTCTTCATTTCTTCATTTTCTAGTTGCTTTAGGTGTAGAGTTAGGTTATTTATTTGACTTTTTTCTTGTTTCTTGAGGTATGCCTGTATTGCTATGAACTTTCTCCTTAGGACTGCTTTTACAGTGTCCCACAGGTTTTGGGTTGTTGTGTTTTCATTTTCACTCGTTTCTATGCAAATTCTGATTTCTTTTTTTATTTCTTCTGTGATTTGTTGGTTATTCAGCAGCGTATTGTTCAGCCTCCATATGTTGGAATTTTTAATAGTTTTTCTCCTGTAATTGAGATCTAATCTTACTGCATTGTGGTCAGAAAAGATGCTTGGAATGATTTCAATTATTTTGAATTTACCAAGGCTAGATTTATGGCCCAGGATGTGATCTATCCTGGAGAAGGTTCCGTGTGTGCTTGAGAAAAAGGTGAAATTCATTGTTTTGGGATGAAATGTCCTATAGATATCAATTAGGTCTAACTGGTCTATTGTATCGTTTAAAGTTTGTGTTTCCTTGTTAATTTTCTGTTTAGTTGATCTATCCATAGGTGTGAGTGGGGTATTAAAGTCTCCCACTATTATTGTGTTATTGTTAATTTCTCCTTTCATACTTGTTAGCATTTGTCTTACATACTGCTGTGCTCCCGTGTTGGATGCATATATATTTATAATTGTTATATCTTCTTCTTGGATTGATCCTTTGATCATTATGTAGTGACCTTCTTTGTCTCTTTTCACAGCCTTTGTTTTAAAGTCTATTTTATCTGATATGAGTATTTGCTACTCCTTCTTTCTTTTGGTCTCTATTTACATGGAAAATCTTTTTCCAGCCCTTCACTTTCAGTCTGTATGTTTCCCCTGTTTTGAGGTGGGTCTCTTGTAGACAACATATATAGGGGTCTTGCTTTTGCATCCATTCAGCCAGTCTTTTGTCTTTTGGTTGGGGCATTCAACCCATTTACGTTTAAGGTAATTACTGATAAGTATGATCCCATTGCCATTTACTTTATTGTTTTGGGTTCGAATTTATTCACCCTTTTTGTGTTTCCTGTCTAGAGAATATCCTTTAGTATTTGTTGGAGAGCTGGTTTGGTGGTGCTGAATTCTCTCAGCTTTTGCTTGTATGTAAAGATTTTGATTTCTCCTTCATATTTGAATGAGAGCCTTGCTGGGTACAATAATCTGGGCTGTAGGTTATTTTATTTCATCACTTCAAGTATGTCTTGCAATTCCCTCCTGGCTTGAAGAGTTTCTATTGAAAGATCAGCTGTTATCCTTATGGGAATTCCCTTGTGTGTTATTTGTTTTTCCCTTGCTGCTTTTAATATTTGTTGTGTTTAATCTTTGTTAATTTGATTAACATGTGTCTTGGGGTGTTTTGCCTTGGGTTTATCCTGTTTGGGACTCTCTGGGTTTTTTGGACTTCAGTGATTATTTCCTTCCCAATTTTAGGGAAGTTTTCAACTATTATCTCAAGTATTTTCTCATGGTCTTTCTGTCTTCTTTTTCTGGGACTCCTATGATTTGAATGTTTAGCATTTAATATTGTCCTGGAGGTCTCTGAGATTGTCCTCATTTCTTTTAATTCGTTTTTCTTTTTTCCTCTCTGATTCATTTATTTCTACCATTCTACCTTCTAATTCACTAATACTATCTTCTGCCTCTGTTATTCTACTATTTGTTGCCTCCAGAGTGTTTTTTATTTCATTTATTGCATTATTCATTATATATTGACTCTTTTTTATTTCTTCCAGGTCCTTGTTAAACCTTTCTTGCATCTTCTCAATCCTTGTCTCCAGGCTATTTATCTGTGATTCCATTTTGATTTCAAGATTTTGGATCAATTTCACTATCACTATTTGGAATTCTTTATCAGGTAGATTCTCTGTCTCTTCCTCTTTTGTTTGGTTTGGTGGGCATTTATCCTGTTCCTTTACCTGCTGGGTATTCCTCTGTCTCTTCATCTTGTTTATATTGCTGACTTTGGGGTGTCCTTTCTGTATTCTGGCTGTTTGTGGAGTTCTCTTTATTGTGGAGTTTCCTCGCTGTGTGTGGGTTTGTACAGGTGGCTTATCAAGGTTTCTTGGTTAGGGAAGCTTGTGTCGGTGTTCTGGTGGGTGGAGCTGGATTTCTTCTCTCTCCTTTCGAAGGCAATGGGTTGCTTTTCTGGGTGCCTGATGTCCTCTGCCAGCATTCAGAAGTTATTTTGTGGAATTTACTCGGCGTTTAAATGTTCTTTTGATGAATTTGTGGGGGAGAAATTGGTCTCCCCATCCTATTCCTCCGCCATCTTAGCTCCTCCTCCGAAAGGATATTTAAACTTTCAGTTATGAGTAAGGTATAAGGATCTAATTATAGTGTGGTAATTATAGTTGATAACACTGCACAACTGAAATTTAGGTAAGAAAATCGATCTTAAGCATCCTCATCAAAAAAAGTATGTGAAATGATGGATATGTTGTTTCAATTGTGAGAATACTTCTCAAATTATTCATATATCAAATCATCACATAGTACACTTTAAAACAATTTAAAAATCAATCCATTCCCTTAATTCTGAAAGGTAGATATGAAGGACAGGGAAGACACCAGGTAACTGCAAGCAAACACTGGACAAACTGAATGCCTTGCTGTTTTTCAATAAACTAAGTGGTGAGGATCTCAAACATAAAGGAGGCTAACTGCCAGGAGACGGTGAGGCATTCTACTCGTGACAAAGGTCATGAGGAAGGAGGCTCGGCATACACAAAGGTGGGATTGAGCCTCAGGAGTCCCGCTGGATATTCTCGAGCATCTATCCCCCCAAAAACCAGAGTCTGCCTACTTTATTGCTTTATGCTCTCACCTCTGACTTTACTGGGGGCTGTTCCCCACCACCATCTCACTCTGTCAAAGAGTTAACTTACAGCTCCAATTAATAAAGTTCCTGGGCAATTAGGAGTGTTTATTTCCAAATCCCTCAGATAGCTCTCTAACTCGCCTGACAAGTTTACCCGGACTCCTACAGCTATGCATACGATTGTTTACAGTCTCCCAGCCTCGAGAGGCACGGGAAGCTTAAGATATTCAAATAGCTTAGAGCCTCTCACAGAGTTAGAAACTGTCAAAATAAAACTAGTAAAAGATTTCATTGATGAGCCAATGCTTGCTGCCAAGTTTCCACATCCCCTGTATTGTATCCTTGAATATGTATTAATTAATATAGTTGGTATGTAGAAAAAATGTAAGTAGTGGCCTTGGTGTTAGCAACTTTAGACCCTTAAGGTAATAAATTCTTTCCTTTGTTGTAAATCCATTACACATCCGCCCTATAGGAATGCAATTTTATCTAACACCTTCAGAAGATGGCGCCAAACCTTAAAATAATTACTCTTAGAGAAAACAAGTCTTTGTCAAGAGTCATAAAATGTTAATAGGCCTTCTGGCCAGAAGATTATGTAAATCACCTAAACCATTTGTATATGATAAATTTGCAGGAAAGAAACCTGGTTTTTGATAAGGATCAAAGACTGCTGACTTTGCATCCCCTATTATCCTCTATGTGTAACTTAGGGTATAAAAACCCCTGTTGAAAATAAAGCTACGGGCCTTGCTCACCAAAGCTTGGTCTCCCCATGTCATTCTTCCCCTCAATTTCCAGCTGAGTCTCCAACTGGAGCGCGGAAATCCTCTGCGACCATTTATTCGCCTGGGCTTCTAAGACCCACTTGAGAAGGTGTCTAAGGTGGGGCACCTTCTGCTATTCGAGAGGGCACCTGCGGCCTCCGTGGTCAGAGCTAACCTGGTGTCACAGGTTATATTGATTTTCCGCGTAAACCAAGCTACTCAGCTTCTTTTCTCCACTGAATTTTCCTACTGAGCTATCCTCATTCTATTACTCTTTATATCTTTGATAAATAAATAAATAGGTCGCCGAAGCCATCTCTCCTTCGAATACCCTGGGTCAGCCGGGGCTGGACCTCGGCAGGTAACCAATATCATACACCTCCTTTCCCCATTAAAAAAAAAAAAACAAAAAAAACTAAGACAAAGACATGATTTTTGATAACTGCCATCTTCAGAATGCTTAAATGCTTAACCTTGTGTTCTTCTACTGCCCTCTGCTGGATGTGATCATTCTGTCATCAAAACTGCAAGTTCTAGAGTGGGGAGTTACTTATAATCACTATCATCAACACACTAGCAGCCCAGCAAAGAGGTCAAGCACTATGCTAAATGCTTTACATACATCATTTCCTTCAACCCTCCTAACAACTCTACGGCTAGAAAATGCTATGCTCCCTTTGTAGATGAGGAACCTGGATGTTCAGTGACAAGGGAACCAACCAACATCCCAGAAAAGGACCATGGAATTAAAATATTGGCTTCAGAGACAGCTCTTAGCTACTTCCTGTTTTCTAAACTTCCATGCTATCAGCTGTACTGGGAGATAAATCTGGAAGGTATTACCTTTTACGACCAGTTGATAAACTGTTAATAAAGGAATCACAAAAGTAACTTGTTGAAAAAGCCTCTCAAAGTATCTTCCTCTAATTTTTCCCCAAAATTTATCAAAAAGGAAGTTCAAACTCAACTAAGAGCAACAGAGAGTGTTTCTTTAGGTTTCTCTACTGTGATCCATGAATCAATCTGCTACAATAAAACCTTGTGAGTTGCTGGTTTAATACAGAGTCCCAGGCACCAGGACATGTCGTGGAAGTAGAAGACAGGACTCATTTTTTGAGAGACATGAAATGTATCAGTGGGATAGGGTAGACAGAGGGCAAGAGGATGACCCAGGGTTTTGGCTCAGCAGCTGGGCAGGTAGCAGTGGTGTCAAGTGGATAGAATTGAAAGTGAATGGGTTTTTATTGTTAGCATTTTGGTTACGGTAGGTGCTGTTTGGCAGTGAATATAAAATCAGGAGTTTTGCTTTAGACATATTTGAGATTAAATAGGAACAAAATAAAAATGAAAGAGGAAACTATAAAAGGAAACAACTGAGACTTACTAAATTTACAACTATGTTTAAGATCTAGCCGGGCTGTTTCATGTCTATCTATTATGTATTTAATGGTTGTACAGGACCTGGTATCTCAACCAATGATTATTTCCCAGATCACTTCCAACTCCTGTCACCAGAAACAAAACAGCAACAAGCATCCTCCTATATGTTCCCTATAATAATCAATGTATGTTTATGTGTGTGTGTATATATATATATACACACACACATAAACATATATATACATACATATATATGTGTGTATATATATATGTATGTATATATTATATATATATCACACACATATATATATATATACATACACACACACACACATAGGACTCTACCCTCAGTTCCTGACAATGTTCCTAAAATCCTTAAACTCCGAAGTGATAAGAGCACTAAGAACATCTTCTGTTCTGTCAAGATAATTTTGAGTGGGCTCTTGGATTGGACTCATAACCAGAAAGACCAAGCCATGCTTAGAAGTGTAGAATTTTCAGTCCCACCTCCCCATCCTCCAGAGAGGGAAGAGGGCTAGAAACAGTTAATTATTGATCACGCCTATGTAAGGAACAATAATCCCAACAGTATGGTGTTTGGAGATCTTCCAGGTTGGCAAATACATCCACTCTGAGAGGGTGATGCACCCCAACTCCACAGAAACAGAAGCTTCTGTACCGGGACTTTTCCAGACCTCACTCTTCATCTAGCTGCTCATGTGTGCTCTTCATCATATCCTTTAGAAACTGATAAACGTTAAATGTTTCCCTGAGTTCTGTTAGCCACTTCAGCAAAATTACTGAACCTGAGGAGACATACTTAATGTGACCACTTACTACCAGTTTCCTCTCTAAAATGGCTATACCACAAAGAAAACCACCAACAAAACAGACAACCGACTAAATGGGAGAAAATATTTGCAAATAATGTGACTGATAAGGGGTTAATATTCAACATAAACTAATAACCTATGCAACTCATCATCAAAAATAAAATCTAATTTAAAACTGCAGAGAACTGAATAGACATTTTTCCAAAGGAAAAGCAGATGGCCAACAGGCACATGAAAAGATGTAATATTGTATCTCACTACCATAAAAGAGGCAAGGAAAAAAATGCACAAACAGCTCAAAGAAATCTGTAGTTTACTTAATAGTATTATATCAACATTAATTTCTTAGTTTTGATAAGTGTATCATGGTTATGCAAGGTATTAACATTAGAGGAAACTAGGCGAAGGATGTACAGGACTTGAAATTCTTCCAAAAATATAAAATTATTTCCAAAAAAAAGTTAGGAAAAAAAAAACTATCATCATTTACTACTACATATGCAAATCAGACATTTAAGAATGACATGAAGCTAATATAAAAAATAAACTAGATGTGAGGGCTTATAAGACTGTCGCACATAATCTGAATACCAATTCTAAGTTCATCAACAACTTCACTGTTCATCAAACCAACCCCATTTTTCTTGAGTGCTAGAAACCTGAACTCTATAACACACTTATACCATTAACATTTCCATTTCTATTTTGGGGTTGTCATTTCCTTCTCCGGGGGTATTCCCCACCCAGGGATTGAATCTGGGTTTCCTGCACTGCAGGTGGATTCTTTACCAACTGAGCCACTAGGGAAACCCTATTTTATATAGTAGGCACCCATACAAAGATTTCAATAGGAAAAAAAAGATCTGAAACTAAGGTTTGACCAACAAAATCATTTATGCCACCTAGTGGTGACTGAAATAAATGACTGTTAGCTTAAAATAAGATTTGAGAATATCTGTATTTACAATAAATAAGGCTTAATTGGGAGAAAACGTTGACAATGTGATAATACCTATTATTACATATCATTTAAAGGTATTAAAAAATAGGATATTTCAGTAAAATCAGTTGAGTGCTTAGTTGCTCAGTCATATCCGACTCTTTGCAACCCCATGGACTGCAGCCCACCAGGCTCCTCTGTCCATGGGGATTTCCCAAGCAAGAATACCGGAGTGGGTTGGCATGTCCTCCTCCAGGGGATCCTTCCAACCCAGGGATAAAATCCAGGTTTCCCACAGTGCAAGCAGATTCTTTACCGTCTGAGCCACCAGGGAAGCCCAACATCAGCTGAAGATTAATTTAAAGAGTAACCTGGTGGCATACATGAGCAAGCAGGCTATTCAGTCATTATTTTCATTATGGAGATTTCCTTAAAACACAAAAACTGGGTTAAAATTGGAAAAGGGGGAAAAATAAAGGGGCACTGAAGGTAAAGAGAGTATTTTTGAATGATGAGGATAAAAAAAAACAAACCTAGAAACTAAGGTTCCTTAAACGCGGTCAGCCACTCCTGGTACGTGCTAAAGCGGTAACAGAATGTAAATGGAGTTTTCAAAGGGCCTGCGTTCTACTCCTTGGCTCTGTGAGTGTTCTTGCACACTTACCCTTTCTGAACTCCCAGACCCAGATTTATAAACTATACAACAAAGGGACTTCTTTAAACTTTAATATTAACTTAATTTTAATGTTAATTAAATTTAATTCAATTGAAATGCTAATATTCTATCCCCTGGAGAAGGAAATGGCAACCCACTTCAGTATTCTTGCCTGGGAAATCCCATGGACAGAGGAACCTGGTGGGCTTTAGTCCATGGGATCACAAAGAGTTGGATGGACAGAACTGAGCATGCACGTGTACACACGCACACACAGGCAATCACAATAAGAAAAATATTCTTGAATCGAGAATTACTCTGGAAGCATTAACTTAACAAAATAAGCACTTAATTTCCTGGCGTACAGTAAGTACTTCATCAATGTTAACTATTAGCAGATAGGAGACTTAGGGAGATAGAGGGAAAACAAAAGGAACAAAGAGCAAGAGAAAAGAAGGGAGAGGGAGTCTAGCATGCAGTATTTTCTAGTCCCAGCTCTCACACACAAATACACATTTAAATACCTTCCTCATAAATGTGAACCAAAAATACTCGTCATCATTCTGTATATTTCTACACTTAAAGAATTATTATTATTTAAGAAAAATGCTATTACCACCTTTTTGATAAGAAGCAAGAAAAACAGTCTCTTTACACTCATTTTTATTAAACAAATAAGGCTGGTAGTGGAACATTTTTTATTTAATGCATAAACATAAGTCTCTTTATTAGAGAAATTGTACATATTGGTGAATATGGTCAATGGTCACATCTATGGGTTAATTCCTTAAAAATCAGAACCAATAATTAGGATAGATTCTATACTCTCTGTTACATCGTGAAGTGTCTTGTGTAGTCATATTCTATTGTTGGAATGACAGCTTGTACAAATTTCAAGAAAATTAGAAGATACCTAAAGGTTTTTAGCTAAGGAAAATAGATTGGTAAATTCCAATTTAAGCTAACATTGTAATTATCCATTTTATTAAGCAGTAACTCCTCAGAAAATTTATAGAACACAGAATCTTAAATCAAGTATATTAAAAAAAAAACATTCATTCATGCAAGCTGGTGTCTATTCAACACAAGGCTCTCTACAACTTTAAGAATGCTTGACTTATCCCGATTTAATATTTGCATGTTAAGACTTCTTAAAAAGTACAAGTTTTTATCAGCCCAAATATTTTAATATATAAATAAGGACATTGTTGCACATATTTAAATGAGTGGGAAATGGCTTTTTTACTGCCTATAAGTTTTTTAGAGTATGTTAGAAAATGAGACAGTGTGAAGAATATAAAAATACTGAAGCAAAAGAACAAAAAATAGGTAAAAATCCTCGATAAGGACTGATTCTTGGTTAGTATATGTACCTGCCATAGAATCTGCTATACTGGACTGTCTAACAAATTTCTGAATTTTTTTCCTATGTTCCACTGCACTTAGAAACATTAAGAGCTTAATTTTTAATTGATGACTCAATTAGAATTACATAGAGTCTTCCAAGTTGCTATATAGCTTCAAAAATAGAGATGAATACTCATATTATGCATAATAGGCTTTCAACAGTAATCTGGTTTGGACCAAAAACTCCTGGTTGTTTCAATATCACACCAGCTCAGTGTTTCTCTGAGGGACACACATTCTGTTAGCAATGCTCATGTTATCTATAGTTCCAAGACAGTGGCAACCCCTCAGTCTACATCTAACAGTGAGTGGCATGAACCACTCATTTAAGCTGTTTGGTATTTAAACCATTGACTTTGGTTGCTTATCACAAATCCAGGCTATGGGCATGTGTATTTCAGGATCCAGTAGTTCACTTAATTCCTCTTGTCAACCCCAGAAAAATAAATGGGTGCTCATATCTGGAGAAAAATGAGAATACTGTATTTGAAGACTACCTGAAATAGAATTCATGTGCTTTTTACTTTTCTTCACTTCAGAGATCTCAGACAAAACCCAACTTTACTTTTTACCTGATAGGAAAGTACACTTTTGATAACATGCTAAATTAGGAATATATCTTGAGGAAAAGATATTCATGTGTTATCCTCTAAATTCATAGGTTACTCATCTTTCATCAATAGACTAAGCGTTTTGAGTTTCTTTCCCATCAAGAGTTAACAATTATGAATTGCATACTCTCAGCCATTGCCTTCTGAACAAACAAAGGTACTTGGCAACCTGCTACCTAGAAGCACATATTGCTCTGAAGCTCTGTAATAAAGCAGAGTGAACTGGTTCACACAGGGATACGTGCTCAACAACTGAACCAGGCCAGAACTATCACAGTGCAACATTTTCCAAATAAAGACTCCCACTAAAATTTCCATATATGAGGGGCTAAATTTCTCAAAAAGGGGGGAAAAAATCCCAGAAGCACTTTGCCTCTAGTCACATACACAGACAGGTAAGGATACATATGAACACCAAGTTCTCCCCCTCCTTCTGCAACAGTCTCAATGATTTTCTTCATCACCTCAGCATGCCTAAATGCAAAAGAATAAATATTAGCATAGGTCAACTGGATCAAAATAGGAAAAGCAAGTTTTTGTTTGTGAAAATTTTTACTGTCAGTGATTTTAATATATAACAGTAATTACGTAAAATATTCTCCTCCCTACTCTCCAACAAGCCAGACTGTTGAGTCATGCAGACAATTTTACTGGGGGAGGGGCTAATTTTAAAAAGCTATGGTAGTCACAAAGGAACACAATAGAACTAGTTAGCTTTCCTATGATGGGGGCGGAAGTGGGGTAGGGAAGAAAATCAGAGAAAGGGAAATCATACCAGGGCACAACTGCAGAGCAAGGGCTTTCTGCTCTGAGAAATAAACAAGAATCCAACCAGACAAATTCAAAGAAGTTACATGAAAATGGTTGGTAAAAAACAACAACAAAAAAGAAGTATTTATAATGCTGTGATTTTGACTGCTTAAATATTTAATAGAGAATAAGCCACAACTCAGTTAAAGAAAAGCCAGTTGGTCAAAGTTCATATATATATATTTTTTTAGATAAAAATCATCTGATTCTAATTAGAAAAAAAAATTTTGCCTTTATATAAAGGATCTTTATCTAAAGTTTTCCACAAATCTTTTCATGGCCAACTGGTAAATCTCCTATGCTACATAAAACAGGGATATCAGAGTAATTATCTGAGCAAATTAACTGAGTAAAGGGCATCATACAGAAGAAATGAACTTTTATATGTATCCTGGCTTAAATAACACTACTTCAATCTCTGAATGCAACCTTCATGACAGAGGCAATCAACTTAGAAGATGAGAGTAAATGTACTGGCCCTGAGAATATGAAGACATAATCTGAAGCAGCCAATGGCAAGGCCTAAAATGCCTTGATTATGTATATAGACTCAGTGTCACTTTTTTAGCCCTGTGAAAACACACTGATACAAAGAAATACCAAATTAGAAAATGTACTTGATTTGGTAGGGTTGGAAACTTAACTGAAAAGTAGAGGAGAATAGAAATTTTGCACACATCTCCCTTCACTAACCAATAAAAGGAGATTAATAGGTCACCTAGAAAAAGCACAAAGTTAACTTTATATCGGAGAAGGCAATGGCACTCCACTCCTGTACTCTTGCCTGGAAAATTCCATGGATGGAGGAGCCTGGTAGGCTGCAGTCCATGGGGTCGCTAAGAGTCAGATACCACTGAGCGACTTCACTTTCACTTTTCACTTTCACGCATTGGAGAAGGAAATGGCAACCCACTCCAGTGTTCTTGCCTGGAGAATGCAGGGACGGGGGAGTCTGGTGGGCTGCTGTCTATGGGGCTGCACAGAGTCGAACACGACTGAAGTGACTTAGCAGCAGCAGCAGCGGTAACTTTATATTCCACATTCACAGAAAGATCACAACAGAGCAAACCATTAGTATTTTTTAATCTAAAAAGAATCTTCCAAAATATTCCTGGAGCTAATAAAAGGAGTAAAATCACAAAAATCTATACTGTAACACAACACAAAAGAACAAAAAAATATTCTTAATGAATTGAAACTTAGAAGAAATTGATAAATTTTTTTTTGGTCTTATATATTACTTAAACACAAAAACATTTCTAAGGAAGACAATAGAATTTTATTTATGAAGTAAATTTTTTTCTGTTCAGACACTGTTTACACAGACTCTCAAGTGGTAAATCCATGAAGTGTACACACACACAACACACACCTGCATGGGTGAACTGAACACATAGGAGGTGGTGGGAGATGAGGGTGATTTTCAATGGTCACTGTTTTCTTCACATGATCTTGACTGATGTCTTCGTACATGTGCTCAACTGTTAGAGGCTGCCGTTGCTGAAACCATAAAAAATGCTTTGAAATTACTGTTTAAGAACTTTTAGGCTTAAACTTTAGTCTTTATAAATATACTTAGCCCCACCTTCCACATCACTTGCAATTTCAAATTCTATACTATTTAGAATCACCAGATCATTTGGGGCAAAGTACCAAGTAGGCAGGGAAGAGAGTCTGTCCATCAAGGCTACTGACATCAGCTATCATCTAATACAGAAAAAAGTCCACAAAAAGGCAAGTTCAGAGCTATCAAAACGTTTTATAACTTTATAACATCTTTTAGGCCTACTTGTTTTCCATTTATAGTCACTGGAATGACAGGTTAAACAAGTTAATTTTATTTTAGTTTTCTTTTATTACAAACCAACTTCAATTTTCTTCACATTTCGAAGGGGTAAGCTCTAGGGACCAAGGAATAAATGTTAACAGATTATTTCTGTTTAATCCTTAGCAGTGTTGTTTCACATTGAATAATTCCTAGTTTCTTCAAAATAAGAATCGAATTCAACATTAATCACAAAATAACAAAACAAATGATTCCTAAAACTTTAAAGGCCAAAATATATACCCATGGACTTAATGACAAAAGAATTCAACCCTCAAATTTTAAATATTTACACTAAAATAAATTTTTCTTTAGTTTTACCTCATCATAGCCGAACAACCATAGTCGTGGTGTCTGGTAATATTTATCATAAGTGATGTAAAGGTCATAAGTTCTGGTTTGCAAAATAGCATCCTCACCTCCAGCATCAGTTTTAGCTTTACAAGCTTCTACTATTTTCCTTGTATCTAGAGTAGCCTGGTAATAGTGGAGAAAAATTTACAACCATTAAAATCACTATGTGGTGTTTTGGCAAATCTTCCCATCCTATGTATTTTTTATTTAACAGCAGATATAACAAAATTCAAAGCTAAAATGTTACATGCTATAAACAAAGTACACATAAAAAACTCATTTGATAGATCAAGATATTAGGAACACTAATCCCCAAGTTTACTCATTAAAAATTAACTAAAGAAAACTCGATTTACAAACCTCATCTGTTTCCAATAATCCACTCTCTTCATATTCTGTTATAAAAAGCAACAAAAGATTAATCAAGTTCAAAATAATTTCCTAAACCAAATTACATATTACTTCAGAGAATGCAAAACCTGGGTTTTTGCTTTAGTTTCGACTGAAGATACTGAATAAATGAGAGAGCTAATTCTATATTTCTAAAGAAGCAGATACTCTACCTAACAGTGCCAGAGAAAGTCAGCATACTTGAGGCTTGATCTATTACTAATACCAAGTGGCACAATAATACTACAGGGTCATTGGTGACTCCATAGGGTACGCAAGGGTATTTATATAACTGCGTAAGACATGCTCGTTAAGGTCATCAGTGACTTCTACTTGCTGAATCCAGTGGTAAATTCCTCGTTTTCATCTTCAGTTCAGTTCAGTTGCTCAGTCGTGTCCGACTCTTTGCGAACCCATGAATCACAGCACACCAAGCCTCCCTGTCCATCACCAACTCCTGGAATTCACTCAGACTCACGTCCATCGAGTCAGTGATGCCATCCAGCCATCTCATCCTCTGTCGTCCCCTTCTCCTCCTACCCCCAATCCCTTCCAGCATCAGGGTCTTTTCCAATGAGTCAACTCTTCGCCTCTTAAGAACATCTGGCATGATTTATTTCTTCTTCCTTGCAACGTTTTCCTTCCTCAGCCTTTAAGATACTACATTTTCCTTGCTTTCCTCCCACCTCACTAACTTTTCCTTCACGATCTCCTATGCTGGTCCTGTTCAACATCTACAGTAACCGAAAGCTGAGTTTTTGGAACTTGCCTCTTCTTCATCCACACCAACTCCCTTAAAGATTTCATCTAGTCCCAATGACTTTAAATGCTGATGACTCTTGAATTTATTCCCTTACTGCAAACATTGATACCCAACTATTTGTTTATGACTCGAATGAATGACTAGGGGGCAGCACAAGTATCACATGTCAAAAACTGAGCTCCTGACTTCCTCTCCAAAGCCATTCATTCCCCATCTGAATAACATCATTCTACACACTCAGGTCAAAAACCCTGGAGTCACACGTGACCACTCGTGTCACATTCAACCCAGCAACAAATACTCTTTTGGCCCTGCCCTCAAAATATCTAGAATCCTCAGTTTCTCATCACCTCCAGTTACCACCTGAGCCCATGTCACAGTCGTTTCTTGCCTAGATTATCAAAATAGATGCCTAACTGTTGTCCCACACCCATTCAGTCTTTATTCTCAACACTGCAGTCATAGCCATCTTAAAATCTCATTCTGTTGTTCCTTTACTTAAAAAAACCCCAACAGCTTCTCATCTCAGAGTTAAAGCCAGGGCCCTACACCATCTGGTTCCCAGGTTACCTCTCTAACTCCATGCCTTATTACCCTCTCCTCACGCCTCTCTAAAAATAGGAGTCTCCTTGCAGTATTTATATAAGTCATATGTGTTCCCACTTCAGGGCCTTTGTACTCTTCCTCAGATAATCAAACAGTTTGTCCGCTTACTTGTCAGGCTATACTCAAAAGGCATATCCTCAGTGAGGTTTCTCTTAACCAACCTATTTAAAAATTACAACACTCATCCTACTACAAGACTCCCTATTTCTGCCTGCCTTTACTTTTCTCCCTAACACTTATAACCATCTGAGACAGTTTATGTTTTGCTTTATCTATTGTTTTGTCTGTGTCCCCTAAATCAAATATTAGCTCTCTGAGATCATGTCTACTGCTTTATCTCACCACCAAATGTAGTATCCGATATATAGACACTGTCTTGCTCAGTAAATATTTGCTGAAAAATGGATGAAAATTAACTTATATTAGGTACCAATGACACTTTTTAAGCAAAATTCCATATATAGCAATTCTTTCTTTAATTCTATCCAAGGGAAATGTAACAAACATACTAGAAGGTGGTCAGATATTTAAGGCAATTCTATAGCTTGAACTCTAAAAACTGTTCAGTTCAGTTCAGTTCAATTGCTCAGTTATGTCCGACTCTTTGCAACCACATGCACTGCAGCACACCAGGCTTCCCTGTCCATCACCAACCCCCGAAGCTTGCTCAAGCTCATGTCCATCAAGTTAGTGACGCCATCCAACCATCTCATCCTCTGTCATCCCCTTCTCCTGTCTTCAATCTTGCCTAGCATCAGGGTCTTTTCTTACGAGTCAGTTCTTCACATCAGGTGGCCAAAGTATTGAAGTACTAAAACAGTACTTTATTCATAACATTTCCTGCTCCAACTTAACAACTGTATACCATTGAGAGACAGAATCCAGAAATGAGCATTTGTGCAAGAAGGTGGTCTGACAACTATGAGACTTCCATGTGGAAATCAATCTAAATGAGTAGATCTGGGTTGGGGTTTAGTCGTGGATGTCTTGAGTGTAGACATGGTATATGAGTTTCCTGTGATCAATTTTGGTTACAAGTAAACTCATCTGGATTTCTTCAACGAATAGAAGTATACATGGAAATAAGGATAAAATTCTCACTAGAATCCAGGAACAGATATACAGCTAGGTTTCATGGAAGCTCAAAAGTAATTTAGGAAACAAAACTGAAAGTTACTTAATTCTTTTTGAAAGGTACTTTTAAGTCAAAGGATTCCCTGGTGGCTCAGATGGTAAAAGAATCTTCCGGCAATGTGGGAGACCTGAGTTTGATCCCTGGGTTGGGAAGATGCCCTGGAGGAGGGCATGTAACGCACTTCAGTATTCTTGCCTGGAGAATCCCCGTGGACAGAGGAGCCTGGCAGGCTACAGTCCAACCCATGAGGTCACAAAGAGTCAGACACAACTCAGCAACTAACACTTTCACTTTTTAAGTCAAGGCTACTCTGGTTGATTAGGCTAAGCTGCCACTGCCTCTTCAGCAGACACCACTTGCCATCTCTACAGATACTATCTTCTACTTCTGCATTCTATCTCACTAAATTCTAGGTACTGGGGGGATTTGGCCACTTTACAGCCTCCAAAATGCCTGCGCTGTCATTTTTCATATTCTCTTCTTTTTTCCAACTGCTAACCCTCTCTCTATACATACATATATTCATATTTAAACTCTCATAGAAAATCTAATGCATTTTACACACCATTCTTCCTGCCAGACTACAGTCTCCAATTACAGAAGTTACAAGAGTAGATAAAAATCTACCTGGGAGTGTAGGGAGTGAGCAGAAAAAGAGAGTGAAATACCATAAAATAGCAACATTTAACAGCTAAGCAGAAGTAAAAGAGCCTGGGAAGAAGACTTAGAAGAAACAGTCAAGGAAGGAGGAGGAAAATCCCATGTTATAAAAACCAAGGGAGGAAAAGGTTAACAATCAAACAAATATACAGAGAAGGTAAGTACTATAAAGACAGATTGGGCTTAATAGAGAGGTTGTCCTGGTGACAGCAATTTCTTCCATCTACTTTTTTTTTTTTTTTTTCTTTTTCAAAACAATTTTTATTGGAGTATAGTTGATTTACAATGTTGTGTTAGGTTCTGCTGTACCTCGAAGAGAATTACTTATACATATATCCACTCTTTCTAAGATTCTTTTCCTGTATGGCTTTTAGGGAATTAGCTTAAGAATCTGTATCTTATGGCTATCTCCAGCATTAAATATTTATGATCAATACTGATCCAGCAGAAATGATGCTATCAAGGCCATGCTCTGGGTAAAGTCTAAGAGCAAGGTAAGTTCTGCACTGATTAAATTTAAACTAAACAAATCCTCTCTAGGCTGTTAAATGTTAAAATTTAGAACTCAATAAAGTAGAATTCTTAATCCATACCAATTACATATAGTCTACAATCAATACTCTATTGTGATTAAAACAAATCCATAACACAAATACCTTCCATATCTGCAGCTTCTCCTTCATCTTCCTCTTCCTCCTCCTCACATAAAGCTGAGCAATCTTGGAGTTTTATACTGTCCTTTGAAATTAATTAAATTTAAAGTCATTTAAAAATGTTCATGAGTTCAAATACTGAGCACCCACATGCCAGCACAGTGCTAACCACTGCAAAAGCAAGCATGATGAGATATTTCTTATACTCAAAAAACTCCTACTTCATGATAAACCCATAAACCAATCATTAAAAACCATGTGCTAACCACTGTGACTGAAAAATACAAAAAGTATAGAAGCACCAGGAGTCATTTAAAAATTGTTGCCTGTTGCACTTCTGACAAAACAATATTTCTAGCTAACCAATTCACCAGTATTAGAAAGTCAGTTCAAAGTTAACTCATACACTTAAAGGAGAAAAAATATATAAATATATATATTTATAAATCACAATACATTTATATGTTATTATTATTATAAATCAAATACTATCGTATTCTCTAATTTAACATTCCTGGTTGAATTAAGCAATTACAATTATTATAACATATAAGATTTTAGTTCAATTTCTTAACTATATCTGCATCAAAATGACATAATGCTAACCAAAGACAAGCCTAATATAATATACAATTATCACTTTCACAAAATTAATATTCTAAAAATCTGAAGTCAATGTAGTAGGTCAAAAAACTGGACGTTTAGTTTCACCTAATTTATAATTTTAATAGTATGTATTCTAAGCACTAAATTATTAAAAAAAATCATGTAAATTCTGTATTAAATAGGAAATGACAGGGAAGATAAATTCTAGTTGTAAATTATTCCAAGTACTCAACCATTAGTAAGACATGAGAATGCTAAGTGGGATACTAAGTACCGTATAAACCATTATTAAATTTATTACAAATTCCTGAGAGGGTTTATCATAAACCTATCAAAACAATGGATCCACACTCTGCCATTTATTATTCCCAAAGTCTGATCCATACACATTAATCGCTAGAATAAACAAGAGCTTCTGAAGCAGCAAAGCCATTTATGTAATTTCTCCTTAGTCAAATTCTCCAAAAAGCAGAACTTCAAAAGGATGAATTCTCAGACTAATGAACTGAACCGTAATCCCTAGCAAGCATTAAATTGTACCCTGGGAAAAAAAAGAAAAAACCTTGTTTGGGTTTTTAACACCTTCTGTTAAGCCCCAGTAACAAATCCCAAAAGATCCAAGCGACAAAAACACACAAAGACGATGATCTTAAACTAGGAACTGCTGCGGCTGTTTCAGAAAGACAGAAAGAACGGTTACTCTGTCAAATAGTCTATCCTCTACGAGAATGGACTATTTAACAAAATAGTTAAGAAAATATAAAGGTGAAAGTGTTTTGCATTATATTTCAAAGAACTATATAAAAATATGAAGACAACTATAAATATTCTTTAGAAATGAAAAGCTAATATAGATAGTCTAAATTACTGAAAAGTTTCAAGCAGAAAATTTCTACCCAATTGTATATTTTTACCCTTCCTTCAAATAAACTGTACAATATAACCCAAGTGATTTAGCTTTTACTCATTCAAAACGTCATGATTTTGGATGCTATAAAGCTTCCTTTAAATTTTCAAAATGAAAAACAGAACAAAAAATAAGAATCCCTCAAATCAGCAGTAAATTAAGAAACTTCAGAAGAAATGAATAAACTGCTTAAGACAATGTTTAAACTACAAATTTAAACACGATATTTATATCAGCAATCTATTAAAGTAATCAGCAAGTAAGTAAATCCCCTCAAAAACCTCCACTTACAGAATGTGTGGGACTTTTGTTTAAAAATAAAAAGCCATTTCTTGTAAACTGGCCTAGAAATCTTCCCAAATAGTAAAAATTTATAGATTTTAACCAGTTACAGTCTCAAAAAAATGTTTTTCTTAACCATTTGACAGAGTAAAGAAAAGAGAAGCTCTGGGAAAACAGTAGTGTTTTGGTATGCTGATGCAGAAAAATAAGAGGAAATAAAATAGCTGGAATTTAAAAGAGTTGATAATAAATACTGATAGTAAGAGTTTGCATATGAATGATATGAATAACCTCAAAATAAATATACAAGCAAATAACTAGGTCACTGAATTTAAAAACATAACTAATTAACCATTACCTTGCTTTCCAGTGTAATCTCCTTAACTGCTTCGGTTATTCCTGCAATACCTGTTTAAAATTCAGCAGAAAATAACTAAAATTAAGTTGTAAAGATCTTCAATTTACCTGATTTGAGCAATATAAAAACTTTTAACATTATCCAAATTCTCAAAATTCTCTGAAATGAGAAAGCAATGTTAGCAGAACTTTTACAAATGAACTCTAATGGTAATAAATAATCACAAAGGTACTTCTCAAAATTAAATAACTTTTAAAATATCAGTTTAATATTTTACCATAAATTATCCTAGCCTATCTTTCCTCATTTAGTATCCTTCATTTATTTTATTTACTTCCCTTGTGTGAGCCTATCAAAATAAATATTCTCACAAAGTAAAGAGACTATAGGGGTCATATAACCTGCAATGAAATTTTCTGAGTAAGATAATGGTTATGTTAAATATGTTATTTGCTTCAGAGATCTAGGACATCCAAAGGAAGTAATATTCACATCAGATTTATAAGACTTTCTATTTTACTGCTTCTGTATTTTATATAGTTCTCACAAACACTGTTTTGTAAAGTAGTCACGGTAATGGTTTCTCCCTATAAAGAAATGAAGTCTCCAGAGAAAGAAGCTTGTATAAATCTCACAGTTACATGAAGAACCTGGGATTCAAATCCACACCTACTCTTCGGTTCAGTGCTCTGTCCACTGTACCTCATTAAACAGCTACCTTGGAAACCACTTGTCTCAATGAAGGTGACATTAAGAAGATGGCAGGATCATAAGTCAGCTAAATAATATTTCTAATTCAAGACATCCATCAGTGTTTTCAAATGATTCAACAAGGATGGGAAACAGTAAAGGAAAAAAAAAAAAAACCCTAAACACGAAATATTGCTTTGCTCCTTTGTTTATCTTCTGAAGCTTTGATATATCTGTTCAATATATCCAATCCAAAGAGTTACTTTCAAATAGAAAATATCAGTCACAATCCATAGCTCAAGCATAAAGCTTTTATATCAGAGTAGTTTTTCTAGAAATTATTTTATAATAGGTATGATTATTAACATAATGGATTTCTATTACAACTCACTGAGACTTCACAGAAACCAACAAAATAAACCTCTTCAATCCATCTAAATATAATGCAGTAGCATCCCATTAAATCAGACTCTCCTAAAAGGAGGACACATTGGAAAAGAAAAAGAAAGCTGAAAGGATTCTTATGAAGGTAACACTGTACCAGTTGTGACGGTTAATCTCATATGTCAACTTGGGTAGGTTATTGTATCCCATAGTTTGATCAAACAGCAGTCTAAATGTTACTTCTGAAGGTTATTTTTTAAATGTGCTTAACATTTAAATCAGTATACTTAACAGTAAAGCAGATCACTCTCCATAATGTAGGTGAGCCTCATTCAATCAGCAGATGGTTAAGAAAAAGAGACTTAGTCTCTTAATAGACTTTTTTTCTTAAGAAAAAAAGACAGTCTCTAGAGGAGTTAATTCTACTTCCAGACTGGCCTCAGACTCTAGCTGTATCAACTGACCATTACCAGTCTTTAGGCTGCTGGCCAGCCTGTCCTTTACATTTCAGAATTGCTAGCTTCCACAATCATGTAAAAGGACTTCCCTAATGGCTTAGAGGGTGAAGAATCTGCCTGCAATGCAGGACACCCCAGTTTGATTCCTGTGTCAGGAAGATCCCCTGGAGAAGGGATAGGCTACCCACTCTAGTATTCTTGGGCTACCCTGGTAGCTCAGACTGTAAAGAATCCACCTGCAATGTGGAGACCTGGTTCAATCCCTGGGTTGGGAAGATTCCCTGGAGGAAGGGTTATCTGGCAACCCACTCCAGTATTCTGGCCTGGAGAATCCTCATGGACAGAGGAGCCTGTCAGGCTACAGTCCATGGGGTCTCTCAAAGGATTGGACACAACTGACTGACTAAGGACAGCACAGCACAATCATTCCAACACCTGCTTATCTCTGTGATGAATGCCTTTGTAAATATGCACCTGGATTCTGGGACAGGGATTAAGGAATACAACTAGACAACTGAGAGGCTAACTTGACATCAGAAACACAGTGCTATAACCAGTGGCTCTACTCTATCAACAGGCAATTTCTTACAGACGTGCCATCCACATCTTCCAGTAATGAAGACAAAAACAGAAAAATGGAAAGATTTTTGGAAGATGCAGGGGAAAAAACATACAAAAAGTCTAACAGCACTATTCAGTTGAGGAAAGAGGATGATTTTGAAATTATTTTAAGAAGTTGTTCAAACTGCTAGTTTCTCTAGGCCTTGACATAACAATATTCAACTCATTAAGGAACAAGAAAGCTTCAAGGAACTCAGGTCCTGAATCTGTTTTTGAATCATTTAAGGAAACAGATGGCAGTGTCCTTTCCTGAGCAGAGGAAAAACGAACTGAAAGAGGTACTTTTTCCTGTGCAGATTATTTAGCATTCTGACTACTGCAGTGAATCTCAACTGAAAGCAATAATTTTGCCTTCATGGTATATTTGGCAGTGCATAGTGGCAAGTAGCACAGTACTATAAAATGTGGTACACTCCAAAGGCATTTTTTCCTAATTTGTTCTCCAGCTTCTTTTCACATAAAAATCTTCTGGTACAAAACTATACCTTGTGTTGCTTTATTTTTTAAATCAAGGCTGTTATAAAAGATTGCAAAAGAGTTTAAAAGAAATTAAACACATGCCATTCTATTCTCCTCTTACCTGTATTATGATAAGTATCTACCCATCCCCCATCGCCATCATCTTCTTCAATGATAGCTTCCAATTCATCTGAATATTCCATCTGTTTACACCGCTTATAGCATGGAACTATAAAGAAATGCCAAGGGCAGTTACTAGGATATATTCTGCTTTCTGTAAATCCATTTTTAAAAGAGAGTTTATTCCACAAAATATATTCCTACCATCAAAATATTAAGTGAATATTATATTTTATTTCTAATAAGAGTATTTAAGAGTTACACTCAATCAACAGACATATAATTATTTGATGACACTTATCTTTCCCTAAATAGCTTTGTGAGAAGACAAGTAGAAAGGCTCTACTGAGAGTGTTCAAAGTATGCTCTACCTTTATGATCTGTGATCAGCAAACCTGAAGTCAGAGATGACATTGTTCAACCTCAGGCTAATGAATAACATATCATTTTAGTACTTTACTCTCAGAACATGGAGGCACTACTTGTCATACTCAGAGGTGGTAGAGGTGACCTCTGGTTTACAACGTTAAAGTAACTTTCAATATGAGCTTCATAATTTGTATTTAAGCTCCAGCTATTAATAATGGATAAACCAGTGTAAAGTTCACTAATCTGCTAAATTTTACTCTCTTACACAATTGGTGCCAAGTTCTTCATATAGCATATGCTTCGATCAACAGGTATTATTCACATAAGCCTAAAACTGAAAAATTATAGGTAAAAACATTGCAGTGTGGGGTCAAAACATTGCAGTGTGGGGTCACCAAAGTGCTATTAATCTCTTGATTTTTTTTAAAAACAAGCAAGATAGACATGACCAATCCCATCAAAAACTATATTGATATAAACTGACCAATCCCATCAAAAACTATATTGATATAAACTATATTGATACAAAAGTGATGTTTTGTACATATTTTGCCTTTCCTATAATGAGTAGAACACAAATCAATGCATTGTTACATGTCATTAGACTGTGAATGTAACAACCTTTTGATGTTTTCAAATTAGCTTCATAATAACCTCATTAATTTCATAAATACTTGTTTCAGAAACACGTTTGTGCCTACAGGTAATCTTTCAATGTTACAATGAATAAAACCTCTAGCTTTGAGATTTTAGATATCAAAAGTAGTATCAATTATACCTTCCATGAAAAACTTAGGTTTAAAAAAGACTGATAATTAAGTAGCTGAAAAGATTATAATTATGAAGTCCACTTAAAAGGTCCAACAAGGGTGTCTTTTCACCTTGCTTATAGTTTCCTTTGTTGTGCAGAAGCTTTTAATTAGGTCCCATTTATTTATTTTTGCTTTTATTTCCAATATTCTGAGAGGTGGGTCATAGAGGATCCTGCTGTGATTTATGTCAGAGAGTGTTTTGCCTATGTTCTCCTCTAGGAGTTTTATAGTTTCTGAAGGTCTTATGTTTAGATCTTTAATCCATTTTGAGTTTATTTTTGTGTATGGTGAAAAGACAGCCTTCAGAATGGGAGAAAATAACAGCAAATGAAGCAACTGACAAACAACTAATCTCAAAAATACAAGTAACTCCTGTAGCTCAATTCCAGAAAAATAAACGACCCAATCAAAAAATGGGCCGAAGAACTAAATAGACATTTCTCCAAAGAAGACATACAGATGGCTAACAAACATATGAAAAGATGCTCAACATCACTCATTATCAGAGAAATGCAAATCAAAACCACAATGAGGTACCATCTCACGCCAGTCAGAATGGAAGCTATCCAAAAGTCTACAAGCAATAAATGCTGCAGAGGGTGTGGAGAAAAGGGAGCCCTCTTACACTGTTGGTGGGAATGCAAACTAGTACAGCCACTATGGAGAACAGTGTGGAGATTCCTTAAAAAACTGGAAACAAAATTGCCTTATGACCCAGCAATCCCACTGCTGGGCATACACACTGAGAAAACCAGAAGGGAAAGAGACACGTGTACCCCAACGTTCATCGCAGCACTGTTTATAGTAGCCAGGACATGGAAGCAACCTAGATGTCCATCAGCAGACGAATGGATAAGAAAGCTGTGGTACATATACACAATGGAGTATTACTCAGCCATTAAAAAGAATTCATTTGAATCAGTTCTAATGAGGTGGATGAAACTGGAGCCTATTATACAGAGTGAAGTAAGCCAGAAAGAAAAACACCAATACAGTATACTAACACATATATATGGAAGTTAGAAAGATGGTAACGATAACCCTGTATGCGAGACAGCAAAAGAGACACAGATGTATAGAACAGTCTTTTGGACTCTGTGAGAGAGGGAGAGGGTGGGATGATTTGGGGGAATGGCATGGAAACATGTATAATATCATATAAGAAACGAATCGCCAGTCCAGGTTCGATGCATGATACAGGATGCTCAGGGCTGATGCACTGGGATGACCCAAAGGGATGGGATGGGAAGGGAGGTGGGTAACACATGTACACCCGTGGCAGATTCATGTCAGTGTATGGCAAAACAAATACAATATTGTAAAGTAATTAACCTCCAATTAAAATAAATACATTTAAAAAAAAAAAAGGTCCAACAAGGGGACTTCCTTGGCAGTCCTGCTGATATGACTCTGCACTTCCACTGGAGGCAGCATGGATTCAATCTCTGGCCAGGGAACTAAGATCCTGTATGCCATTGCAGTCAGTGCAGCAAAAAAAAAAAAAAAACCCCAATAAGAAGTCCAATTTTGCTTAGAGCCATTCCCATCATCAATCTACACTTTTTGGCAAAAAGAAATAACAAAATGGAGATAAAATCAAGTATGGAAAAAAATAGTCTACCATAGAAAATCCATAGGAAAAAAAAACTTTACCATAGGGAAAGGCTACCCACTCCAGTATTCTGGCCTGGAGAATTCCATGGACTGTCCATGAGGTCACAAAGAGTCGGACATGACTGAATGACTTTCACTTTCATATAACATTCAGAATGTCATTAAATTTCCAACTTTCTGTCGGAGAGAAGCTAGAAGTACAACTTTAAGCACAAATTACAATCAGTAAGCAAGAGGAACAAGATGGCAGAGTAGCAGGTGGACGTGGAATACATCTCTCTCCATGGATACATCAGGAATACACCTTCGGACACAGAAGTGCTTTTCTTCCAAGGAGCAAAGGCCTTTTAATTTCATGGCTGCAGTCATCATCTGCAATGATTTTGGAGCCATTTAGGCTGTCACAAATCAGCTGTTTCCCTCTTAGCCTTAAATGTTTCTCCTGTGACTCAGACACCCCAATGTGCGAATCAGACCTCTGCTTCAGTTTCCCCACTCACTGAGGGCAAAGGATGAGATGGTTGGATGGCATCACTGACTCAATGGACATGAGTGAGTAAACTTCGGGAGTTGGTGATGGATAGGGAGGCCTGGTGTGTTGCAGTCCATTGGTCACAAAGAGTTGACATGACCGAGCAACTGAACTGACTGATTATAATGGAATGAGAATCAGACAGTCCTTGCCCCAGCCATACATACCCTACATGGCGCAGTGGCTGGGAACTGGAGTTTAGGGATCGTGGAGCAATCCCAGGGTGAGGGCTGCTGTTGACTGCGGAGAGATGGACTGAGCGGATGTGAAGGAGGAGTCTGTGGTGGGAAATGCCGATGGAGGAGAGCCGGGCAGCCAAGGAAGCAAGGCAATACGGCTGAGTCATGTGTAGGGGGTAGAGCCATAATCATAATCTCTCTCCCCTGACATGCCAGCATCAGCCCCTGAACAACAGAAAGGCTGGCCCATCAAATGTCTGATGCACTGAATTAGAGAGTAGGACCCCACCCACGGTGCCCCTTTAAGTGCCTGATGCGCCGATCTACAGAGTAGGATCCCAGGCAGGGGGCCCCTCTATGTGCCTGATGCACCAAACAACAGAGAAGGACCCCACACAAGGGAGCCCTGTAAGTGCCTATCTGGGCAGAGCTACTACAGACAAAGACTGGCCAAATAGGCCTTCTGATCACCAGCTACAAAAGGCTCAAAAAAACTGATAGGGCCATAACTCCTGCGGCAGAGGTAGTCCGTGTCCTTGCACACTTGGCGCCGCGAGGGTACCCGCAAGCCAAGCAGCTGCGCTACCTTCATGCTGAACTCTCACTGGGGTAGAGCTGCCACAGGCAAAAAAAAGTCGTGTCTATGCACACAGGGTCTCTTAGGTTATGTCGAACTCTCTGTGACCCTGTGGGCTGTGGCCTGCCAGCCTTCTCTGTCAGGGACGGGGGTTCTCCAGGCAAGAATACTGGAGCATATTGGCCTATGCTGCTGCTGCTGCTAAGTCGCTTCAGTCGTGTCTGACTCTGTGCAACCCCAAAGACAACAGTCCACCAGGCTCCTCTGTCCCTGGGATTCTCCAGGCAAGAACACTAGAGTGGGTTGCCATTTCCTTCTCCAATATTGGCCAATACTAGTTGCCAAACCCTTCTAGAGCACTGTATTTCCTGCTGCCTGAGCCCCCAACTCCTCTGAGTACCTGGTGCTGCCAGAACCCCTGCGACTCAAGCAGCTGCACCACCTCCACACCTGCCCCTCACAGGGGCAGCCCTCCAGGGCAGCCTCAGGAGCAAACCCCAGTGGACAACCCATATCCAGAGGTGGAAATAAAACCGTAATTGAAACCCAGGGGCAGTGTCACTAAGGAAAAAGACCCAAACCCTCCTACCAGCTGTACAAGCTGCAGATTAAATCCACACAATCAACTAGGCAGATTTTGAGTCTGTGGAATATAAAAAAGGTCATTGAGAGCTCCCACAAAAGAAAACGCACGAGTTCTGATAGCTGTGGACGTTGGAGGCAAGAACACATACAAGGACCAGATTAGAATCTGAGCTGCCCTCACAGCAGGTCCAGAGATCAGCACAGTGTTGAAGGGCATCCTAGGGAGGTGAGGTGAACTGCGACTCCCAGTGAGGGAAAGTACTCTGACAGCAGTGACTCAAGAAAAACATTTATTGTTATGTTTTGACTTGTTCTGTAGATTCTTCTGGATTTTCCCCCCCTCCCTCTGTTGTAGTTGTCAATTTTATTGGTACTATGAAATCTAACTAAGCTTTTTAGCCTTTTTTCCCCCTTAAATAACATTTTTTATTGCTGTTATAAACCTCTGCCTCTATATTGGGCTTCTGCAGTTAGGTGAGTTCTTTTTTAGTTTTAATTTTTTAAACCTATTATTATTTTTCTACATTTATTCCTCTGTTTGCTTTTCCTACTGTTCTTTTCCCCTTGCAGTTAACCTTTAACATATATAAATCTTCTTTATCTATGTCTATTTAACTTTGCATATCTATTTTTTCTTTCTTTTCCTTCTTTACTTTAGTCTCAACATATTTGTTAGTTTTATTTACATTGCTTTCTACCCTAATTGGCACCTTGCTTTAGTTTTGTTTTCCAGTTTGTGCTTTATAAAGTTTTGTTCTGATAGATATAATTTTTGGTTCCCTTTGTTCACCAGGTCAATCTACTGTACTTTATTTTTGTTGGACTGTTTTGAATTTGCTTATGGGTGTATATATACATGTGTATATCCAGTAACACTTTTAATAGTCATTATAAACCTCTGCCTCTACATTGGGCCTTTGAAGTTTTGTGGAGTTTTCCTTTTCTTTCTTTTCTCTTTCTTCTTCTGTATTTTTTCTTTTCTCTATTTCATAATTATAATTTTCTTAAATCTGTTATACTTTCTACTTTTCTTCCTTTGTTTGCCTTTCCTACTGTTCTTTTCCCCTTGCAGTTAATCTTCAATGTATATAAATCGTCTTCATCTACCTCTATTTAACATTGCATAGCTACTCTTTCTTTCCTGTCTTTCTTTCCTCTCAACGTATTTGTTACTATTATTTTCATTGCTTTATTCCCAACTGACACCTTGCTTTAGTTTTGTTTTCCAGTTTGTGCTTTAGTTAGTGTTGTTCTTAACTGGTAAATATAACCTTTGATTTCCCATGTTCGCTGGGTCAATCTATTGTACTTTATTTTGTTGGACTGTTTTGACTTTGCTCATGGGTATATATGTATATGAGTATATACCATTATTTTAAGTATTATTTGCCTGATTTTATAACTGCCATTTGTCTGAGGTTCATCTTTGGTTTCTCATTTGGGATATTTGTTCTAATCTTACTTAATGCCATAACAAACCACTTGTGGAATCTTCGTTCCTGACCAGAGATCAAATCCTGAGCCTTTGGAGTGGGAGCACTGACTCCAAGACCCTAGATTACCAGAGAACTAACCCTAGGGAGTATCAAATAGTGAGAACTCCCATAAAGGAAATCACCTGAATACAAGACCCAGCATCACCCAACCACCAGTAGTACCCTGTGCAGGACGCCTCATCTAAACAAACAGAACAAAAATACAGTCATCAGCAGACAGGATTATCACTTCACTCAGCCTTGCACATCAGAGGAATAACAAAAAAATAAACAAACATTCAGCACAAATCTCACCCTATAAGAAGCTTATACAAACCACTAGACCAACCTTAGAGGGCAGAAACCAAAAGGAAGAAAGAATTCAACCTTGAAGCATGGGAAAGAGAGACCTCAAACACAGTAAGTTAAAAAAAAAAAAAAAGAAAGAAACAGCAGAGAAATGCTACACAAATGAAGGAACAAACCAGAAACACAGAAGTCCAAATAAATGAAGAGAAAATAGGCAAACTACCTGGAAAAGAATTCAGAATGATGATAGTAAGATGACCAAAAACCTTGGAAACAAAATGGAAAAAACTCAAGAATCAACTAACAAAGACCTAGAATTAAAGAAGAAATATACAGAGACAAACAACACAATTACTGAAATTGAAAATTCTCTAGAAGGAATCAATGGCAAAATATCTGAAGCAGAATGAATCAGTGAGCTGGAAATAACTTTTGAAGGGCAAAATAAAATAGAAAGAATGAAAAGAACTGA
Source organism: Bison bison bison (assembly GCF_000754665.1). NCBI lineage: Eukaryota > Metazoa > Chordata > Mammalia > Artiodactyla > Bovidae > Bison > Bison bison. The sequence goes on from NW_011494886.1 coordinate 2,168,616, forward strand.
AGACAGTCTCAGAGACCTCTGGGACCATATCACATGCACAAGCATTCAAATTACAGGGGTCCCAGAAGAAGAGAAAAAGAAAGGGTATGAGAAAATTTTTGAAGAAATTATAGTTGAAAATTTTCCCAATATGGAAAAGGAAATAATCAAGTCCAAGAGGTACAAAGAATCCCATACAGGATAAACCCAAGGAGAAACATGCCAAGACACACACTAATCAAACTAACAAAGACTAGACACAAAGAAAGAATATTAAAAGCAGCAAGGGAGAAGCAACAAGTAACATACAAGGGAAACCCCATACGTTTAACAGCTGATCTTTCAGCAGGAACTGCAGGCCAGAAGGAATGGCAGGATATATTTAAAGTAATGAGAGGGGAACATCTACAACCAAGATTACTGTACCTGGCAAGGACCTCATTCAAAATTGATGGAGAAATAAAAAGCTTTTCAGACAAGCAAAAGTTAAAGAGAATTCAGTACCAACAAACCAGCTTTACAACATGTTCAATGGATTTATATAGTCAAGGAACATAAGAGAAGAAAAAAGATCTACAAGATCAACCCCAAACAATTAAGAAAATGGCAACAGGAACATATATATCAATAATTACTTTAAATGTAAATGATTAAATGCTCCAACCAAAAGACACAGACTGGCAGAATGGATACAAAAACAAGACCCATATACAGGCTGTCTGTATATGTGTCCTGTCAAATCTAAGGACACATATAGACTGAAAGTGAGAGAATGGAAAAATACATTCCATGCAAATGGGAAGTAAAAGAAAGCTGGAGTAGCAATCCTCATATCAGACAAAACAGACTTTAAAATAAAGCGATAAGGAAGGACACTACATAATGATCAAGGGATCAGTCCAAGGGGAAGACAAAACAATTATAAAAATCTATGCACCCAACATAGGAACACCTCAATATGTAAGACAAACACTAACAAACATAAAAGGAGAAACTGACAGTAACACAATAATAGTAGGAGACTTTAACACCCCACTCACACCAATGGACAGATCATTAAAACAGAAAATTAATAAGGAAACACAAGTCTTAAATGATACATTAGATGAGATGGAGCTCATTGGTATCTTCAGGACATTCCATCCAAATGCAGAAGAATACACCTTCCTCTCAAGTGCACATGGAACATTCTCCAGGACAGACCATATCTTGGGTCACAAATCAAACCTCAGTAAATTTAAGAAAATTGAAATCATATCAAGCATCTTCTCCAACCACAATGCTATGAGACTAGATTTCAATTACAAGAAAAAAAGTGTAAGAAACACAAACACATGGAGATTAAACAACACATTTCTAAATAACCAACATGTTCCTGAAGAAATTAAAAGGGAAACCAAAATATTTCTAGAAACAAATGACAATGAAAACACAACTCAAAACCTAGGGAATGCAGCAAAAGCAGTTCTAAGAGGGAAGTTTATAGCAATACAATCCTACCTCAAGAAACACAAAAAACCAAACAGACAACCTAACTTTACACCTAGAACAACTGAAAACAGTAAAACAACTGAAAACAGAAGAACAAAAAACCCCCAAAATTAGTAGAAGGAAAGAAATCATAAAGATCCCAGCAGAAATAAATGACAAAGAAATGAAAGAAATAACAGTAAAGATTAATAAAATTAAAAGCTGGTTCTTTGAGAAGATAAAATTGACAAACCTTTAGCCAGATTCATCCACAACAAAAGAGAGAAGAATCAAATCAACAAAATTAGAAATGAAAAAGGAGAAGTTACAACAGACAATGAAGAAATACAAAGGACTATGAGAGACTATTACGAACAACTATATGGCAATAAAATGGATAGCCTGGAAGAAATGGACAGGTTCTTAGAAAAGTTCAATCTTCCAAGAGTGAACCAGGAAGAAATAGAAATTATGAACCCAATTGCAAGCACTGAAATTGAAGCTGTGATCAAAAATCTCACAAAAAACAAAAGCCCAGGACCAGATGGCTTCACAGGAGAATTCTATCAAACATTCAGAGACGAGCTAATGCCTATTCTTCTAAAACTCTTTCAAAAAATTGCAGAGGAAGGAACACTTCCAAACTCACTCTACAGGGCCACCATCATCCTGATACCAAAACCAGGCAAAGACAACACGAAAAGAGAAAACTACAGGCCAATATCACTGATGAACAGAGATGCAAAAATCCTCAACAAAATTTTAGCAAACAATTCAGCAACACACCAAAAAAGCTCATACACCATGATCAAGTTGGGTTTATTCCAGGAATGCAAGGATTCTTCAATACACGCAAATAACTCAATGTGATACACCACATTAACAAATTTAAAGATAAAAACCATATGATCATCTCAATAGATGCAGAAAAAGCCTTTGACACAAAATTCAGCACCCATTTATGATTAAAACTCTTCAAAAAACGGGCACAGAAGGAATCTACCTCAACACAGTAAAGGCCATATACGATAAGCCTACAGCAAACATTATGCTCACTGGTGAAAAACTGAAAGCTTTCCCCGTAAGATCAGGAACAAGGTAAGTGTCCACTTTCGTCACTACTATTCAACATGGTTCTGGAATTCCTAACTAAAGCAGTCAGAGAAGGAAAAGAAATAAAAGGAATCCTGATCAGAAAAGAAGTAAAGCTGTCACTGTTTGTAGATGACATGATACTATACATAGAAAACCCTAAAGACAGTATCAGAAAATTACTAGAGCTAATCAGTGAATTTAACAAAGTTGCAGGATACAAAATCAATACACAGAAATCACTTGCATTTCTATATACTAACATGAAAAATCAGAAAGAGAAATTAAAGAGTCAATCCATTTACCACCGCAACAAAAAGAATTAAATATTTAGGAATAAACTTACCTAAGGAGACAAAAAAAAAAATGTACACAGAAAATTACAAGATGCTGATGAAAAGAACCCAATCAAAAAGCGGGAAAAAGACCTAAACAGACATTTCTCCAAAGAAGACATACAGGTGACTAACAAACACATGAAAAGATGCTCAACATCACTCATTATTAGAGAAATGCAAATCAAAACCACAATGAGATATCTCCTCACACCAGTCAGAATGGCCATCATCAGAAAGTCTACAAACAATAAATGCTGGAGAGGGTGTGGAGAAAAGGGAATGTTCTTGCACTGTTGGTGAGAATGTAAACTGATACAGCCACTATGGAAGACAGTATGGAGATTCCTTAAAAAACTAGGAATAAAACCACCATATGACCCCACAATCCCACTCCTAGGCATATACCAAGGAAACCAGGGTTGAAAAAGCCACATGTATCCCACTGTTCACTGCAGCACTATTTACAATAGCTATAACATGGAAGCAAGCCCATCAACAGATGAATGGATAAAGTTGCGGTACATATACACAATGGAATATTACTCAGCCATAAAAGGAATGCATTTGAGTCAGTTCTGATGAGGTGGATGACCCTAGAAACTATTATACAGAGTGTAGTGAGTCAGAAAGAGAAAGATAAATATCATATTACAACACACATATACGGAATCTAGAAAAATGGTTCTGAAGAATTAATTTACAGAGCAGCAATGGAGAAACAGACATAGAGAATAGATTTATGCCCATGGGGAGAGGGGAGGAGAGGGTGAGATGTATGGAAAGAGTAATATGGAAACTTACATTACCATATGTAAAATAGACAGCCAATGGTAATCTGCTGTATGGCTCAGGAACTCAAACAGGGGCTCTGTATAAACCTAGAGGGGTGGGATGGGGAGGGAGATTCAAAAGGGAGGGGATATATGTATACCTATGGCTGATTCATGTGGTGGTTTAACAGAAAACAACAAAATTCTGTAAAGCAATTATCCTTCAATAAAAAAGTAAAAAAAAAAAAAAAGTTTAGTAAGTACTAAGTTGTTTTGTTTTTTTTTAATTATATATGCAACATAATTCTTACCATTTTTGGTGACCAAAAATTGTTTGCCTGATGGTAGGTAAGCCTTCACTTTCAATTCTTCCCCTGTAGCCCTTTAAAAACCAAAATACAAAAAATATTTTAAAAGGCAAAAACAGAAAATATCACGTTAATCTCAACACCACACAACCCACACCCCTGAGAAAACTATTTTAGGATTGCTTTGGGAAGGATCCAAAAAGTGATGTATCTTGGGGCAATGAAGAGCATAGCAATAATATAAATGAAATGTATTTAAGTGAAATGTATTAAGAGACTGCAGACAGACCAAGAGAATTTAGATTAAATTAAAAAAAGGATAATACGGAACTATATTAAGCAACTATTATGTCTTCCTTGAAACAAAAATAATCTGAACCAGATTTTTAAAGTAGGGCTGATCATAAGACCAAGAGGAGGCAGAAAAATAGCTGTATGATGTTGCATAACAAAGTAGGTAGTTGACAAAATTCACATTCATACTCCTGTATTAAAACTGGAACTCAGAGATAAGATGCTTTGAATCACCAGATGATAATGCTGAGAATAATAATGACAGAAATAAACAATAAAACCTTTTACTGAGTGCTTCCCGGTAGCTTAGTTGATAAAGAATCTGTCTTTTGAAGTGCAAAAGACCCAGGTTTGATCCCTGGGTTAGGAAGATCCCCTGGAGAAGGAAATGGCACCCCACTCCACTACCCTTGCCTGGAAAATCCCATGGACAGAGGAGCCTGGTGGGTTGCAGTTCATGGGGTTGCAAATAGTCCGGCAGGACTGAGCGACTAACACTTTCACTTTATTTCTATTAAGTACAGGATCTAGAACTCCAAAATGCATTATTTTCATATAATCCCCAGAAATCTAAGAAGTGAATAATATTAATAGCCCCACTTTATACGTTAAACAAAAGCTTAAAGAAGTCACCTTGCCCATAGTCATAAAACCAGAAGGTATAAAGAAGCAAGGATCAAGTTACTCTGGGGCTCCTGCTCTTGAATAGTGCACCCTCTGTGGGTCAGAGCCAGGCATAACATCTCTGATTTGGGGGGCTACTCTGGAATATCTCACTAAGGAATTTCTTCAAAGATTATTCTGAGTTGACTCTTACTAGAACTGGTCGGAGCTGAGGTGGCATGTGGTATTTGTCACAAATATAAATTATTTGGAGTTCTGTTGCCTTAAGCTTCCATCTAAACTTCAAATCATAGATTTGAGCACAAGATAAACCTAGTAAATGCCCCCCAAAAATCTGTCAGGCTTCTAGGATTTTTTAGACCATTCCCAAGCGTCAAACTCAACAATGAAATGGTAATGCCTGAAGTTCTGAGGGAAGATGATATAATACAGTCACGATGGCACCTGTAAACATGAACATATAGCACAGAAATGGTCGGCTTCTAGCACAGATTTAAAATAAATTGTTCCTCTAGCCCCAACAGTTCAGTCGGAAGCATAAACACTGGACTGTGATATAACTGAGTTCTAAGTTACAATAAAATTATTTCAACCATAATTCATGAAGTGGGAACTATAAATACTATCTGCTAAACAATGATTCTGTCCATGGATATCAACCCTTAAAATAATACTATAAATTATATAATTAGACAACGAAGGACTACAACAATCAAATCTGAATAAAGAAAATGTATATCTATCACATATGTATTGAAGAAAATCCTTTAGTTCTTTTCCTGCAAAATGACTTATTATTTTAAATGTTATACACCTATTTGACTTGAAATATATATTGATATACTGTAGATCAGAATGTAACTAAATACAGTTTTAACAATTTAGAAGGTGGGGAAAAGTATAAATCTGAGAGCTTCTATGATATGAACACAATTTAAAATATGGAACAGAAATATACACAGGAAAGACAAGACATAAAAGTAAATGAACCTGACATTTCAGCCTTTCTTGGTACACAGGAAACAATGTTCGAGAAGTAGAACTATTTTGGATGTGTTAAAATATAAAAATTAAAGGTAATAGAACAGGCCACAGATGAAATAGAGTTCCAACTGTGATTTTAAATAGTTTACTTAAGCTCTTTAGAGAACATTATCAATTAGAACCTTGTTAATCCTAAAATCCCTGCTCCCCAATCAAAACTCTACCTTTCAACTACAACTGAAAAAGTGTCACTGGGAAAAAAAAGATGTAACAAGTTGAACCACTCATATCCAAATAAGATAATAATTCCAAACAGTTCTAGCCTAAATAAAATAGTGTGCCAGTATTGAGATCACTTCTTCAGCTACTGCCAGGTGGCTTTATCCTAAGTACTCAAAGTAATGAAACTATTATTATTCAGATATTTTAAAGATACATTATGAGAACTGCTAAGTTGCTTAAATTATTTATAATTAAAAGAAAAGTTAATGAGAAAAACAAAAATTAGAAAAGTCTGTTACAGATAGATTTCCAATCAAGACTTTATTTGGTATCATGAATCTCTCAACTTTTGAGCTAAAATTCCTAAAATTGGGGAGAAACTTTTGAACTTCAAAGAAGTTCTTATGGTAAAGAAACATGAGATTCTGAAAAATTCTGTATCTATTAATGTCATTAAAAATTCAATATTTTAATTTGAAAAATAATCAAAATTATTAAATTTTTGAAAATATTTTTTAAAGACCTACCACAAGAACTGACCTTTTTTAAATACTGTTAAAGAAAGGGAATACTGGCAAAGGAAGGCACTGATCTCAAAGATGTCCATCTCTTGTGTTAGCACAGCAAAACAAAACAGGTGTAATGTTCAATTTTTCTTTAGTTATTTCACTTTGAGTAATACTGGGGCACTATTTAAAAGAACAATCTACAAGAGGAAAATTAAACTGGTTATTCTAATTTTCATGCACCAATCTATTTGTAAACTGCCATACTCATGAAGTCATACCTTTTATGAACTTTTTTTCTCAATCAAGAGTACTTACCATTGCCATGTTGGACAGTGGTGGACTAAGTGATCTCCAGCTGCCACAAACTAGTCAAGATTTAGAAGAAATATGAAAAAAAGGAAAAAAGAAAAACTGAACATCACTGAAAGTAAGGTGGCAGAATACCAAAGGGATCATCTTGTGCAATCTTGTTACAAAATAGTCAATTAAAATGTAAACAGCACCAAAGTGCTCTACAGCCTGAAGATTTATTTTTGAATATGTATTAAAACTACAAATTTTAATACCCAAAAAAGTCCAAATTAATCTTGGTAGAGAAAATATTGAGTGCTACTAATTTTTTATTCAATTTTAATCACTGGATGAGATAATGCCAAAAGCATACAGCATCATGAAATAAATAAAAGTAATACAACAGTATTTTAAAACACCAAAACCACTTTATGGGTGAATAAAATGAAGAGAGATTCTTGCTAACAGTTGAAAACTCAATGAAGATCTTTGAAAAAATTACCAAATAAACACAGTTCTATTATGAAAGAATAGTTTATTACCTCATAGTGTACAGTTTTTCTTCCTCATTTTTAAAAAAAATTTAAGTAACATAATTTTGAAAGTTTTTCACACTGTTAAAGCAATCACTAATAAAAGAGAGAAATGTACTGCCAACCAATGGGAAAAAGTTAGAAGCTTTTGAATTGAATTGGAAAACAACATGACAATTATGAAATTGAATCCTAACAAATCTTGGACTTTTTGGTCAGGCTGAATATTGTACAAGTTTTTGTTTTTCTTCAAAAATGAAAAACAGACTCAGGAAGAAATAGTTTAACCTTCTGAAAATTTCCATTATACGTGAGCATGGACTGATCTTAATTGCAAGACAGAAATTCTGCTTATTCTTAAAAGCAGAAAATGAGTCTGTTAAGCATAACTGCAGTGTCCTGACTCAAGCAATACACACACTTTCCCAATTCTATTTCACAACAACAGTTCTAACTTAAAATCATGTAGTGTTCATATGTTTATTACATAGCAAAAAAATTACATTATCTTTAATCTTCTATTGCCTTTCTGAGAAAAGTATATATCTATATATGTGATATCCTATTTCAATTTGAGAGTAAAACTTAAGAATTCTGTAACTTCTAAAAAGATAGATTAACAAGATTTAACAACATACTCTCAACAGCAACTTTACAAAATGTTTCTACTCTTTTATTTAAAGAATTTATTGACTATTTAAAGTGATTAGGTAAAGACAAAAACCCAAAGGAAAGCAATACTCTCTTCCCCAAGTTTTATGCATTTTGGGTCACTGCAACCAGATGCTACATAACAACTCTGTGGTTATCAGGAATTAATTCATCACTAACACAAAAGTATTAACAAAATGCAAGCAAAACAAAGAATTAAAAATTTTAAAATTCTTTAATAGTATTGCTTCGAGGTCACAAGACTCTAGTATTTATTCCCTAGCACCTCTGGTGACATCTATTGAAAAGATAACAAAAACACTGTAAGATAAGGAAAACTATAGAAGAACATAGCACCACAATGATATTTAGCATATGGTACTCTTGCTCTCGTTAGTGGTGGCCATTATTTTTATTACACGCTTCCTATGTTCAAATGAAAGATTCAAATTTCTAAATTCTCAGTACTGCTTACTCTTAGTGATTAAACACTGGATAACTCTAACAAGATGGAATTAACGTGAACATTCTGATAAGCAGCTTTATTCTTCAAGCTATCCTTTATTACTAGTACTCTACTTACTCAAGCCATATATATGTTGTACAATAAAGTATTTTTAGTCCAAAAAGTACCATATTAATGCTTATCCCTTGTTTTAAACACAATACTTCCACATCTCTCAATGAAAACAAAAAGACAGCTAAATGCTGACAGCCAGAAGCCCAAAAACAGTAAAAGGAAACAACTCAACAGATCAAATCAGTATAGTATTTCCATCAAACCAGTCAATCCTAAACGAAATCAATCCTGAATATTCACTGGAAGGACTGATGCTGAAACTCCAATACTCTGGCCACCTGAGCAAAGAGCTGACTCATTGAAAAAGACCCCGATGTTGGGGAAGACTGAGGGGAGGAAGAGAAGCGGGTGGCAGAGAATGAGATGGTTAGGTAACATCATTGACTCAATGGACATGAGTTTGAGCAAACTCTAGGAGACAGTAAAGGACAGGGAAGCCTGGAATGCTGGAGTTTATGGAGTCACAAAGAGCTGGACACGACTTAGCAAATGAACAACAACAAAGCATTTTATGTCTTCTGATCTTCCTTCTTCTTCCTCTAGGCTCATTCTAAACTAAATCCTATAATTGTGCTCTATTCTCAATCCAGGATTATGTGGTTGGTACCCAACTGAGCTAGTTTTTGCTGCGCATTTTTTTAAAAAGGGGAAAATTTATAACTCACTTCATGATACAATTAAGTGCAATGTAGGATTAGTAGCTGTTTTAAAACGGCTTAATCCTATTCAATAACCACAGGCTTGCATCTCTAACTCCAGCTATCCATTCATCAATGTCACTTTCACATAGAGGAGATAAAGCCAAAAATAAGAAAAACAGCATACAATCATCTCTGCTCTTTATTTCAGATACCGAGTTTTAAGACTCATGTCTAAATTATACCTGGCAAGAACATCAATACTATCCTTAAGCTCAAAACTCAGTTTTACTTGGCATTCAAGGTATTAAACTTATGATATCTAAGGCAGACAGGTCCTTTAGAGAATGTCAAGACAAAACTCCTCATCTTGAAATGAGGAAACATGAGGCCTGTGCCTAGATAGCTTGATTTGTCCAAGTCAGAATAGGAGGGATAAAATGGGTCCAGAAGGCAGGCCTTCCAGGTTTTGTCAGTACCACCATGTGTTTTCACTAAAAATAAAGACAATTTTAGATGTAACTGTCGGTTCAGCACACCATTCTTTGAACTTAAAAGGATTTGGGACTGAAGAGATTGCATCACAACTGAAAACTGAAAAATCAGTTAATTCTTTGACTTCAGGTCTTGAAATTTACAACATGATCATGTAACATAGCTCATTTCAAAATGTTTCTTTCAAAACAGTGAGCTAACTTCCATTGCCAATGACTGGTACTTTTAATGAGAGCTAAAGGTGAAGCTTAAATTATTTGCCATTCATCAACAATAAAAAATAAATGTGATGTAACTGTAACTACTCATAAAACTGGAGTCCAAAAGGATTTTTAGACCAGAATTTATTTCTCTGAAGACAACAAAATAAATTATCTAAAGAAAAAGAAAACTTTTATTATATAGGCTTCATGAACATGCAAAATGATTCCTCAAAACATAATTTTATGTTAAAAGGTCAATAAAACACAATTGGTCTATAAAAGAGCCATGAGTTTCAGTATTAAGCAGATACTATTGTTTGGCTAGTAGAAAAAGTGAAAGAATGGTGAAAAAAATCAGTGTTAAGTATGTAGCAATAAAATATGTAAGCTGAATACTGATAGAAAACTTAATATCCAAGAATCAAGCCAAAGTTTTCAAATGGAAAGCCGTGAATACTCATGTTTGGGGTAGAAAGAATCAAGACACAACAAATAACAGAGTCCAATGCACAGCTCAATATAATACAAATATGATTGAAGGATAAATGACTACAGGAGTCTTTTCCATTTCTTCTCCCACCCTCATTTTTAAATAAAGAGGAACTATAGAAAAGTATGAGAAATGACAAACTGGGAGGGAAGTTACACTTTCTTTTATGGGAAGTAGAAATCCTTACAAGATTGCTAATACAGTCAACAGGATCTAATTTTACTCAAATCAAGATTAAATTTCAAGATGTTTTCTTATAAAGCAAAAAAGTCACCCAGTTTTCTGTAACTGTAGAATATAACAGCTTTATAATATCTTCAATACTCACCTCTTCTGGGGTGATAACTCCTGTTTCCTTAAACTTTGATTCCTAAAGAGAGTAAAAAGAACAACAGTATTACACTGTCTCACTTTCAATTGAACAAACATTTGTGGGCAACTATTTGCCTGGCACCCATCTAGGTAATGGAATGACAAAAAAAGAATCTGTCACTGGTACCTGACCTCAGGATTATGTAGCAGAGGAAACAGACATGAAAATAATTAAAATACAGTGTGATCAATGCTACATTAGAGCAAAGCTCTTTGGAAAAACATTCAAAGGTTTATACAAACACTAAATCTCAAAATAATTTTGTAAAATGACCAAATATCATTATTTTACAAGTAAAAATATCTTAAGATGTTTAGACATCTTACAATTCAGCCAATGTCTCACTGAAATTGAGTAATATTAGAAACCAAATCTAGAAGTCCTAAACCATTTAATACTCTTCCATTATTTTCATCTCCATCAATATAGTATACATTATACTCTCCCTAAAGCAAGGATGTTACTTATCAAATTTTTCTAAAGTTTAAGTTTTACATAAGATTTTATGGTAGAAATCTACAAAAACAAAGATCCATTTATGAACATTACTGATTCAAAAAATATCAAATAATATATACTAGGTACTATTTGTGTAATAGGGACATACAGTGAATAAAATAGACCAAATGCATCCTTGTCTTCATAAGAAGTTTAAACTCTAGTGCAGGGAGAAAAGCCAAATGGTGATCAATACCAGGAAGAAAAATAAGGCAGACAGGATACTAGTGGAGGTGGAAAGAGAGAGATGGTTATTTCAAATAGGATGGTGAGGGAACAAAGACTTCACTGCTGGGTGACTAGACAGTAGAGACCTTAAGAAAAAGAAACAGCCAAATGCTGAAGAGCATTTCAGAGCAAATGCAAAATCCAAGGCAAGAGAGTTCTTTTGTTTTTTTTTTTTTGAGAGCTCTTGATAGATAATATAGAGGTTAGACTGGTTTTTAAGCAAAAGTGAGCAGGAGTGAGATAGGACCCTTTATCAAACCAGTATGGGCTTCCCTGGCAGCTCAGTGTTAAAAGAATCTGCCTGCCAATGCAGGAGACTCCAGTTCAACCCCTAGGTCAGCAAGATTGCCTGTAGTAGAAAATGGCAACCCACTCCAGTATTCTTGCCTGAGAAATCCCACAGACAGAAGAGCCTGGTAGGCTACAGGCCATGGGGTCACAAAACCGTCAGAACCAACTCTGCGACTAAACACCACCCACAAAACAAGTATAGGCTTGAAGATCCCTGTAGAGACTTTGGCTTTCACTATACATATGCCTTTCAAACCACGATTTTTCTTAACTTTTACTTCCTAAGAAGAAATCATTCTATCTTTCCCAGGAATTTAGTTTTTTCTCCTTGCCTTCCCATGTCTAGTAGGAAACTATCAATACAAGAATTAGTTTTGTAAACAGGGAAGTTTGCACAGGGAAGAACAAGAAGAGGGTCATTAATTCTTTTTTCCTTATTACTAGAACTACATACTAAGAAGCTAAGACATTTTTTCAGTTTGGTGAACAAGTAGAACGCTTCCTAAAAACATAACCTTTTGTTCTAAGTTCAGTAAAATACAACTGGTCAATACAATAGCAGTTTCATGTTTAAGAGGTCTTTTACTCTTGCTCCTCTCTCCCTGAAACTAAAAAGTTTTAATAAGCATGTATTATTTAAATACTGTATGCCTAGTTAGACATGTTTCTGAAGAGATGGCATAATATGCATAAGAATCACTTGATTTAAATGTCAAAATCATTTTCAATTTCAATAGACTGAATAATCTTAATTAGGATGGGTTTCACACTAAACAAATATATAGGCATAGCAAGTGTTGGAGTTCTCATTTATAAATTTTTTTTAAACTTGGCCCAAAAAGGTATAATTTTAAACAATTCTTAGAAATAAGTATTTAAAAACACAGGATTAACATTTCCCATTGTCCTGAAAAGGCAGTAAAGTAAAATTTTAAAATACCAGAGTAACTTCCTGAATAAAGAGGAACCATTTCCAAGGGTATTTCATCCCCACACTAAGAAATGTAAAATCTTAATTTAAAACTTACAGAAAAAAACACTTAAGCAAGAAATTCTTATTCATTTATTTTTCATCATTGCTCGCTTTTTAGAAAGGAAAAATACAGTTACAATAACAAAAAAATTACCCTGAAAGAGTTATAAAAGAAAAACTCGAATGCACTTCGAGAAATTCATCTTTGAAAATAAGAAATCAGCCACCGGTTTAATAGATAATATGTCACAATTATTACTTTTAAAATGCTGTTATTGCCAATGTAAAATAAAATTATGTATTTAGAATGGTCAGGTTGCTCAAGTCCAAGATGAACTAGTTGCAGCTATTTCAAAACCTGAAAAAGGGGGCCTTTGCCTGTAAACTGGGATCAATGGTAGTGAAAAAAAATGTTGCAAATTTCACCTTGTTCTTTTGAAATCTAACAAAGCTGCGACCTCATTCACAACTATTTCAAACTCCTAATTATGAGACTTACTATGAAATTTGAAAGGAAAAAAGTGACATGTCATTTTAGTATCAAACACTGATTTAAGATAAGCAAATAATCCTTCTTTTAAAAGTTCAAAAGATTTCCGATGTTAAGATTTAACGTTCTCAAACCCACCTAGCTGCGGACCACCTTCCAACCCAAGGTACCTCGAGGAGCTGAATTCCGACGGGAGTAGACAAGAGTACAGACTCACGGAGCGTTGCTCCGAGAACAGAGTAAGACCGCGGTAGGGGGCTGCCCCTTTCCCGCGTACCACCCTCACCAGCTGGCTACACCGCTACCCGCCGGACACCACAGTGACACCCCGGCGCCAGGTCCTCGGTCCCTGCAGAGCCAAGCGTGTGCCCGCCAGCCCCTCGCACGGCCGGCTTACCTTGAGGACCGGGTTCAGGTACTCAGCCACTTCCAGTGCCTTTCCCTTCACCGTGTTAATCACATTCTGCATCCTGGGGCCGGAGGGGCGGCCGGCCCCGCGAAGGAGTGGAAAGGGCAGCCGGGGCAGGGAACGAGAGTCAGAAAATGTCCCCGCTGCGGCCGATTCGCCTCAGCACCCGGCCGGCGGCACCCGAGGGGACGGGTCGCGACGGGACGGACGGGACGAGGGGGAGGGGCGGCCAGCGCGGCGCGCGAGGGCAGGGCGCGCGCTCCTCTCGCCCCAGGCAGCGCGCCACAGGCCCGGCCCAGCTATCACCTGGCCGCGAGGGAGGGCGACGGGGCCGAGTTAGCGGGGAGAAGCGAGCGCACGCGCACCCCTCGCCCTCTGGGGAGCTGTCTTCTCCACCAAGCTTCACTCGCGCCCCTTCCGGCTTCCCCTTCTTCCTCTCACTCTCTCGCCGTAGCTCCGCCGCCACCTGGGCCTCACGTGACACAGGACTCTTCCCGACACGTGACGCGAGAAAGGCCGCGCTGGGGCGGGATCGGGTCGCTTCTCCCCTCCCTCCGGAAGCGTAACACTGGGCGCGCCTGCGCAATGGGCGGCAGGTCCGGTCATTCCCCATCGGATCGTTATTGTGCTTTTTGTTCCGGAATAGGAGGGTCTTGTCCAGAGGCCTATTCGCCTTTCTTTTCCTCTCATAGATCCCTCGCCTATGGACCCTAAAAGCTGCCGCTGCTGCTGCTGTTGCCGAGCGAGACAGTTATTGTCTCAGCTCTAGGATGTGCGTTCTTCCACTAGAAGCTCTTCGAAGGGACCGAGGTAACCGCGCCCCCCGCGCCCGGGGCAAAGAAGTGCGCGTGCGTTTGACGGGAGGGCGCCGCAGAGCAGATCCCTCTTGCGCATGTGTGACCAGAAGGCGTTCCTAGATGTTGGAGAGAAACCTGTCCTTACCGAGGAGGGGAGATATCTCTTTGGCCTGTGTAGGCTTAGGCCCGCTAGGGTTGCGGGTGTTGTCATTTTCAACCCGTCTCCCATCAGTTTCCCAGGTCCTGTGCGCTGTCTTAATACTAGGTTGGTTTGGGCAAGTTAATTATCCGGCCTAGAGTTTAGTAGCGTAAATATATCTAAAGAAGGCCTTAGAGTCATTGATATTTAAGTTGTCTTCTACTTTCAACAGTAATTCAGTATAAATTAACAGTAGTGTTTCGGATATTTTCATTTGCTCTTTATGGCAACGAAATCTTACCCAGCAAGCGCTTTTTCATCCTATGGAAAGACGCTGCTGAGGAGAAAAATACAAATCTGAAATTATCTTCTAGAGCAAAGTTGCTCATATGAAAGTTCAAGCATTGTTTTTCTGCAGAATTCTGCAGTCCCAAAGTGTCCTTCTAAAGTGTCCAGGTTAGAGGACAGCACTTCTAACTTGGCTCTTGTCTTTACTGTCTAAGGAGTTGCCCCCTCTGATCAGAGATTTGATAAAACTGACTCTTTGATTTCCTTTCCCCTGGTTTCTCTTGTACTCCTCAACTTTTGGTTTAGGTATAGCCATAGCTAGACATCTAAAAAAATTCCTTTTCTGTTCTTCACAAATAAGTGGTACTAGTATTATGCTTAATCTGCCAGCATGGTTGCTGATTGAACTTATTATTCTCTTTAAGGGAATTAAAAAACAGTGGAATGGAAAGCAGTTGTGGTCATCCCATGTTAAGCGCCTCGTCAGCAATGTATACATTCCTGCTGGGGGCCATATTCATTACTTTAAGCTCAAGTCGCATCCTACTGGTAAAATATTCAGCTAATGAAGGTAAGTTAAGATTTGGAATATGTATGGAGCACTTTCATCTAACTGCACATTTTCTTGTTTTTAGTTTCCTTGTGTATAAAATGGGAATAATACTCTTAAAAGTTGGCCACCATCTGGTGGCTCAGATGGTAAAGAATCTGCCTGCAAGGTGGGAGACCCCAGTTCAGTCCCTAGGTGGCGAAGAGTCCCTGGAGAGGAGAATGGCAACCCACTCCAGTGTTCTTGCCTGGAGAATTCCATAGACAAAGGAACCTGGTGGGCTACAATCCAGGGCTACAGTCCATGAGGTCACAAAGAGTCTGACAGGACTGACTTCACTTTCATTTTTAAAAGCCCTCTGCTTCATGTAAATGATAAAACATGTTTAAATATGATTCTTTACTCTTGCATTCCTTACCAAGAAAAATTTTTGATGCTGAGTAAAATTTTTGTCAGTTAAGTACAGATCAAAACTTTTGCAGAACAGATCATAACATCTGACTGTTGCTTCAGTCAGCAAGTGTTTCTGAGCCTATAGCAATATATAACTTATTTTGAAATAGAAGATATATTTCATCACCTGGCATTTGTAAGGTACTATTTTAATTACATTATCAGTGGAACAGTACAGGTTATTAGTTTTGGTAAATACGTACTCAAGAAATCTTTTATTATTCCTGATGTAAAAATTTATATTTTAACAGCTTAATTCACACTGAGCTAAATGTTAGTATTAAGGTTCAAAATGCATAATATGTAGACCTTATTCTTAAGAATTCACAGTTTATTAGTAGAGAAAATATATGTAAATGCATCAAGAAAATACAGTATAATTGCAGTTCTATACCAAAGATGCAGAGGTAGTTTAGAGTAGAAGGTGATATATTCTCTCTGAGAGAGCGTGACGTGGACTGCAAAGAGATCAGGGAACACTTCCCTGGTAAGGTGACAGTTGACTTACAAGAAGACAAGGTGGGCAAAGGTATTCAAAACAGAAGCAGCAGCCTGTAAAAATTGACAGATGTATCAAGAAGCAGGGTGGATTGTGAGAACATGTCATTCAGAATTACTGAGAAAAAATTTTAAGGACTTGGAGGAGGGGAGGAAGGAGTGCTTGGCTAGAGAGGGCAGTGATCACATAGTTGATCACATAGGCCATGCTAAGGATCTGACACTTTATTCTCTAGGCTGTAGATTCTGGGGGACAGGGAGTACTTGGAGAACTATAAACAGCTGGGTAAAATGAGAAAGACTGTTACAATAGCTGGCTGAAGACAAGACTAAAGGAAAAGAGAAGTAGCCAGTTGGGGAGTTATTACAAATTCGAGCCACAGATGATGAAAACTAATGAAGGATTTTAAAGTAGGAGTAGAGAAAAGAGGATAGATTCAAGAAATATTCTAAACATAGAAAACACAGGACTTGAAAATTCCCTGGTAGTCTGGTGGTTAGGACTCCACTTTCTCACTGGCAGAGGGCCCTGGTTCAATCCCTGGTTGACGGAACTAAGATCCTACAAGCGGTGTAGTGTGACCAAAAAAAAAAGACAGGACTTGGAGAGTGTACTGAATGTGGAGACTGAAGGAGATGGAAGTATTGGATAGCTCACTCAGAGGTTTCTGGTTTAGATGCCCAGTAGACTAATGATGCTCCCAATTGAGATGGAGACCAAGGAGGAAGAGGAGATTGGACAGAGCTCATAGAGATTAAAATTTTAGCTCTTGTACCTCACATGAGGCCAGGAGCTGTGTCCTGCAGTGTCTAGCACTTCACACATGTCAAGGAACTGCCAGTGTAGTGAATAAATAGAAGATAGTTCTTCATGTGGATATATTTGGTGAGCATTAAATGTTCAAGAATACAGATTTGGAAACATTAATATTAAATTGACATTTAAAACTTGATGAGAAGAGGGCTCATTCAGGGTAAGCACACAGAATGAGAAAATAAGAGCCAAGGATAGAAATCTGAGGAATGCCAATGGTTAACAGGCATGTGAATACTCAGAAGGACCTTAAGAAGGAATTAGAAAGATGAGAGAACTAAATGCACATAACTTGTAGAAGGGAGTTTGAAGACCAGGGGGAGAATTGCAATATCAGGATGAGATAAGGATTAAAACCTGCCCTTTGGAATTACTAATTAGAAGGCTCAGGGACTATATAGTTGGAGTACTGAGGTGGGATCAGAAACCAGACTGTTTGGGGACAAGCTCTGAGTGGAAAGTGGGTATAATGGAGGGTTTTTTTTGAGTTGGTAATCTTGAGCATATTTGTAGGAGAGGAGAAGAAGGCAATTAATAGAAAGACAAAAAAGATACACTGAAGCCAGAGGAAATACTTACTGTAACAAAGCTCCTGAAGAGAAGGGAAGGTTTTAATGGGGAGAATGGATGAATAGTGAGGCCATTGCTGTCCTCTCTGGGACTGAAGAGAAACCAGTAAGGATGAGTGTGGTGTAGACAAGATTGTGAGTGTGGGCAGAAGGTGAGTGGAATGATACCGTGGCATGATTTGGAATCAGCCATGAGAGAAATGCAAGGAAAAAAACAAAACACAAGAATGAGTTGAAGAGCGGTGACAAGAGTTTGAAAGTTGTGGTCTGAGGCCCTCCATTTTTGTGTGTGCATGTATGCTCATGTATATCATGCTAGAGAATAATGCAAGTATTGTTGGAGGATAATAGAATGTGATTTCAGTCTAGCTTTGAGCTCAGAAAGGGAGGGAAAGATGTTCTTAGCTAAGCTTTTAATGATGGACGAAGTTTAAGAGGCAGTTAAGTAAGTTCCTGTAGTACAGAACACTTAACTGCCAGGCATAGGAAGATGACTAACATGGTCCCTGTCTTATTAGAAGCTTACATTTTAAGGGTAAGACATACAACATAAAAAATAAACATAATACAGTGTTATAAGCACTGTTAAAAGATTTATAGGTAGTTACCCGAAAACTGGGTTCATCTCTTGATAGGTGTTGAACCAAAAGATACAACCAGGCCAAAGGTCAGGAGAAGAAAGGATTTATTACTTGTAGCAAGTAAGGAGAACACCTGAGAGCTTTCCCAAAGCAGTGTCTCCCCAAACAGCAAAATTGAGGAAGTTTTAAGTTAAGCTGCATTTTATGAAGGGGCTTGGGTTATTGACAGAATCCAAACTGTAGCTGACTGAAGTTGCGAGGGGCAGAAGAGATCAATATCGCCATCCCTTAGCTTCTGGTTGATCTGGTGGTTGAACACCGCAGTGTCATCTTTACCATTGAAACTGAACTGGGAGTCTTTATAACCGATATGGTCGAATATCTTATGAACTGATATCTTTACTGATATCTTTATGACTGATATGGTCAAATATCTTATGAACTGATATCTTGACTGATAATAGTTTATTCCTACATCCTTTTGTTTCCATAAGATTCTTAATTACTGAGACCTGTTCAGAGATAAGCATTGTGGCCAAGTTTAGGTCACAGATGACTTAAGCTAAAAATGGCATCTCATGTCAAGAGAGCCATGCCTGTTCTCTTTCTCCAGGGACCCCCAACTTCATCTGCTTACAGTAGTGCTACAGGATTGGAGAAGAATAAAGGATTGATTATGCATGGGTTGAGAAGGTCAGGGAAAACCACAGAAAAGAGGAAGCAAGGATGTTCTGGGGAGAAAGAATGTTGAGTTGGCTTTTTTCCTTTCTACTTGGCCAGTTTGGTTTTTTCATATGACAACCAAGGGAAACAAAGCAAATATTTTTTTAAAAATGCATGCCTCAAAGTAGTACTGGATAAAATTTATGTTTGTCCTTGGTAAAATTATCAAACAAGTTGTTTGTAAGCATTTGGAAAAAAGAAGTAACAGCTAGGTCAATATGTACTAACCAAATCTCATTTCCTAATTAGATTGACTTGTAAGTTGGGACATCTCTTCCTAATGTGTCAGTGGGTTTGGATGTGTCTGAGAGCGTGTTTGTCCACTCCAGAGCCCTGGGCCAGTTGCCTCTTGCCTCAGGCTGCTTTCTTCTTGTTACCTCAACATCTGTTTGTCCCAAAGTGCCTAACAAATAATGTTTTCCATGTGGACCGTGATATGAAACAGATAGGAAACCTCTGAGTTAGGGAATATCACAGAATGTATGTTGGTTTAAGCAAGGCACATAAGACACATAAGAGGAACCGTGAGCTGGGTAATAATTCAACTACGTAAGTTGATAGTTGGTTGATGAGTCAGGCCCTGATTGTTAAGTAATAGTCCATTTAGAAGGTGCTCTCTAACACCATACCACAAAGCTTTCTTTGCTGGTAGCCCTAGCCCCCTCAGCACATTTTTCAACAACTTGAATGAAAACATTAGAGATGTAGTTCTCAATTTCAAAGATAATAAAATACTGGGGTAGGACTAACTAACACATTAGGTGCATTGACTCAAACATCGGAAAGAACAAAGCCAACTGGATGAAATTTAATGTAACCAGTATTAAAATCTAACTATTAAGTTTAGAAACAACTCTAAATTATTAACCATTAGTATATGTAAGCATTATATGGGTTTCCCTGGCGGTTCAGTGGTAAAGAATCTGCCTGCCAATACAGGAGATGCAGGTTCAATCCCTGGAAGATTCCCCTGGAGAAGGAAATGGCAACCCACTCCAGTATTCTTGCCTGGGAAATCCCATGGATAGAGGAGCCTGGCAGGCTATAGTCCATGGAATCACAAAAGGATCAGACACAACTGGGCAGCTAAACAACAACAAACATTATATAGACCAAAATTTATAGTTAAAAAATATTTCTGTTTCGTTTCAGAGAACAAATATGATTATCTTCCAACTACTGTGAATGTGTGCTCAGAACTGGTAAAGCTGGTTTTCTGTGCGCTTGTGTCATTCTGGGTTTTAAAGAAAGGTGAGTCTTGACATGGTACTATATAACTGGTTAAAAATCAGAGAATCAAAAAATTTTAGAACTGAAAGGAACATTTTTATGTCAGTTAGCCTAGTCCATTAATTGTATATATGAGGATGCTAAGATACAAATAGAAGTATGATTACCCATGTTTGGCAGGTAAGGAACAGGCTCAAACAGAAAGTGTGAGGTGGTGCTGGGTAGGAGGGGGCAGAGCCCCAACTGTCCTAGCGTCCTGTCCACTGCTCTGCCTCTTGACTTGTTCCTGTGGTGTGTCCCATAGGGAGTTAGTTTGTATCCAAGTTCAGAATCATCTAAATTGCTGCTGTCTAACTTGATATGTAGCATACTGGACAGCCATCCTCATTTCCTTTAGGGGAGGCGGCATACCACTTGGAAGTTAGAGAAACTATATTCTGGGGCAGATTATTTTACTTTTCTGAGTTCCAGTTTCATTAGCTATCATATAAGAGTACTAATCCTTCCTCACATCTAAAGCAAGTAGCTTTTTGTGGCTATTAATTCACCAGTTATTGAACCTTACCTCTCTACTACTTTGGTCTGCCTTCCCACATCAGGTAAACAGAGAACTTTAGACTGCCAAAGGCTTGCCCTGAAAGATGTCTTTTCATTTTCTAAAGTTTCAGTCTGTGCGACGTTTCTAGTTGGTAGAATACATTTCTTATCTCATAAAATGTATGTGTCATTTACTAGGGCTTAAATTTAAATTGACTTCTATCTTTTTGTTTTATTTTACATTCTCTGTTACAGTACCTTCCTAAGTTTTTGGAATCTTAGAGATAGGATAATAACTCATACTAGGATGAGTAAAAGTCAATTTTATCTACTCCCGTCTATTTAAGTTTTAGTTAATATCTCCCTTTTGTGATTCCCTCCCCCTCCTCCCCTCACACAGCCCGGCAGGGTAAAAAAATTCCAGCACAAGTGATTGATTTTTCTTTCCACTTAAAAATTTGAACTTGTTGATCTCTTTTGGCTTTATGCTCAGAGTAGTAAGAGAAACTGTAAAGGTATCCTGAGTTGCATTCTTCAGTGATACATCTATCTCAGGTTAGCAGAAATTAAGAAAATCGTAATTCCTAAGGTGTTGCTGATACCAGTGATGGACACAGTGGTGGGATGAAGAAAGACAGTAATGAAATCCTGTGTTGTCCTTGATTTCTCAAGACTAATAGTCACTTACGAAAACAAATTTGTTAAGCCTCTTTTAAAGAATTGTTGTCAGGAGTTGATATAAGTTACTTTCTCTAAAAGTATGTGCATTCTTATCAAGGTTATATATTTATTGCTGTATTTCTTTCTCCAGAAGATCATCAAAATAGAAAGTTGAGATGTGGTTCCTGGAAGGAATTCTTTAATTTCATGAAGTGGTCCATTCCTGCCTTTCTTTATTTCCTGGATAATTTGATTGTCTTCTATGTCCTTTCCTATCTTCAGCCTGTAAGTAAATAAAGACAAAGAAAATAACACTGAAAAGACAAGAGAAATGAATCCCAGAACTAACCTTTTTCTCTTTTTTAATTGTTTTCCTTACTTTTGTTAGTTTCTCATTGCCTCACTGGCCTTCCTGAGGTTTTACCAGAATCATCTGAGCACAGCCAATCTACTTGCCAGACTCTCCCACTGTGAAAGATAACTGTATTACACTGTGCTGACTGATCTGAAGGAGCTGCTTCCTGATCCCTGGATCTAGAGCCATCTCTGTGTAATCTTAACCTATCTGCCTAGTTTCTGAGCCATCCTGTGGTCATGCACCTCTAATGCTAATCTCAATACCCAGGACCTCCAGGCTGATTCTGTTGTTCAACTCAGAAAATTATATTCTCAGTGTACCGCTCTTATACTTGTTTTATGTGGTTTATATGTATTCTATTGGTATGATTTTCTTTTTGTGTTAGTCCTGTCATTTAACCAACAAGTTGTTTAAGGGTAGAGATTCTATCCTCCCAATCTAAATGCTATCCATGACTGATAATACTAGAAATGCTTCTTATCTCTCCTGGCATTCCCTGTGCCAATTTAGAGAGCCACTAGTAATCAGAATTAAACTTTGGTCTTTTGCTTTTGGAGCAGAAAGTGGCAACCCATTCCAGTATTCTTTGCCTGGAGAATTTCATAGATAGAGGAGCCTGACGGGCTACAGTCCATGGGGTCTCAAACAGTTAGACACGACTGAGTGATTAACACATACTTCTGCTTTTACTTATTATTCATTTGGAATCACATGTATTTTTTTCTCTCTATAATTTTATTTTATAAAATGAAAGTTTCTGTTGCTGCATTTAACAAAATGTGTTTTAAAGAGCAAATTCATTCATTTTGATTATAAGTAGGATTTCTGTTGACACTAATCCTGTGTTTGAAGCCTCTTTAGGTATAGCCAAATCAGTTTGAGAGTGGGGTGAAAAGGAGGGTGCAAGAAGGCACTGAGGTAGAGAACAGGAGTTTGATTCTTTTGCACAGTTTAGAAGATTAGAACCAGGCAAAACCAAACTGCTTGATAAAAATAGAATAATGTTACCATACTAGCCCAAAGGCAAGGACCTGGGCCAGAACCCCAGAGCACCTGAGGTTCCTTTACCTGTGGTCCATTTTATTAGTAAGTTCATTGCATCTAAACTGTGTCCTCTTCTAAATTCTTTCACTTTTGTTTTTCAGATCTGAGAATTCCTGTACCCAACGACATAATTTTTCACATTCAACAAGTATATGTTTGTTGTGTTTTGTTGGTATCTAACAGACTAGCTCTGAATTTATACCGCTTTGCTAAATCCCCAGTACTGAAGCAAGATTGCAGCTTCCTGTTGTTACAACTTATTGCTTTGCTCTTCCTTCCTCATCGCTTACAACCACAGATACTACAAAATAAATCCCTTGGCATTCATATTCTGTGTATTGCTGTGCCCAAGCCTAGTGGGAAAGAATTAGAGATGCATGGCAGTTTGGGGGCAAAGAGGTCTGATATTTTGTTTATTCTGTACTACTACCTGGACAGAGTAGATACAGGGCCCCAGGCCAGCGAGCTGTTTCATTGTGGACCTTTGCACTGCTGTTACTGTGACTGATCAGAGCCACCACTTTCCCCCTTACCAGCCACATACTTTTCTCATCTCCTCTTACTTGTCTCCTAACCAGGAGTTTGCAAGCATTCATCTACAGAGAAAACCTTAATGGTTCCCATAAAAGTAGAGTGGAAAAAGAGCAATGTTGTATTCTTGGAGTTTTTGCTGGTTTTTATTGGATTTACTCATTTCTCTGATTCAGCTGTTTTTTAGTCATGTTTACTGGTTGTATAGATTGTGGAAACTCTTTAGGGTTTAATCAATGTAAAGTGACAGGAAGAAGGCAGTAGGACTTGTTTTTAAAAATAATTAACATTGTCAGATCCAGTTATGAGGATAGTGATAAATTTCATACTTTCTGGGCCAAAATGTACATATATTCAGATTAATATTCTCATATGTGCAATTTTACTAAATTCAGAGAAACAAACCTTTATAAAAATCTGGCTAGCACCTTTCTAATTTTTTCCATTGTTCAGAACAATGGGAATAAATCCAAAGGACTGTCAAGTATGAGTTTGGTAATGAATCACTGATATTGAATCACTGTAGTTCAACCAAGTAAATTGATTTCATTCTAGAACATTAAAAATGCTTAAAAACCTATACCTCTGTCTTCCTAATGTATAAATGAGCCTAACAGTACTTGCCTTTTCTCTCTACCCACAGAATCAGCGTTAAAAGACTATATAAATCTCTTTGAGAGCTTGAAAAAGTATGCTTTATAGTCATGGTAACTATTATTTCTGGACTTAAACCTTTAGAGTTTATAAGTATTTCCAGATCTGCTCTTACAGATTATTACTCAGGCATTTGCTGAACTTCAGCACATTTTCAAAGCCTGTACAATGATTTGATCATATCTGCATAAATTCAACCAGCAATAAAAATAGAATTTAATCCTCTAGTGAAGTAGTTGCCCTAATAACCCCTCTGGGTTTTGACCAAAAAGCTTTTTTTGTCAGGTGAACTTGCACCAAGCTGGGAGATTTCTGAGGTCAGTGCTTTGTTTGGATTGTAACTCTATCTTCTCTTTCTTTCTAGGCCATGGCTGTTATCTTCTCAAATTTTAGCATTATAACAACAGCTCTCCTATTCAGGATAGTACTGAAGTAAGTAACTTGTTGTGAAAGCATATATCATACTTTAAAGTGGCACCGCCTTGTTTCAGATGATATACCCTCTGAATCCCAAGGCCGGGATTTTATTGCTAATTGGCTTTGTGTATTGGGCAGGTTGTCTAACCCATCTGGAAAGCAGTTGCAATTCACTGTTTGAAATGTTTTTCCTTAGCATCTCAAAAAAAGAGACAAATGACTGGATTTTAATTATTTTAATTTTTAGTGCCGGATTTTCAACAAAGAATTCATTAGCTTTTTCTTTTTTTTTTAACAGAATCTCTGTACATTAATAGGGAACCAAGAAGTTCCTAAAATTAATGTATTTGTTATTTGGAGTTTGGAGATGATAAAAAGTGACAAATTGTCTTTATTAAAGTCCTTGAGATAAGTATATTATTTAAGCTGTAACTGGCAGAGGATTTGCATCACATTTAAATAGTCTCTGCTGCAAAGAAAAGGCCAGAATGTCCTAAAGTGATACAGGATCTGGGTACTTAACTCCGGTTTAATTTGTTGTTTAATGATGGTGGTGATGATGGAAAATAAAATAACTTTTTGTTATATTTGTTGTGATTGTTTTAATTTTACATTTACTTTCTGTTTTTAATTTCTTTCTCAGTGTACTGTGACAGAGTGTTTTCATAATTGATGTGCACAGAAGGGTGAAAGGCTTGGTACATAGGCACTCAGCAGTTATTTGTGGAATCCCTTGATGCATTCAGTTTAGAAATTATATGATATTCTTGAAAGATTTTCTTTTACCTTGAGGAAGCATTCAGTTTAGTGGTTGATGTAAGATATGGGGAAAAAAATGAACATAGCATTTCAACCAATTTAAATGTTAGAGTAACTGAAATTTGCTTTTTGATTACTTTCTTCATTTATGAATTGTGAGAATAATTCAGTCCAACTAATAAGTAAAGAATGCTAATCCAAAAACATTTTATGGTCTTTAAAATCAGCGTGAATGTCACTTAGTAGGATAAAAGTTGGCTTCTAAGGAGATATATGTAAGCAATTATATTTTTATATTGAGTCCTGTGATAAAATTGAGATTCATTTCCATAAAGGAAAAACTATTGGCACTGACACACAAAAAGGTTCACTATTAGGGGAGCAATGGTTTCAAAAACATGCATTTTTTTGTTTTGTTTTGTTTGAGGTTTTTTTTTTTACCTTTAAGTTAAAAAAACGTTTTCTTCCTATGAAATGATAGTTTATGCGTATGCATGGTGTTAACTATGTAATGCATAAGTATTATGCAAAAATTACATTAATTTAAAACTGATTTTCCCAAAGAGAAGGTTAAAAGTATGTTATTGCCTGGCTTGAGATTGGCCAGTAGCTCTAGCTGTGTCCAGAGTTGGTTGGTTGTTTTTTTTAGTGACTCCAGAGCATGAGCAGGGCCATCGGCTGAGGTGAGGGCCACTTGGAAAAGCCCTGCCCAGGGTGCTCTGACTGCCATGTGGGCAGCTATGCGGGGAGGCTCTCCATCAGGCAGTGACCAGAAAACCCTAGGGCCTCCACAGGGCCTCTCCGCCCTATTTTAACTTAATCCCGTAAGGACCACTAATGGTAGGTGCAGTTAGACTGGGCCTGCCTGGAGCCCGGAGCCACTAAGCATTTTGCAGCCTTTGGGCAGCTCCCCTTGGCTGCAGAGGAGGGAGTCTAGGTGAATAGGCTGGGGGCAGAGGGGCAAACAACATTATGAACTATTGTTCAAACTTTTTTTTCATGTATTTTACCTTTTAATATTCAAAGCAGTAATATTGATTCTTAGGCATTTGTTAACTTTGTTGTTAGTATCTCTGTTTTTTTTTAAGCTTTATATTTTGTTTTGGGGTATAGCCGATTAACAGTGTTATAATAGTTTCAGGTGAACAGCGAAGGGACTCAGCCATACATAGTATGTGTATCCATTCTTCCCCAAACATCTCTCCCATCCAGGCTATACAGTAGGTCCTTGTTGGTTATCCATTTTAAATATGGCAGTGTGTACATGTCCATCCCAAACTCCCTAGTATCCGTTCACTCCATCCTTTCCCTCTGCAACTGCAAGTTCATCCTCTAAGTTTGTGAATATCTCTTTGTTTTGAATACTTAGAAGTTACTTGGTAAAGAAACAATAAATCACTCCATTTTTATTATTTCCAGGAGCTTTAATTTAGTTCCCAGAGTGAATCTTAGTTTGAGTAATTCACAAATCAGCCCTGAAGTTACTTGAAATAGTAGAGCTAAAATATGATAATAAACCTAATAATGTATTTTATGGAAATACCTTTTAAGTATTACCTGTTAATACATTTTAAAATCAATTTTGTTCTGTTTTGATCTTTTTATTGGTGGTAATGTATATTGCTTGATTTCCCCTATGTAACTTGATTTTTGTGACTCTTTGATGGTCTTTTGCAATAAAATTTTGACCTAAAAATAGTTTGAGTTTTATCCCAAGTTCTTAATTTGTTTGCCATAAATAACTCATTTAGAATATTGAAGATCTTGTCTTATACTTGACTCTGGCAAAGCCATCAAATACCTTTCCCATACAGGTAAAGAGTATAAGGCTATACAGGTAGGAAAAAAATAAGTCCGATGACTAATGCAGGAATATACTTGTAAGAATTTGAAAGTGAGAAAAAGAAAACTACCACTATCCAAATGTCTTATTCTAAATCCCATATGAATGCATAGATTCCCTCTTTGAAGTATAATTAATGATTCAAGTGGAAATATGATGAGCATGCCTCAGAGCCCCATTGGTTTGCCCTTAAGGCTTGGCAGAGTTGTATACTCTTGTTTGCTAGGCTTTAGGGAATAATATCTCAACCTGAACATCGAGATTTGGGAACAGAACCAGGAACAGCACTTTCTTTTACCTAAAGAATGTGTATGAGTTTTTCTGATTTCTTCAATGGGCAGGGAAAAAAATTATTAAAAAACATATTTTGAAACTTTCATAGGTATCTTGGAAGCGTGGTAAACTTTACTTTCAGAAGTAGCAGGAAACACAAAAGTGCCACTCAGTAATATAAGCATTTCCCCAAAACCATTCATTCCCATGATAAATATTTTTTATAAGTTCTCATGATAAATATGTCCCTGGTCATCCTCTGTGCTAATTAGAAAGGTATGATGTATGGTTTTTTGAAAAAAGTTATTTTTCCACTTAAATATTTTCTTGCTCTGCCTTGGTTTACCACCAAATATGGTGTATATATGTATTTTGTGTATATGTATGTACGTATATATACACACTTTAGAAAATTTAACTTAAGATATGTGAGTTTTCATTCATCATTCCTTTGATGAAGAGCTAAGGCCTTTCCTTTATGTGTATCTGGGATTTGCTGATGGGAGTTCTTTGGCTTCTTTCTTGCTTGAACCTACCTTCATTATACATCATCCATGGTTTCCAGTTCCAATTTCTTTAAAGTGAAGCAAGCCTTAAAAATATTTTTATAGTAGATTCTTTATTATTCATTCCCCAATCTTAAAACTCACCTGCACCTAATTCAAAGGCAGTTTTTTTTTAAATCTTGTGATTTGCCTAAAGCTTTCAAGTTAGTTTTCATAAAAATAGCAATCCTTTTCTTTCACACATAATTTATGGTTTCTATAATCATTAAAATATATGATTAGAATAATGAGCTAACCTGGCAAAAACAAGTTTTGGAACTGACACTTGTTTTGAGCAAAAAGTTCACTTGGGAGGAGAGGCCCTCAGGTTCAGCAAGCAGCCTTCCAGTCAGGAGCGGTCAGCTCCACACATCAATCTGAATGTCTCACAGAGCAGTGGAGAGGTCGGTTGAGTGTCTACTGTTGGTGTTCTGTTTCGAAGTTGTGTCTGACTCTGCAACCCCATGGACTGCATCACACCAGTCTTCCCTGTCCTTCACTGTCTCCCGAGTTTGCTCAAACTCATGTCCATTGAGTTGATGATGCCATCCAACCATCTTATCCTCTGTTGTCCCCTTCTCCTCCTGCCCTCAATCTTTCCCAGCATCAGGGTCTTTTCCAGTGGGTCGGCTTTTTGCTCAGGTGAGGTGGCCAGAAGTATTGGAGCTTCAGCTTCTGCATGAGTCCATCCCCTAAACTGAGGAGGACTCTTCTGGGCATAATCAGTCATCATTTCTAAGAGTGCAGATTCTCAGCTCACTTTACAGAATAACTTAACTGTTATATTTTCTTTGCTGAAAATCTATTTTCAGCCTAGTCCTTAGTAATTTTTAACCCCCAGAACATTCCTGAATGAGTTATTATTTATAGCAGTTACCATTTAGCTTGTATAAGGCTTTACTTTCTTAGGTTCTTTTTTCTCAGTGTCAATATTAGTGAAAATCTATAGCTTCTAAAGGACCTGTAGAGTATTATCATTGCCTCTTTTACCTTGATGTGTAGTAATTGCTTATATGATGATTCTTATAAATTAAGCACTTCATCTGTGTCTTCAATTTCCATCACATTAGCTTTCTACCACTGAAGGTGTGCCACTTGCACCTTCAGAAATGTAAGTGACTAGTTAACAGTTTCTGACCTCATGAAGTAGGACTATGCTAGTCCAGTCACGAAGTGCTAGATCTGGTTATTTGAAAGTGTCTGCACAAGAAGACATATGATATGATCAGATAGTGCTGCTTTTGAGACTGTGTAGTTAGCAGTTTCACAGCATGAAACTCTATGGAAGCATTGGTAAGATCAAACACGTATCCTCATATAGTCATACTGGGTACTCAGAATTGTATTGATACATAAGAATTGCATTGGTCCAGGAGGAGGACTTAAGAAAACCATAACTCGGACTGCTTCCTTGCTCTCATGAATACATGACTTAGGGAGGTCAGTTAACCTCTGAGAACCATTTCCTGCCCTAGAACAAACTGCCTGACCCATGGTAGATGCTCAACAAATGCTGCAGAATTCTTCTAGTTCTCACCTGTTGCTTTACACATCTGCCTTTGTTTATGTTGCTCTATTCTTGGTATCCCTCTTCTTCATCTGACTGACTGATCTTCAAACTTGAAGGTGTTGTCACCTCCAGAAGCGTCCTTGGCTGTTCCCACCTGACTGCCATCCTCCTCTTTCCTTAGTCAACATACATTCTTTTAGCCTTTGCATAGACTCTTGCCTCTGCCTGGATATATCACCAACTCTCTTTTCACATGACAAACTTCAGTTTATTTTTCATCTTTCAGCTTAAGTGTCATCTCCTCTTCAAAGTGATACCTGATTCTATTTACAGACTCAAGTGTTCCTTCCTCAGTGTAACCTAGTTGTTCTGTGCATCACATGTCACACGTTATATTGTCATCATTTAGGTATGACTCTCCCTATTAAAGTATAAATTCTTAGAGAATGGAGACCAAGTCTTTTTTGTCTTTGCAGAATGCCTGGCACATAGTTGATACTCATTAAGTGTCCGTTAAACTGAATTTAGAAAATGGAATAATAATCATTACATCCTCTTTTTCTCAAAATGTGTTTTTGGACAAAGTAAATAAATACTTTGTCAACTGAAACACTAAAAAATATATATATATTTTAACTTGTCTTATCCAACAGTAGTTTGGGGGGTAATGCCTTATGATGAGGCTATGGATCAGGGAGCTAGCTTCCTCCTTAAATCATTTCTGGATCATGAATACTTTTGAAAATTTGACAGAGCTTTGAAGGGTCTCCTGGAGAGGGTGGGGAAGGCCAGAAATTCACCTGTGTATTATAGAACCTTTGGCACACACTGTAAGAATTCACAGAAAAGTTCATCACATTTTCTTCCAATTCATGGAAACTTGATTAAGAATTCCTGCTTTAATGTACTTTATTCCCAGATAAAAAGTGATTGTACCAAACAACTAAGATCAGCTCTCAAGGTAGAGAGGAGACTTGGTTAAACATAAAAGTTCGAAGGAAATTTACAATGTGAAGATCCCCTGAAGGAGGAAATGGCAATTCACTCCAGTAATCTTGCCTGGAAGATTCCATGGACAGAGGAGCCTAGGGGAGGTTGCAAAAGAGTCAGACATGACTGAGTGACTAAACAACAGCTAGGAGAAATGACTGGATGGCCTTAAGGGACAATTACTCTAAAAAGTGAATAAAAATAACAAGTTCAAGAAGCAGACTCACCCAACAGGTTTCCTTTGAACTTGAATTGTAGAGAATGCTAGCAAAAATGATGTGGTTCAGGCAACCAAGTACTCAAGTAATTAAGTGTTCAATAGAAACAGTTGATGTGGGAGGGGAGAAAATGAGTAATTAAAAATCTCCTTTCTCATCTTTGAACAGGAGGCATCTAAACGGGATACAGTGGGCTTCCCTCCTGATTCTGTTTTTGTCTATTGTGGCCCTCACTTCTGGGACGGAGACCTCACAGCATAGCCTGGCAGGACATGGATTTCATCATGACGCCCTCTTCAGCCCATCCAATTCCTGTCTTCTCTTCAGAAGTGAGTGTCCCAGGAAAGACAATTGCACAGCAAAGGAGTGGACATTTTCTGAAGCTCAGTGGAACACGACGGCCAGAGTTTTCAGTCACATCCGTCTTGGCTTGGGCCATGTTCTTATTATAGTCCAGTGTTTTATTTCTTCAATGGCCAATATCTATAATGAAAAGATACTGAAGGAAGGGAACCAACTCACCGAAAGCATTTTCGTACAGAACAGCAAACTCTATTTCTTTGGTGTTCTTTTTAATGGACTGACCCTGGGCCTTCAGAGCGGTAACCGTGATCAGATTAAGAATTGTGGGATTTTTTATGGCCACAATGCATTTTCAGTAGCCCTTATTTTTGTAACTGCATTCCAGGGCCTCTCGGTGGCCTTTATTCTGAAGTTCCTGGATAACATGTTCCATGTCTTGATGGCACAGGTCACCACTGTCGTCATCACAACGGTGTCTGTCTTGGTCTTTGACTTCAGGCCCTCCCTGGAGTTTTTCTTAGAAGCCCCATCAGTTCTTCTCTCAATACTTATTTACAATGCCAGCAATCCTCAAGGTGTGGAAAACGTACCTAGGAAAGAAAGGATTCGAGATCTAAGTGGCACTCTTTGGGAGCGCTCCAGTGGGGTAAGTTTGTGAGGATGCTGCTGCTTCCCAAATTCAAAGCATGGTTATACGAGAAAAGAAATAGATCAGGGCTGTTTTATCACAGGATATATCTGATCTCTGTGAGTTTAAAAAATCATTCAACATTTGCTGGACTCCTTGTGTGTAAGGGCTCATGATAGTACTGTCAGGGGTTGAAAAAAATTATAAATCAGAGTGTCAAGGGCCTTATCCATTAGCTGTATCATAGAATATTATAGAGTCATAGAGCCAGAGATGCTTCATAGGTTATCTTGTCTAGTCTCCATAGCTTTACAATGAAGAAACAGACTCTAAGAGGCTTACTGTGTGACAGATATTAAGTGAAAGAGCTTGTAACAAACCCATGAGGTCTGACTCCTTATCCATTCATTACTCTTCTCACTCCACCATAGTTGAGGAAAAAAACTTCTTTGATAAGAAAAGTTGATCTTCAACATTAGTAGGTCTTGTTAAATGTATCACTAAATTGAAAGCCTAGCTCTTTCCGTTTCTTGGTAGTTACTCATAAACCAGAGGGTTGCTGAAGGACATGCCTTGTTTATCTCACTAAGAAGCTGGTCCCCAAAAGAATCTCTGCAGGTTGACCAAAACTGTTTTCTAGAAAAGTACACATGCAGTTATTCTGAATATTCTTCTAAGTGCTTATAATCGTTTTAGGAAGGTCTGCAATGGCACCCCACTCCAGTACTCTTGCCTGGAAAATCCCATGGATGGAGGAGCCTGGTGGGCTGCAGTCCATGGGGTCTCAAAGAGTCGGACACGACTGAGCGACTTCACTTTCACTTTTCACTTTCATGCATTGGAGAAAGAAATGGCAACCCACTCCAGTGTTCTTGCCTGGAGAATCCCAGGGACGGGGAGCCTGATGGGCTACCATCTATGGGGTCGCACAGAGTCTGACACGACTGAAGTGACTTAGCAGCAGCAGTGATCTTTTGGAGGCTCAAGTTAGGAGTTAGATGTATGTTTAAATAAAACATAAAATAGAGTCCTCTATCTAGGTTTAAATTTACAGTTCTCATGAACACAAAAGATAGTTCACACAATGAACATACTTCGTGTAATAGTTCATACATACAATGAACATTTTACTCTGAGAAAGTTAGCTTATTGTTTATTAGAGTTCATGGTAGAACTTCCCTCATTAATGCCTCTGACGTGATGATACGACAGATTCTTAAGATGGAAAAACTATAAGCCTGCTCTGATCTCAGTCAGAGTATAGATTTATAAATTCTGTATTCTTTTCCAAAAGTCTAATAACACCGTTTGCCCTACTTTTTTAGGTAAAAGAAAATGAATTTAGGTAACACCTAGTTTATACCTATTTTTGCAACCTTTAGTCATTTCCCTTCAGGACCAGCAGAGGGCGCGCTTTACTTTGCTCTTGTTAACTTTGAAATTCAAATACTTAGAAGTGCATTCCAATTTTTATGATCTCATTATATGTCTAAAATTAACTTTCCAAGAATAAGTATTTCATTTCATTTAGCCAGATTATAGTTTAATTAAATAAGATCCATGATTTGTTAGTAAGGGTTCTCATTAGTAATCATTAAAAATGGAGCATTTCTAGTTTTGTCCTAATTAATTACTGATTTCATGTTTCCTTTTAGGATGGAGAAGAACTGGAAAGACTTACCAAACCCAAGAGTGATATTGAATCAGATGAAGATACTTTCTAAGTGGTACCCAAATAGTTGGCAGCTATCACAAACATTTTCACTATGTGTGATAATTATCTTTTCACTTTGATAAACCAAGAACATTTCTAAAGCATAAAACTCTTTGCATATATCTAACCATTCCCAAAATAATTCCAACCAAAGCTTAGAGGACCTAAAGGCTAAAAAGTTCTAA
Organism: Bison bison bison; assembly: GCF_000754665.1. Lineage (NCBI taxonomy): Eukaryota > Metazoa > Chordata > Mammalia > Artiodactyla > Bovidae > Bison > Bison bison. The sequence continues at coordinate 2,202,160 of NW_011494886.1, forward strand.
GGAACTGACGTAAGAGTAATAGTATGGAGACTGCATTAATGACATGGTACTTAGTACATTGTGGGCTTACCAGGTGACACAGTGATAAAGAATCCATTACAGGAGATGCAGGTTCGATCCCAGGGCTGAGAAGATCCCCAGGAGTAGGAAATGGCAACCTGCTCCAGTACTCTTGCCTAGACAATTCTTTGGACAGAGGAGCCAGGTAGGCTATAGTTCATGGGGTCTCAAAGAGTTAGACGGGACTGAGCACACACCCAAACACTTAGTAAGTCAAGATACATTTGCAAATTATTTTCCTCCTCCTCCATTCCAAAATAAACTTGTGATAATCATGTTAGCTTTACCCTGTAAGTATACAAATAGAGATCAGTTTGCTAGATTTTCATAATTGTGTGGTTCTGCTCTGCATGCCATAGTCTTCCCTTTTTTATCATTATAAATATCACTTAGGTTGTCCTTTGAATTTTGAGGTCATGGAGATAGTCATTTTGTAATTAAAAAGCAATGTGACTCTTTCTAAAAAATTTGCTTGAAGGCCACAACATTGATTTGAGAATAATGTAGTCTGCTAAATATTTTGCCAAAGAAACAAAATTTTCAACAAAAATCTCAGAATTTTAATTTTTAGGAATTTTCAGGGAATTTTAGTTTTAGTGATTATCCTTTGATGTTTTTCTATACAAAAAAGCTTCAATTTAGGTGAAAGTTGGTTTCCAGTCCTCAGTTATCACTTGTATTTTACATCAGTTAAGCCAGCTGTGATGGGTTTTTTCTCCACAGTTTGAGCATGTCACTTTTGGATTATTCTATTTCAGAGAACTAATAAGCTACTTTTATTAGTTATTAAATAGAAGTTATGATTATTATATGTATTTATAGCATATTCTGTTCCTAAAGGTTAAGCCACTGGCTTCAGATCCTGCCAGACTGTTGGTAAGACTAGTGCCGAAGACTTCCTTTTAAAAGAGTCACTTTGCAAACAAATGACTTTTACTGAACTATGAATGGTGTTACTCTAAAAAGAGGAAGGCTAGTCATAAATAAAGCACTTTATAGTAACTTATTTCACACTTAAACTGCATGGTATTTTTAGAGGTATTTTTGCATGCATCCAATTGAGTCTATGAGTTAGAAGAGTCAGGTGATAGGTAATTTAAAAATGAGGAAACAAATGATTTGCCCAAGACTGTACAGCTGGATGGCGATAGGACAAGAGCTGACTTTAGCTAATAGGCTTGTGTGTTTACAGAGTACTATACTGTAAATATGAGCTTTAAGGTACCATTTTCATACAGTTTGTATGTCTTTTTTCCCCCTAATTTTCATGTAGATAAATATAAGATGATGCTATTAATCCATCTGTGATAGCCAGAATAATATGAATGGCAAGAGTTGGTGGAAATTTATAAATAAAATAATTATTAAATCCTTACCTTGTGTTGCCACTTTGTCATATGAGGTGGAATACAGAGTATTTTTAATTTCAAAACTTTTAAAACTTTCTCTTCCAGGAGATCTTGATTTCTGAGAATAACAAAATTCTTACTTTAGTCATAGGTTTTCCATCAGAGTACTGTGAGCAGGAAGATTACCTTATTATGGCAGTTCACTTTAAAGTTGGCAAAGAAAATCAGTTCTAGGAAGACCTCACTTTGAAGAAATATAGCATACAAAACATACTTATGAGACAGATAAAATTCCAACAATATTATTTGTGAAGGTATTGCCTATAGAATATATTAAATAGCAGATTCCACTAATTCATAGAGATTGGTTTTCTCATTCACAGTTACTTTTTTTCACCCTCCTTTTCAGGAAAGCATTGCTTGCCTAAAGTAAGGTTTACTTGTGCTAACTTACAAATTAGAAGGAAGGAGCTGGAACTAAATAAAATGTTAAGTTCTGATGTGGATGCACTGGAGTATAGTTGACTCTCAACACGGTTAACCTTCATGGGTCCACTGACATGCAGATTTATGGTACTATATGATCACTGGTTGAATCCTCAGATACATAACTGAAGAAATGAAGGGCAGTCTGTGGGACTTGAGCATCCTCAGCGTTTGGTATCCTCAGTGGGCCCTGGAACAAATCCCCTGCAGATGCCAAGGAACACCTGTACTTTGTGGGTGCTACTGTTTTAATAATAAGAGAATAATTCTCTTCATACCTTCGTAAGGTACGAAGTTTATAGATACCACATCCTATCATCTTGGATGTTCCTGTATCAAGTGCATAATCTGAGAAGAACGAAGGTCATGTGGAAAAAGTAGACTTCTTTTCTGTTTGAAAGAACAAGTTAATGGCGTAATGCTTATTCTCTCCTTATAAGAAGACTCTTCTAACAAATGGTACTTTCCAACAATGGAGAAGGCCCTCCTGAAGAGTGATAGAGAGGAGTAGTAAACTCTCCATCACTGAAGTGTTAAGGAGAGATTCTATCAACCGGATGATTCAGAAGTGATTCTGTCATTGGTATTGTATAGAAGTTGGACTAAGTAATTTCCAAGGTCCCTTCCTATTTTTAGATACTCTTCTAAGCAGTTATGACCTACAACTAATGCGCTGAATCTGCTCTCTCCATAGTTTTTGAGTAGTCTTTGGTTGGACCACAAGTATGTTCTGCAGTGAGCTGATTCCAGCTTTGTCACTGGTCCTAGGATCAAACTTCTATCCAGGAGTGCACCTAATCCCTAGGGGAAGCAGAGTGTGGCCATTGGTTGTAGAGGGAAAGATGGCTTAGACCCAGAATCCCAAATCCTTGGCCAGCCATGTCCTGCCAGAGGTTTTCAAGGTCCATATGCAGAGGAGACTAAGGAAAGAGTTTCTTGTTTATAACTAAGGCTTTCTGTGCCTGAATCCTCATGGGGAAGCAACAGCTTGGAGCTGAGTTAGACCATGTGCGGCTGCAGGGAATCCTGCTCTTGTACAGGCCCAGCCTTGACCCAAAACACACCAGGTCCTCCTTGGCAACCTCTCCTTTACTTAAGTCCTGATTTTTCTTGCAAACTCTTACCATTCTAGTATGGAGCAGAGGTGGAAAAAGTCAAACCCAAAGGAAAGAGAGTTGTTTTCCTTCTCTAAAGCCTAGAGCAAACTTTCTGAAATTGAGTAATATATTTGTTGCTGTTGTTTAGTCACTAATCCGTGTCTGACTCTTTGTGACCCATGAACTGTAGCCCACCAGGCTCCTCCTCTCCATGGAATTTTCCAGGCAAGAATACTGGAGTGGGTTGCCATTTCCTTCTCCAGTAGCTCTATCTGTCCCAGAGATTGAACCTTGGTCTCCTGCATTGGCAGGTGGATTCTTTACCACTGAGTCACCAGGGAAGCCCCTGATACTAAATATCCCTCCTTTAAAGGAAAAAAAAAAATCACAGATCTCGAGTTAGCTGTTTTCTACTTTACTATAAATGCCTACAAACATAAAGTAGCTTCTTGCCTATAGCTTTTATATGAAAACAGAACACTTAAAGAATAAAGCTATAAATTAACCAGTGCATTTTCAATTAAAATAGTTTAGTGAGAAGGTGCTATTTTGCTCAGATGGACTCAATGATAAGCTCCTAACAGATCTGTGGAATTTCTGTCCTCACTTGCTGTTTTACTAGCTTCACGCTCCATCCTGTCTCTGCCAAGATAACTGAAACCTGCTGACAATGCTGGTAATGCATTTAATCCTGCTGTGATTTATCAATCCATGTCCCCAGCAATCCCATACGGATGTGGTGTGGGTCGAGCTGCCAACTCCCATTGCCCGCAATGCCCTGGAAAGATTTTTAAAAAGTCAGCTTTATGTGTTCCCTGAAGCTTTGAAAGAGCGCACCAATAAAATCGCCTAGGCATGGCACTTTTTTGACAAGTACTTTTTCCCCCACAATGTTCTTTGTTTCATCTCATCCTCTTCTTGATTCACCCGATCATTTATATTTTAACCATCTAGGTTTTCAAATTTATTTGCAAAGGGATTTATGAATCATTCCAATAATTCTTTCCATTTCCTTTTTTACTCTATTCTTTCTCATTTTTGACTTTGTGTTTGAATAGTGTCTCTTTTTAAAAAATAGATCAATGAGCAGTTTCTAAGTAATTTTTACTTTATTAAAGTTTATTATGCCCTGCTTTTCTAAAGTTTAATGTGCTGTTTTTCCATCTTATCTACTTCAAATGCATTTATTTTCTTTCTTGCATGTTAATGAACATGTTTATAACTAGTGTAAAAATTCCCTGGAGTAAGTAGACTCTAGCCCAAACACTTTAAAATTGTCATTATTTTTCTAATTCCGTTTTGAGTCAAGAGCAGTGTCATTGAGGATATCATTCATACTTTTGTTAATTTCTAGTTTTTATACACTGGTTGGAAGGTGAGATCTATAATCTTTCCATTGTTATTTGCATATTTTATTGAATTTTTTTATTGTTTGACTCATCCTTTGTGTAAAAACCTTTTTGAGAAAGTTGATACTGGTTTTATATTTTACGCCAATTTGAAAGTTTCTTGTCATATTTTAGATTTATTCAACTTACACTTCTAGTCTGTTTCATTGCTAGTATTTTACATTTAAAAAAGCAAACTTCGAACTTTACATTTATAAAAATGTTTCAACCTCAAAATATGTTCATTGACTCCTTTCATTGAAAAATGTGGAACTTAGGTTATTGCATTTCCTTCCAACTCCCAATTTTTCTTAATAAGCTCTGAGAATTTTATCCAGGTCCACTATAGTGTATTTCATCTATTCTAGGACTCCTATGTTTTCATATTACAATCTGAAGTTGGGGTGTGTTAAGCAATGGCATGTTAATATAGCTGCTGCCTCCTGGCAGTAAGGATGAAGTTGTCTTTGCTTGCAAGAGCTGGCATTTGGCATGGGCATACAACTTCTTGATATTTCAGTCACCAAACCACTTAAAGACCATTTGAGGAGAGAATAAGTGTCCTGGTTGTTGTCTGAACACCTTTTGTGATACCTCCTGGTAAGATCAAGAACACATCAGCATCAAATTTTACAGAATGAGTGTCAATATCTTGGAAGAAGATCTTGGAGACAGCAAAGAAACTCTCTTAAAATACATTAGCATCATCACATCTCTCAATGGTACAGGGAACTATCTGCCTGGAAAACCTCAGACATCGACAACTCTGAGCATCAAGAAGTGATTCAAGAGATTCAGGCTGGAAGATGTTTTAGAAATAGTTTAATTTATTTAACTTGTAGTTTCCTTTTTTATGCAATCAGAAAATGCTACATGAGAAATACAAAGCCTTTAAGACTCTTTAAACAAGATAAAAAAGGACAATTTTAAATGACTGGAAAGTGATATATTTAACAGTTTTTCTTAGCATGACACAAAATGGTGGTCCCCCTTAGATTTGAGTTGTCCTGGAATGATGAAATTTGGAAGTTCTTTTTAAAATGTTTTATTATGTACCATTCCTTTCAAGAATTAATAGTTTGCCTTCTAGTTTATAGTTCCAATTATCATAGCTAATTAAACTTTATTTGTTCATGACATAACTTGCTCATTCATGGCTTTTAAATGCCAATTCATCCCAAAAGCTGGAAGCTGTCTTAAAATAGATTTTTCTCTTCTGAGACTGTCTTTGATACACTTCCTGAGGTTTTTTATTTCTTTATTTTTTAGTGTCTAATAACTACTTACTAACTGGAATTTTTTTCTAGTCATATTACTACTCAAAGAGATTTTGCATTTTTATTACTTTCTATAACTAGTATAAATGATGGCTTATCTGAAAAATCATTCTTGGCACCTTTTTTTCATTAGAAATCTCTTTTTTTTATCATTTAGTGTTGCTGAGAAGTTGTTTCCCTGCTATATTATATATGTATGTATTTCTGTATGTATATAGTCTTCCCAGCTGGCTTAGTGGTAAAAAAAAAATCTGCCTGTCAATTCAGGAGACGTGGGTTCAATCCCTGGATTGGGAAGATATATATGATAAATGCAAAGTCTTTAAGATTCTGGAGAAGTCTTAAAGAAGATCCCTTGGAGAAGGAAATGGCAACCCACTCCAGTATTCTTGCCTGGAAAATCCCATGGATAGAGAACCTAGTGGGCTACAGTCTATGAGTTGCAAAGAGTTGGACATGACTGAGCATACAGGGATGGTCATAATATTTGTTTCCAAACTTAACATTTGAGTGTCATTGCCCTGCTAAAGATTTCCCATGTTCATGTATTTGAAAGGACTCACCAGACTCCAGAGAGCACACTTACATAAGACTTTTGTGTAAGGCAAAGATACAGGTGCAGCAAAAAGAGTGCAGAAAGGAGAGTGTAGACATTGAGATTCAAGAGAGAACCCATGCCTAAACTCCCAGGGTCCTTATTGTACCAAGACTGCAGTGTCTCCAGCTGGAACTACCATGATTTATGGGAGGGATCCTGACTTTGGGAGAGCTCAAAGTAGAATTTCCCAGGATTTTTATGCCTCTCTAGCCATGCAATCAGGTTTGCATAATCTATTAGGCCAGTTGGAAACCCATCATTAAAGAAATTAACCCTGGGGATCCCCAGGGTAGATTCAAACTTAACATCATAAATCTCACTGCCCTTAACTTGGCCAAGAGTAAAAACAAACAGACACCATAATGTCCCCAGAGATAAAGAGAGCTTTTCTAGTCTAACTGTAAACTAACTCCATCTTGCATATCTATACCCTTATCTCCAAACCTCCTTTTTCCAATTAGGAAGTTAGGGGAAGGGAAAGGCAGGATATAGCATGTCACTTATCTTTGGCCTCTCAGCCACAGCAGATTCTTGCCTGGGCCATAGACCACAAGTTATTTCTTGCGTATCCTAGTGTTCAGTTTCCCTCAGGTGGGGATGGTAAGTAGGCACTGCTGCTGCTGCTGCTGCTAAGTCTCTTCAGTCGTGTCCGACTCTGTGCGACCCCATAGACAGCAGCCCACCAGGCTCCTCCGTCCCTGGGATTCTCCAGGCAAGAACACTGGAGTGGGTTGCCATTTCCTTCTCCAATGCATGAAAGTGAAAAGTAAAAGTGAGGTCACTCAGTCGTGTCCGACTCTTCGCGACCCCATGGACTGTAGCCCACCAGGCTCCTCCATCCATGGGATTTTGCAGGCAAGAGTGCTGGAGTGGGTTGCCATTGCCTTCTCCGGTAAGTAGGCACACATCACTCCAATTTCATGCTTTGAGATCAAAGCTATTCCCTAGTTCCAATCTTGAAGAAGTTTTCTTCTAATATAAATTCATACTTATTTTTCATTTTGGTTTATTTCAGGGAGGGGGTAGTGTTTATGAATGAATTAATATTAGCACCACCATCTTTCCATGGACATCCAGACAACTTCTTAAATCTGGGAGAGGTAAGAAGTTCCCAGGAGTATAAGTGCCTGCACTGTGAGTATCCAAAAGCCATTGCCGATGGTGACAATGAAGTCAATATGAGGTATTTGTTCAAATCATGTGGAACCTGACAGGAAGAGCAATGGAATAATTCTAGCTGCCAAAAGGTTGAAGAACTGTCATCACTTTTCTCTCCCTGGTCCTTTCCTCACACCTCTCCCCCCATCATTGATTCTATATTTCTATATACTGTTTTGACAGTGTACATAGATATTCTCTACTAATCTGTACTGAGAGATGTCCTTCAGTTCTGTATTCCTGGTTTCTAGCAGAATACATAGAAAGTACCATAAATATAATAAATGTTAGATTCATCATGTAACTTGAGCATAACCTGAAAATAGTATCTTGGATTAAGAACTGGAATGACTAGATGGTTCTTTTTATACATCAAGGCTTTCAGCTATTTTTGATCAAATCTTGTCAAATATGGGTATATTCCTGCCTCTGCCTACCCAGGTGGTGCTAGTGGTAAAGAATCCACCTGCTAGTACAGGAGATGAAAGAGACACAAGTTTGATCCCTGAATCTGAAAGATCCCCTGGAGTAGGAAATGGCAACCTACTCCAGTATTCTTGCCTGAAAAAGTCTATGGACAGAGAGCTTTGAGGGCTACAGTCCATGGGGTCACAAAGAGTTTGACACAACTGAGTGACTGAGCACACTGCCTACCTTGTTCTAAAATGGCTCTCTGAAGAGTGCTCACAAGAAGAAGCAAGTCAAAGCTAGAAAAGAGGACTAAAGAAAGCAAACAGAATAACGGTGAAATCTGCAGGATGAATTTACTCTCTCTCCAACATTTTTAGGAAGAAAAGTGAGGCTTGCTTGCAGAGATTAGCAGTCTTTCAGAAATGGCTTGGCAAGCTGTCCCCTACTGCCTGCTGCTGCGTCGCTTCAGTCGTGTCCGACTCTTTGCGACCCCATAGACGGCAGCCCACCAGGCTCCCCCGTCCCTGGGATTCTCCAGGCAAGAACACTGGAGTGGGTTGCCATTTCTTCTCCAATGCATGAAAGTGAAAAGTGAAAGTGAAGTCGCTCAGTCGTGTCTGACTCTTAGCGACCCCATGGACTGCAGCCTACCAGGCTCCTCCATCCATGGGATTTTCCAGGCAAGAGTACTGGAGTGGGGTGCCATTGCCTTCTCCCTACTGCCTATCTTCAAGGAACTTCCCCTGTGTTGTAGATGTCCTTGGAAAGGGTGGGACTTCTAGCCTGTCAGTTACACCTAATCAGTTGTAGCCATCTGTTCATGAAAGCCAGAATGGTTCATGAGAGAAGGGGGAAGGAGGAAAAGGCCAGGAGAGAGGAAAGGAATGCTTATGGTGGAGGAGAAAAGCCAGAGAAAATTTTGCCCAAGGTCAGTTTTGGATGTTTAAAATCATGCCACCCCTTTACAAGCAGCCTCCTTGGCATATGTATTAACCCATGGATTGAGGATGGAGGACCATTCTTTTGCTTTCTAGAAGGAAGCATAGTTAAGAACTCTAGAGTCTACCCAAGGGCTGCCTAGTTTTCCAAGCTTCAGGTGGTTCCCAAATTAGGAAATTTGTGTTGAAGAACAAGCATATGCCTGTTGAAGGGACTCTTTAAAAGTTCAGGAAGCTCACAGACCTTGCCAGCCTGAATTCCTTGGAAGCTCAGGCCTGAAGGCAATGATGAGGATGCCAGTGTGTTAGAGGTGATGACGCCTTTGGATCTTGGCCGCAGCAGTGGGCTGTGCTGGGAAGAATGCAGTGAAGTTGCTTAATACCTTCCCCATTCCCATAACAAAATTATGAAGTCTGGGTTCTCTGAGAATTTAACATTGATTGGATGATAGGAAATCTCTGAACTTTGCATTCTATTACCTAAAAGCCTATCTTACTTGGAGATGGGAAACTAAGTCCTAGGGAAAGTAACAGGTCAGGGCAAAGACCAGTAGCTGTCCCAAGTCCAGTGGCCTTTTTGAAGCACCTATCGAATTAGGTTACAACTGGCCCTTTGCCTCTCATCACTTTTAGTGTAAGTGCCTGACAGCTTTTTTGATTGTAATGCAACTGCTTAACATTAAATTTTTGATTGTCAAGGCATCCATTTTCAAAGAATCCATCTCGAATAAGCATGTTGCCAGCTACACAGCTACCTAAAGATCCAGCAACCCCATGAAGCTCCCCTATTGGAGACCCCTGGGTCACCTACATAACTGACCCCCACTCTTATGTTTTAAATTCACCAATAAAGAGTAACCCACAAACCTCACCTCAACCCCAGTACAGGCAGAACCCCAGGTCTTTGCTCTCCCTCCAGCCTTGCTGTGTATATATCCTCCAGGACCTCTGAGTAATAAACCTTTTTTTTTTTCCTTACAAAGTTTCCTGATGTTTGATGAAATAAAGTTCATATTTTATGGCAAGATGAGAAAAATTTAAACATAAAATCTTTCTTTTCCTATTTGGGCCTCCTCCCCCACCCCACCCTCTGTAGGGTGTACTGTGTGTGCATCTGGATTAATCAGGCCTCCCTAGAAGATAACCTTCCTTCTTAACCCCATCAGGGGCTACTATGACCCATGACCTGCTACTCGCTCTGTACGTGTTGATCTGTAAACTGTCAAATGACACCTAATTATCTGTCTCAAGAACTCATGTTAGCCTACTTTGATCTCTGGTGGGTGGAACAGACCTCAGAGCTTTCTGAAAGACCATCTCCCAGCTTATAATCCTCAGGTTGGCTCAAAGAGAAACTTCTATTTCTTTCTTAGATCAACTATTGATTAGCTTTTCATCAACATAGTTGTTGCTGAGGTGCGTTTTGTGATCATGATACAAACCACAAAGGCCAGTCCACAACATTGGCTCCTACTGGAAAATGTCTGTGGGGGCAACCTCAAATATGCAGGCCCAGGTGAGTGCCCCGGGCATTGCTAGCTGATAGCATCACTATCGTCAGACTGAGACCAGAAGAAACACCACCTTTAACTTTGATTCTTGAATTCTTAGTAGCTAGTAACATGTACAAAACTAAGGAAAATCTTGTACTCGGAGCTTTGCACCAACTCTGAGAGGACTGAAGAGAGGAGTTAGCATTTCACCTGAGTTGGAAGTTAAGAGTATGCACTGACTACACCCTGTATCTGCACACCCCAAACCACAGAGCAGCCACAGAGCAGAAAGGATTCCTCAGTAGGCAAAGGGGAATTCGTGATGGCACAGATATGGACAGAGGTTCTTTTCAAGAGGCTTCTCTTTTTCTGGAATCTCCACATACTGCTAAGTACTGAGATTATCCATCAGGGTCAGCCAAGGCCATCAATCACCCTGGCCCTGAGCTATTTTTATGCTCAAGGTTTTAGGAGTTGAGAAGGTGCGTGCTTCATTATCAACTATAATGTAGAGGATGAGACCAGCGGGCTCCACTGACTGCTATGTCTGGGCCACCACTCTCTGTGGCAGGGGAAGAATCTCTCTGCTGAATTAACATTCACCTTAGAGTCCTGGGCTTCCCTTGTGGCTAAGACAGTAAAGAATCTGCCTGCAATGTGGGAGACCTGGGTTTACTCCCTGGATTGGGAAGATCCCCTTCAGAAGGGCATGGCTACCCACTCCAGTATTCTTGCCTGAAGAATTCCATGCACAGAGGAGCCTGGCAGTCTGCAGTCCATGGGATCGCAAAGAGTCAGACACGACTAAGCAACTAACCCTTTCATTTCACTTTTAGAGCCCTGGGACTTCTCTGATGAAAAACATTTCTTGGAATTTCATGGAAGGGAATTATGGCAACTTGGATGAGGCAGTGTTCTTTTTAGTCTTTCAAATTTCCCTAAGTCAGTTGGGTGCTTTTCTTTCAAAATACCGTAATTCCATAATCTTTCTCCAAAATTAGAATTTATTTGTATTTTACCTTTTTTGTTGTTGTTGTTGCTGTTTGGGGAAGGAAATGTTTTTATTAAAAAAAAACAAAAAAAAAAACAATACCCAGACTTCCAACTACCAGATCTCTAGCCCTAGAAAACAGAGATTCAGGTTACCTTATTCTTCAGCTCTCCCATTTGCTAAGATTTACTCTGTATTTTCCCAGACTCTAGGATTTAAGGACATTTACTAATAGCATCTTCCTCGAATGTGTCTCTTTGCTGAGCTGTGGCTTCTTTATTCTACAGTCCCCTAAATGATTACCCACGACTTTTTCACCCACTCATCAGAGTGAAGAACCATTCCAATGGACTGCTAAAGACCATCTCAGTACCAGTGAAACCAGAAGAATGCTTGAAAAAGTAACCTCATGTTATGAAAAAGTGTTCTCTTTCTTCAGGTATAGGAGCTAGAACCTTAATAAAAGTATTCTATAAGCAACCTAGATGTCCATCAGCAGATGAATGGATAAGAAAGCTGTGGTACATATACACAATGGAGTATTACTCAGCCATTAAAAAGAATACATTTGAATCAGTTCTAATGAGGTGGATGAAACTGGAGCCTATTATACAGAGTGAAGTAAGCCAGAAAGAAAAACACCAATACAGTATACTAACGTATATATATGGAATTTAGAAAGATGGTAACAATAACCCTGTGTACGAGACAGCAAAAGAGACACTGACGTATAGAACAGTCTTTTGGACTCTGTGGGAGAGGGAGAGGGTGGGATGATTTGGGAGAATGGCATTGAAACATGTATAATATCATATATGAAATGAGTCGCCAATCCAGGTTCGATGCATGATACTGGATGCTTGGGGCTGGTGCACTGGGACGACCCAGAGGGATGGTACGGGGAGGGAGGAGGGAGGAGGGTTCAGGATGGAGAACACGTATATACCTGTGGCGGATTCATGTTGATATATGGCAAAACCAATACAATATTGTAAATTTAAAAAATAAATTTAAAAAAAAGAACAGAAGGAATAGAAAAAAAGAAAATGTTTATTATTCTTATCTAGTTTCCTTGGGAGATGAAACTCCATTATTGTATTTCCTGAAATTGAGACAATTTGGGCCCCTTACTTAGATATTGCCCCTATGTAATTTCAGAGGCAAAAATAAAGAAATACATTTTTATTGGCAATTTTAAACTGTGGTTCACCTTGCCAACAATTTAAGGACAATGCACATCAGCCTGGTTCTTGCACCTGCCCTCCTCAAGCAGCTGGTACAGACTGTTCTAGCAAAGAGGAGGAAAGATGCCCACCATGGGAGGAGGGGTGAACTGGAAGCATAATTTATACAATAAGAAAAGTATGCTCTGAAGTCACTTGTACTTTCTGAACTTCAGTTACCTGTAAAACAGGTAAGAATGAATGGTCTTTATGGAGAATAAGGGGCAAAAGAAATAATCCCTCAAGTTCATTTGAGGTAGAGATTCCACTTTTACTGTAATTATAAGAAAGTTCAGATGAAGTAAAAGACAGAGTTGTGCAAATAGGCACAAATAAGTTAAATGCTAGTGGTATTCACATGTGACTTGAATGCAGTTATTAATATCTGGACTCACTAAATCAATAACCAATAATCAAGATTATTTGGAAAATCAATTTTAATAACAGTGACAAAAAAAATAAGCATCCCCATTACTGACAGAGGCTGGCACTGTCAGGATGCTAAAATCCAGGGACTCTGACTGCCTGCCTTCGGGCAAGCTTGTAGATATTACTTGGTCATTGTTTGCTGGTAAAAAGTAAAATAGTATAGAAGGAAGGAGGGGAAAGAGGGAGGGAAGAAGGGAGAATATTTAGTTTATATCGCATATGTGAAAATGCTCTATTTCAAAGACAAGGATTATATTTTGCACTCCAGTTATAATTTTATCCACTGTAATTTAGGAACACTTTCCTTTGAAGAAAAAAAGAATGCCTGGAAATAATCTCCTTTGTAATTTTATTTTACAAGGTGCCAGTGTGTAATGGGCCCATTAGCAAGCGTGCCCAGGAAGTCAAGTGTGAAGAGCCAAGGTTTCCCATGTTGGGAATTCCATGGTACCTGATAGAACTCTGAAAATGTCACCTTTAGCTGCACAGCCAGTTCTGGAGGTGATTGAGGGTTTCCTTTCCCCTGACACTAAAGATAAGAGAAACAGGGTAGGAAGTAGCTATGGTAACAAAGTGGAGTTTGGTACTTGCCCTGGCTTTGGAAGTCAGTATCACTGGACTCCTCTGGTATCAAGCTTCAGGAAAGAAACTCACAGTATAAAGCAGAGCCATCTTAATCATTTTTAGACTGACATTTCAAAAAGGGTTAAGACGCTATCTGCTCTGTCTGTTCCATCTGCTCAGATGTTTATTTGAAAACATCTGTGCTATGATCTTTAACAATCCTAGTTTTCACTTACCAATTAATACTTTTTAAAAAGTAAAACAGAGGTATAAATACTTATTCTCCAGTTAGAGAAGCAATTCTTTTGAACATCTTTATGATTTAAGGTCTCTTGACAACTCACGAGTAGGCAAAATGTTGCTATTTATTTAATCTTGGAAGAACACTGAAAGAAAAAGGCAGGGAGTGCAGGCAGTGTGGAAGAACTCTCCTTTATGTAGCTGGCCACATGTGACTTTAACAGTTGCAGGGGAAACTGGCTGGGGCTAAGGTTACATATTTCTGTTCAGTAAGGATATCCATGGTGGTAACTCTCATGATGACGGTAGTCATCCTGGTAACCATCCTGGTATCCTTGATGGTAACTATGGTAACCATAGCCTGCATACTCATCTTCTGGACAGCGCATCCCCAGTGACTGCTGAATGGCCATTTCCTGTCTCCGGAGTTGCATCGAATCAATTAAATCGTACACAATCACCATGGACCACATTGGGGAAGGATACCAGGATTTCACATTCCCATCTTTTCCAACTAGAAGCATGGAGAAGTACTCTGGGCTCACTTGGAAATAGTTGCGTATGTCTTTCACCAAATGGGCTGGTACGTCTTCTCGCTCCACAACAGAGCTCCCTAGAATAGGATTAGAAAAGTTGTTAGTGGATTAAAGAGGCAACACTGAGGAAAGCATCAAGTAAGAAGAAATCACTGTGAGAACAGAGAAAGGACCCAAGGATCTATTCTCTACAGCTTAAAAATCCAATTTAAGAACTTTGCTGGTCTTTCTACTAGCAATGAAATGTTCCTGCTATTCTACAACATGGGTCACATTTTCAGGCAAATGTCTCTTGACAGAAGTGTTATAAAATATAAAACCAGTTCCTTTATTTAATCCTTGCAAGATCAACTGCCACATCAAGATCAACTCTGACATCCCTTGTTCACTGACATGGCAGGAAATATTTCATTTCTCGTGCCTTATAAAACTACCACAAGAATTAAATGAGATAACATGGGTGAAAATGCTTTGTAAGCCAATAAAGCCCTATGCAGACACAAAAGAATTACATATCTCTATTAAGAAATGAATATCTTTGCTGTCACTTGTGAATGGTTTTTTAATAAAAACAATATGAGTGCTTATGCTCCCCTTCCCATTCTTATACACACATTCTGTGTATACATACATTCTCACACCCATACACACACACACAGGCATGGGGCACACACCAGGAGGGAGCATTTAGTGACCTTTCTTCAACTGAGGGTACATCCACTGCTTACATATGAATTAATATAACTTAACTGAACTTATCAGTAGTTGATACTCTTTAAAGTAACAAAATTTTACCATTAATTGGGAACAGCTCTAAAACGCCCCCTACTTCCTCTCCAACACCTAAAAGCTTCAGAACCGTTATGTGGCGCAGACCTGAGAGAAAAAAGAAAGCCATAGAATCTGTAGTAAGTCTTTTGCTTCCAAAGACTGGATATCTGACAATTAAAATCTCAAGTTTTAAAAGAGTATAAAACATAACCTGATTAAGTAAAATAAGTCATTAAAATTTTTTTCCATAAAAAATGCATTTAAACATTTATAAAATCTTGAAAAGAGACTAATTGCAGATTTTAGGATTAATAACAGGGTCAAATGTGGTTTAGTTTTGTTTTTGCAGATTGGAAAAGGATTTGCTCTTAAACTGTGATTCTCACTCTATTAAATGACAAAACAAAACTGAAGCCATTGGAACTTTAAAATATCTGAGATGATCTAAGCTGGTTCTGGAAAAAAGTCACGGCTGATGTTATAACAGCTTACATGGATAATTTAATTTTCTCTCAAAGAAAAGACTACAGAGCGAGCCAATGTGATTGTTGAAGAAATTGTTCTGGCTTCCTCAAACGAAAGTTTGTCTGCTCAGTGGGCGGGTTTTTATCCCTTTTTTAGAAGACTCAAAGGGGTGGCACTGAGGGAAGCACAGCTTGCTTCCCGCCCACCCTCAGCTCAAGTTTCAGGAAAGGAAAGAAGGTCACGCCGTGATAGCTTGCTGGAATTCTTCTGAAGATGAAGCCCTTATGAAAAGATTCAGGAGAAAGAACATAGGAAGGCAAGGGGGCTGTAGAGTCATCCTATTTAGAGTTCATGGTTTTAGACAAAATCCGAGCCTAGTCACAGTAGTAACTTGAAACTATTAATAATAAATATGATTGCTGACAGTTTTGATTGTCCAGGAGAGAAAACTAAAAGCCACTATGGAGGGCTCTTCTAAAGAAGAGCTGAAATTCAGGCAAAATGCTATTCCAAAAAAATTTTATGGGCTTTACTCTTCTCTCAGAGAAGTGAAGCATTTCTGTTCTGCATGTTAAGTCATGTTTTCAAAAGGGAAGATCATGAATTTAATTATCCCTTTAAAACATGACTTGTTCACATTTCCTATCTACTACAAGAGTTTGACTTAGACTCTTTGTGTAGTGATTCAAAATGAAACATCACCTAATAGCTGCTGCAAAGATGTCTTTAGAAAATTAGCAAGCCATGATTTTATTTATATATTCATATCATGGAGGGTCATTAACTGCTCTAAGAACTTCTGTCTTACCCACCACTGTTGGTGGCTATTAATAATTTAAAGTATGCCTAAAAATACTGGCACAATCAAATCTTCCTTACATATGTTGATATAAATTTTTAAAGCATTAATCTTGATAATAAGAGTATAAATAAACATTTACAAATTTTCTAATTATCCTTACTGTTATAAGCTTGTTTTCTGCCTTTTTTTGTTATTATTTTACATCTTAAAACTGAAATGTATTTATTATTTATAGGTACCTGGTCATAGCAAGGACCCAGTCTCTGTTAATGTTTTACAAAACTTATACAACCACCCCTCCCTTTTATAAATTAAACACAGTTTTATAGCTAATAAATGATTCTTCTTCCTAATAGAAATATCAAAATAATGTGGATTCATCTATGTTCCAATTATGAAGTTTTAAATATGTGGCCACTAGCTACTTTCCACCTCTCTACTGACTCTCAAAAATTCTTCCTCTGCAGAGGTGTATCTTAAATAAAATTTTTGTAGTGATTCCAACTTTTGAAATTACCATTATCTCTCTGGTTCAACATTGAACTTATTAATAATGTTCTATATATTGTGCATTTCCTTTCTATATGTACTTATTCAGAATAGTATTTGCCCTTTCTGACCACTAGAATAATAATGTTTGGTATAGAAAGCATACATTAGTTTTCAAAACACTGAGCAATTCACTGCAAATAATGATAGTAATAATAAACAGCATTTCTTTTTGACCTACTTGTCTTAAAGCATAAGGCACTGTTTAACAAATCTTGCTGTCTTCCTAGTACTTAGTTAGAGATCAAAATCCTTTCAAAGGGACTGGTAATATAGTACAGTGAGGTTCAATTCATTAATTAATTCTCAAAGCCATTCCTGTCTTACAAAAAATACTTAAATCTATGGAAAAGTACTCAGTGTTGGTACCTAATTATTACCTAAGTAATTGATGATATCTGAGTTTTATGATCTTGAGACAAATTTTTTAAAAGCAAATAAGAAGACACATAATACAGATCACTGTAAGTAAAGCAGCAGGTATTTTCAAACATTTCAA
Source organism: Bison bison bison (assembly GCF_000754665.1). NCBI lineage: Eukaryota > Metazoa > Chordata > Mammalia > Artiodactyla > Bovidae > Bison > Bison bison. The sequence continues at coordinate 2,219,484 of NW_011494886.1, forward strand.
TAAAAAACCTGAGAGGGCAGAATATTGAAAAAAGAAAAAAGAAAAACAGACCCCAGTTGACTAAGATTCCAGTCTGAAAGCAACTTTATCCTCAATATAACTGAGTAAGTGTCTGGGAATCTACAGTCTGGGCTGGGGAATATTTGGATGACCTAAGCTTCTGTGTTCCATTTTAGACCAGGAAGAGGGTGGTATGGGAAAGCAGTGATGACGAGGCTTCCCACTCACCAAAATTGCATGCCTGGCCACTGAGGGCAGAGAGCTGCTGTGAATAGGCCCAGTCTTCATCATTAGGGGCCGAGATCACCAGCAACCGCCTCCTCCAACGGAACCTGGAAAAGAAGTAGAAGACCACAATTACCGCTTCAAACAATAGAGGCCAGTGTGAAAAAGCAGAGTAACGTCGACTGTCACTTTTTTCCTGTGCCTCAAATAAAAAAACAGTAACCTTAGAAATATTTCATAGCTCCTCAAAGCCTAACATTAAACTGCATTACCACATTTCGTGCACTTTTTCCTTTATAACTTCATGGTCTGCCTGTTGTAGCATTTGCGTGATGTGTCAGGCATGAGTCTGGTCACCATGCCTGATGAGGTCACTTAGGGAGAGAAGAAATTCTCAGATACAATGAAAAATAGCTGAAATTGTTTGTCAGATTATAGCAACAGAAATAAAGGAATTAGAAAATAACTGAAGAAAACTGAAGTTCTGGTCGAATTCCCTCTGGTTTGGCAGGGGTGGTGGTGGTGGTGGTGAATATGGACAGGAAATAGTACAGAAAAAAAAAAAGAACTGAATTTTAAGTAGATGGCAGTGACAGTAAGAAGGAAAATAGAAAAGTGTCTCAAAGGGTCAAGCAAGGTTCCTGGAAAAATAAAGCTCTATGTACCTTCCTCAGTAGCCAGTGGTTCTTCCAGAGACAAATGCTAGTTCTAAGATGTACCCTATCATCACAGTAAGAACCATCACTTATAGAGTACCCCTAAGAAGTAGAATGGAGCTAAACCTACAGTCATAGGATTTTAGAATGTATAGTGAACTTCTTCCTGTTCTTATAGTTCCAACATAATTGGGCAGTGGAAAGAGCTTTTGTCTTGTAGCCAAGAAACTTGATCTATATTTTCTCACTGCTACATTTTTTGGGTTCCTTGAGCATGTCACTCTATTCATCTAAGTCATAGTTTTTCCTTAGCTTTAGAATCAAAAAGAGTATTGCCTCAAAGAGGTGTTATAAGAATTAAACTCTAGGGACTTCCCTGGTGGTCCTATGGCTAAGACTCCACACCCGCAATGCAGGGGCCTGGGTTTGATCCCTGGTCAGGGAACTAGATCCCACATGCCACAGCTAAGAGTTCACATGCCGTAACTATACATTCAGAGTACTGCAACTAAGACCCAGGCAGGCAAATGAGTAAATATTTTTTTAAAAAAAAGAATTAAACTCGGAAATCCATCAATGTAAGTTATCCATGTGTTGGTGTAGATAGTGACAGTGTCTTAGTCTGCAGGCTTTAGATTTAGAACTTTGTCTGACAGATGGATAATGTCCATTGTCCATTAACAGATCTTGGACATTATCTATCATGATGCCATATGATAATCGATTTAATCCTCAGGTTTGTATATCATTTCGTAGCTCGCTTTCACGTGCACAACACGCATTCCTCACTGGAGGGCTTCTCTGGTGGCTCAGTGGTAAAGAATTGGCCTGCCAATACAGGAGGCATGGGTTCTATCCCTGATCCAGGAAGATCCCACGTCCTCCAAGAAACTGAGCCCATGCACCACAACTGCTGAGCCTGTGCTCTAGAGCCTGGGAACCAAAACTCCTGAGTCCACATGCCCTAGAGCCCATGCTCCCCAACAACAGGAGCCACTGCCATGAGAAGCCCATGCACCACAGCTAAAGAGTAGTCTGTGCAGCAACAAAGACCCAGCACAGCCAAAAATAAATAAGTAAATAAATAATAATTTAAAAACAAAAACCATCCATTCCTCAGTGGAGTTCATCGAGGGCATAGCTTGCTTTCCCCATTTTGCAGATAAAAAACAAGGTTTAGAGAAGTGAAGTGACTTGCCTAACCAGTAAATCTAAGAGGTGGTACCAAAATTCAGATTTCTCTAACTCCTGGTCCAGTGCTTTCCCTGGTCTACCCCTCTCAGAGGAGCTAATGCTTGCGGGCACTGTCAGGGTCCCTCAGGGGATATGAAGGAGAGAGGGTGTGCATCCAGAGAGAGGCTGAGTGCAGTTGTCTCCAAGTCCACCTTCACTGGAGAAAGGGCTTTTGCTTTCTGCCTTCAGTGTTGCTGACTGCAGGGTGTCAGTGCACTCAAGGAGCCAGAAGCCAGTTGATTATATTCATGGCTTCTCTCCCGGTGCCCCTTCTAGCCTCTCAGTGAACAGGAGAGTTTTCAATCCCAAAGAAAATGGCCTCTTGGGGGAATAGTGGTTTGGGTGAATGAGAGAAAATGATAGTCTGATGAAATACAACCTCTGAATGGACGCCTTAGCAAGACTCGCCAAGAGTTGCTTGCTGTGACATTACGTTAGCTTCCTCCGCTTGTTTTTCTTCAAAGGGAAAGAAAAACTTAAATCTCCACTGAGGATAGAAGATGAATGTATCTGGCACAAAGGAGGGGAGAGGAGAGTCTGAGACTGTCCGAGCTTTCCTGGGAAAGGGAACAGGACTGTTGTTGCATCACAGAAGATGGTCTCCTGTGCTTTCCCTGGTTCCTTAGGAGGCCTGCCAGACCAGCTTCCCCCACCCCCACCCCTTCCCAGCCAGCACCCACACCAGGCCAGCTTTTCTGGCCCCCATACAGAGCTGCAGGTATCCTGGAGAGAGCTATTTTGGGTGAGGTCTATTTTGGCTTGTTTACCTGTGTGCACCACTGAATGCTGTCGGATTACAGAAGGCTGGGATCTGAGGCTTGTGGCAGACACAACGGAGAGAGGGTCGTTTCCCCTAAGTGGTGATTCTTTATCCCACAGACCTTCATTTTAAGATCCAAGGCCCCAGCTCCCAGCCCTAAAGGAACAACTGTTAATAGAACTACTTCTGTGGAAGTAAGAAGAGATGTGAATGTGGCCCAGATACTTACTTTGACAAATGTTTTTTTTGTCACTTTAGTGTCAGTAAATAAAAGCTACAAGCTATGTATGTATTTGCTTTTCTTAGCTGGCATTCCCAAATTAGTGTGCATGTGCCCACTCTTTGGGGCTTCTGTCTTAGAGAAAGATAATTATAGCCTGAACTAGATGAGTGTCACTAAAGACCAGACTGGCTTCAGAGTCTGGTCAGCTGAAACCAGGCTGTGTAGACCCACCAACTCAGCAAATTTGAAGGAAAATTCCCATTTGGATACTAGTTTATTTATAGAGCTTTATATAGAAAAGAAAGAAAAAAATTCGGTTCTCTTTGCTTGGGTTTCAGTTCTGAAATGTGTTTATTAAGTCTCCTCTTTAGATTTAAGGGACTAGATCTGATAGAGTGCCTGATGAACTATGGATGGAGATTCGTGACATTGTACAGGAGATAGCGATCAAGACCATCCCCAAGGAAAAGAAATGCAAAAAAACAAAATGGCTGTCTGAGGAGGCCTTACAAATAGTTGAGAAAAGAACAGAAGCGAAAAGCAAAGGAGAAAAGGAAAGATATAAGCATCTGAATGCAGAGTTCCACAAAATAGCAAGAAGAGATAAGAAAGCCTTCCTCAGCAAGCAATGCAAAGAAATAGAGGAAAACAACAGGATGGGAAAGACCAGAGATCTCTTCAAGAAAATTAGAGATACCAAGGGAACATTTCATGCAAAGATGGGCTCGATAAAGGACAGAATTGGTCTGGACCTAACAGAAGCAGAAGATATTAAGAAGAGATGGCAAGAATACACAGAAGAACTGTACAAAAAAGATCTTCACAACCCAGATAATCACGATGGTGTGATCACTCACCTAGAGCCAGACATCCTGGAATGTGAAGTCAAGTGGGCCTTAGAAAGCATCACTATGAACAAAGCTAGTGGAAGTGATGGAATTCCAGTTGAGCTATTTCAAATCCTGAAAGATGATGCTGTGAAAGTGCTGCACTCAATATGCCAGCAAATTTGGAAAACTCAGCAGTGGCCACAGGACTGGAAAATGTCAGTTTTCATTCCAATCCAAAAGAAAGGCAATGCCAAAGAATGTTCAAACTACCGCACAATTGCGCTCATCTCACACGCTAGCAAAGTAATGATCAAAATTCTCCAAGCCAGGCTTCAGCAATACGTGAACTGTGAACTTCCAGATGTTCAAGCTGGTTTTAGAAAAGGCAGAGGAACCAGAGATCAAATTGCCAACATCCGCTGGATCATGGAAAAGCAAGAGAGTTCCAGAAAAACATCTATTTCTGCTTTATTGACTATACCAAAGCCTTTGACTGTGTGGATCACAATAAACTGTGGAAAATTCTGAAATAGATGGGAATACCAGACCACCTGACCTGCCTCTTGAGGAATCTGTATGCAGGTCAGGAAGCAACAGTTAGAACTGGACATGGAACAACAGACTGGTTCCAAATAGGAAAAGGAGTACATCAAGGCTGTACATTGTCACCCTGCTTATTTAACTTATATGTAGAGTACATCATGAGAAATGCTGGGCTGGAAGAAGCACAAGCTGGAATCAAGATT
>NW_011494886.1:2224256-2224759 GCF_000754665.1 Bison bison bison
ATGTAGAGTACATCATGAGAAATGCTGGGCTGGAAGAAGCACAAGCTGGAATCAAGATTGCCAGGAGAAATATCAATAACCTTAGACATGCAGATGACACCACCCTTATGGCAGAAAGTGAAGAGGAACTCAAAAGCCTCTTGATGAAGGTGAAAGAGGAGAGTGAAAAAGTTGGCTTAAAACTCAACATTCATAAAACTAAGATCATGGCATCTGGTCCCATCACTTCATGGGAAATAGATGGGGAAACAGTGGAAACAGTGTCAGACTTTACTTTTTGGGGCTCCAAAATCACTGCAGATGGTGATTACAGCCATGAAATTAAAAGACGCTTACTCCTTGGAAGGAAAGTTATGACCAACCTAGATAGGATATTGAAAAGCAGAGATATTACTTTGCCAACAAAGGTTCGTCTAGTCAAGGCTATGGTTTGTCCAGTGGTCATGTATGGATGTGAGAGTTGGACTGTGAAGAAAGCTGAGCACCGAAGAATCGATGCTTTT
>NW_011494886.1:2224859-2250808 GCF_000754665.1 Bison bison bison
TTGGAGAAGACTCTTGAGAGAGTCCCTTGGACTGCAAGGAGATCCAACCAGTCCATCCTAAAGGAGATCAGTCCTGGGTATTCATTGGAAGGACTGATGTTGAAGTTGAAACTCCAATACTTTGGCCACCTCATGCAAAGAGTTGACTAATTGGAAAAGACCCTGATGCTGGGAGGGACTGGGAGCAGGAGGAGAAGGGGATGACAGAGGATGAGATGGCTGGATGGCATCACTGACTCGATGGACATGGGTTTGGGTAGACTCCAGGAGTTGGTGATGAACAGGAAGGCCTGGTGTGCTGCGGTTCATGGGATCACAAAAAGTCAGACACGACTGAGTGACTGAACTGAACTGACCTGAACTGAACTGAATACTACTAATAACCAATGTTTATTAATTACTTGCTTTGTGCTAAGTTCTAGGCTATTATTACCTTTAATATTGAATTTACCTTTCATAATGATCTTAAGAATAGATAAACTTATTATCTCCATTTTGCAAATGAAAAAACTAAATCCCAAAGAGACTAAGCAGTAAGTCCAAGGTCACACAGCTGATAAGTGGAAAACCAAGAATCAACTTCAGGGTTGTCTTAATCATGCCTTTAAGTAATATACTATCCCACTTTAATTTTTAAGATCAATGATAATTATCAGCACAATGATTCCATGAGTTGTGACCATAAGTCATAGATAGCCATAGGACATCTAAATTATAATCATAGGCCATTCTGAATATCCATAAGAAATGTATATTCCTGAAATAGCAGTGAATATCAGAACTTGTAGCCTTTTACACTGGAAGGAAAATACATTTGCTTGTGTGTTGTAGGACCTCATCTAGTTCAAAAGACTTTAGATGCAAAATACGTATAATTTCTTAAGAATAAAAAAAAATGCAAATGCAAATCAGTGATCAACTTGAACGAGCACTGCAAGCTTTGTGAGTGAACAAAAGTGAGATAATGCCAGCTTTTCCTTTGAAGTTTTGAAACCCGTGACATTGTGATTATAAAAAGAACCTTTGCCCAGAAATGGCACGAATAATTCATCATAATGTCTGGAACTGCAGGTCTCGTGGCTGGCCTAAATCCTGATTTTTAAATAATACCAATGAGCTAGATGATAACTGTCTGCTTTACAGATCAGGCTATCTGAGTTTAATGGGTTGGTTCAATGGGTATACATCTTTCAGTCCTGGAAGATTTAGAATTAAGAAGAGGAAGTTTGGAAAGAATCAAAATTATAGTAATAATATATTTTTCTAAGAAGGATCCTGATTTTCTTTATGAATTTATGTTCTTGTGAAACTTAAGAGTATCTGGCTTGAAATGATAGCCTTGAAACTCCAAACTAGGAAGTGTGATTGAGTACGTGGTTTAGTGGTTTAGTTGTATGGTTTTAGGTTGAAATCTTACTAAGCATATACAGTTACTGGAACATTTGAGAAAACTTCACTGTATTTACAACATTAACTTATTAAATTTATGGATCATTTAAATACTCAGAAAGATTGTGCTTATTTCAAGCAATTGAAAGAAATATGGTAAATGTAAAATGACTGTTTTGACACCCAAAACTCTGTCTCCAAGATATGATTCGGCACCGGTGCAAAGAGGTCGAGATTTCACCATTATTAACACTAACTCAGTGATGAAAGTTATTTGATCTCCATTAGCCTCAGTGGTCTCCATTAGTGTGAGAATAGTTACACTATTTAGATCATGGGATTGTTGTGAAACAACAGGAAGGAAGATGAAGTGCTTGGCACAAAAGGTGATTACGGCAACACTGGAGTGGAGGTAGGGCTACATGCTCTTGTTATTCTCATGGGTGAGAGATTTTTAAGGCAGGTTAATTGGAAGCATAGGGACAACATATCTGCTGCTGCTGCTGCTAAGTCACTTCAGTCGTGTCCGACTCTGTGCGACCCCATAGACGGCAGCCCACCAGGCTCCCCCATCCCTGGGAATCTCCAGGCAAGAACACTGGAGTGGGTTGCCATTTCCTTCTCCAATGCATGAAAGTGAAAAGTGAAAATGAAGTCACTCAGTTGTGTCCAACCCCCAGCGACCCCATGGACTGCAGCCTTCCAGGCTCCTCCTTCCATGGGATTTTCCAGGCAAGAGCACTGGAGTGGGGTGCCATTGCCTTCTCCAGACAACATATCTAGAAAATTATAAACTGAAAACTTGGATGAATGGTGAGTCCTATGCTCTTTAAAACGCATCATGATGTTATTTCCTAAGAGACCCAAGCTTCCCGAATCTAGAGGAATTCAGATTATCTATTTCTTACTCATAGAATTTTTGCTGCTGTAGGTGAAATTTCTGCATCCCTGCACCCCTTAAAGTCCCAAATATCTGTAGAATTTTCATCCATCATGAGAGAAGGGATGAAGAAGGGAAAAAGTAGAGCGATTTTTTTAAAAACACTTTTTTGTGTATGTACCGGAGTTTCCCTACAAGGGTTTTCAACAAACCACACTCCCCAAGGGATCAGGCATCTGGGTCAAGAGAATTTCTCCTTTTAAGGTCTTAGTGGAACTTTTGTTCTCTGCAGAGTTGGAAGGAAGCAGAAAATCAAGCAGTGTTCCAAATCCCATTTGGAACTAGAAAGGGCCCAATAAATATAAATACAATATACAAAGCCCCCCAAATTAACTGAATGAATTAACCCTCACAGAAAATCAGAAGTATGTATCAGTGTGCCAAAAAAAAAAAAGCAGAAGAGAAAGAAAAGACTTATCCAAAGCCACCAAATCGACACTCAAGCTTGGATCTGATCCCAGCCAGCCTTGCAGCCAGAGCCACTTCCAACAGGACAAGAATAAGCCTACCGGGCAGAGTGCTGTGAAGCACAGACACTTGCCCTTCTCACAGGGAAGGTCACCCTGAACAGACACGTCTGCTTTGTGTTTCTCTGGGGTTTCATTAGCTCACTCAGAACGCTCTCCTGCCTCCTTCCTCAGTGTCTCCAAAGATGTACCTGGATAGGAAGTTTTCCAGTGACTGCTTCTTGTCTTCCTTGCAAATGATGCCATCCTTCTTCTGCTTTTCCATGTCTTTGATTCGGGACTGGAAAGTATCGATCAAATCGAACACAGACTTCATTGCTATAGGCACCTCATAATATTGCTGTTGAAGGAAAAGTAAGAAGTATATAATGCATTAAAGGTGTTTCTTCCCTCTGTCCAAAGGGTGGAGAGCCTGGGAGAATTCATGGGAGCTCTGGGGAAAACAGAGCCTGGAGGGCTCATTCGTTTATAAACTCTCTCCTGCAATAGTACCTCTGCTGATGTTTTGAGGTTCTGAATCCATGAAACAACTTCCTTTACCTTCCATGAGGATTTCTTCTTAACTCTTTTTATTGGAAAGGGTCCATGCCTTCTTCACCACACATATCCTAGATTTACTTCCCTATCTCTGGAACTAACCTGGTTCCTGTTCATTACACGATTGGAAAGTCAGAAACTCTGTACCTAACACAAAAAATCAAATGCAAGAACATGTAAGAGTATCTGACCTCAGCAATAAAGGTAATTTTCCACCAGAAGGATGCCTGCTCTGTGGTCATCAGGAATCTACATGGGACGCCCCTAGTGGCCCAGGGTTAGTTAAGACCCCATGCTGCCAATGCAGGGGCTATGGGTTTGATCCTTGTTGGGGGAAGATTACACATGCCTTGTGGCACAACCAAAAAAGCAAATAAATAAATGAATAAACAATCTATATAAACTCTTTGTGATTCCCAGGGACTATTTTATTGAGTGAGCATTACTTAAAATTAGGTCATGTTTGCTAATGTATCCTCAGAAAAAAATTTTGGAAATCTAAGTTAAGGATAATGAAATTCAGTTTCCTGCCTCAAAGCTGTCTGGACTTAGAACAGCAACCTGAAATGGATTTGAGAGCTGGCTGAGCGTAATCAGCGTAAGCTAGAGAGAGAAGTCTGGACATGGCTTGGAGCTGTGCCCTCAATGGGACTTTAGTAAATCATGAAATGTGTAAGCTGGCAGACACCTTAGGGATCATCTAGTCCAACCTTTCACATTAGAGGTGGCAAAACACAAAAGCAGAATGAATTATTGAAGGGATCTCTCTCCAGATCCAGAAAAATGCTTCAGGCTGAACCAGGTATTCTAATAGCCCAGGCAGCCTTTTTCCTAAGGATTTTCATGTAAGCATGGGCTCTGGAACCAATCTGTGTGCATATGAAGTCTAACATTAACTGGGTGAAGTTAGGCAAGTTACTTAACGACTCTAGATTCCTGGCCTCTTTGAAACAAAGATAATACTTGTTATTTCTCTTAGAGGTTTGAGATAAGAATTGTAAACATTTGAGGTGAGTGCTTGGCATAATGAAAGAACTCAATAAAGTTAGTTATTATTGTTATTATTATTATTATGACTACATGGCATAATTTTTCATGGTTCAGAACTTTTGTCCCTATCATAGGAAGATATTGGGTGTAAAGCCCTACCGTCTTGCCCATGCTGAATCAGGAGATAAATTTCCAGGTTCTTCCAGAGTATGCCTATATTAAATCTGAGTTTTCTTAAAACAGAAGCTAAATGCTCTTCATTTTTTATCACCAGGGTCTGACACATCATAGCTATTCAACAAGTGTCTGGTGAATGCATGACTTTAATGTTACAGAAGAATTTAGTCTGAGTCAAGTAACTGAGCTACAGGGGGTCATCCAATCCAATATTTTCCATAGACCACAAATTCTAGAGGACAGTGGTAACTATTTGGACCATTTCCAAAATTTCCCATTTATGAAATAATTTGTGCTCAGTCATATGTGTAATAGACTCACTGATCCCCCCAAAATGAGTTTCTCTCTTAAGGAATGGCACTGACTATCCCAAACAGGAACCCATACCTTGACTCTGAGGTCCACGTCCGTGAGCACCATAAAGAAATCATTGTAGGTCATTCCATACTCCTTCCTCAGCTCGCTGATGAGATGCTGGTCTACCAAGTCCTCATCATCCACAACTCGCATAGGTTTCTCATTGTCTTAAGGCAAATGAAATGTGAATAAATATGGATGTGACCAGAAATCAGTGGGAACCAAAGGGTGGAGGATCTGAGCCTCCATCCCGAGTTAATCAGAACTGCTTTCATTAGTTGCACACATTCAAATAGTACTTTGTTTGAACCAATGTTTCCAAAGTGAACAAATATAGAAACAAATAAATAAATAAGCTCATTTTGAAAGTCACTCTTCCAAAGATGATCAAACCCCATCTCTGCCCACCCTGGTTATAGTGAATCAGAAGGAGCAATGTTCGAATGAAGCTACTGAGTCATTCCTGGAAGAAGACTGCCAACTCAATCTGGGGATGAGTCATTACTGTGACTTACCAGGGGAACAGACCCAGATTCTTTGCTTAAGCTTTATTTCACTTAAAATTTTATTTTAGTTTTAGTTATTTATTTAACTCTAAAATTGGTGTGTTCCTTCCTTTTATTAGAGCATTTTTTTGGGACACAGTGAACTGCATCATTGCTATGTGTGTGTGTGTTAGTCACTCGGTCGTGTCCGACTCTATGCAACCCCATGGACTGTGGCCAGCCAGGCTCCTCTGACCATGGAATTCTCCAGTCATTGCCATAGAGAAAAATAAAAAGCCTATGTTCAAATCTGGTCATTTGACTCCAAAAAATCAATCTATTCATATGATAAATTTTGTAAGTGAATACAAGGTTAAGTAAAATGTTACCCAATTTATAGAAGTTCTTAATATATATATATATATATATATATATTTCAAACATCAAGCCTGAGAACTACTATAATTCAGACTGGGTCCTGCAGGTGCCACTGGGTTAATGGGAAGTATGAACATGACAAACTATTAATACCATGCCTGGAAAACACTTGGAAGTAATAGAAGGGCTTATTTACTTCTTTCCTCCCATACAGGTCACAGTGCTTCCCTCAACCTTATTAAATTTTTTATTGGTAGAATAATCCCCTGTATTTAAAAAAATTTACAAATGTTAAAGTTAGCAAATATGTAATAATAAATCTATTACAGAAGGAAATTTATTGGTTATTATCAACACTGTTACCCAATGAATAGTACTACAGTAGAAAAAAACACAATATTGTAGCTACAAAGCTTATGTAGCTAAGTATCACAGACTATTCTGCTTTTACTGATATAAAGGGGGCAATTATAATTTAGGTATTACTTTGGTTTACTTGATTAAGATTGTTGAAAGTATATAAGTAAGAAGCTTGATTCTCCCAAGTAGATCATAATGAGAGGGGAAAGAATACTATCATTAATAAAATATGTTAATTTAAAAGAATTGTTAGGTTCTTCATGCTGTTGGTTTTTGTTTAGTTTATCTATTGTGTAAAAATAGCAACTTGAAGAATAAAATATGAAGTATGATGTTGTTGCTGCTGCTGCTAGGTCGCTTCAGTCGTGTCCAACTCTGTGCGACCCCATAGACGGCAGCCCACCAGGCTCCCCCGTCCCTGGGATTCTCCAGGCAAGGACACTGGAGTGGGTTGCCATTTCCTTCTTCAATGCATGAAAGTGAAAGTGAAATCGCTCAGTCGTGCCCGACTTAGTGACCCCGTGGACTGCAGCCTATCAGGCTCCTCCATCCATGGGATTTTCCAGGCAAGAGTACTGGAGTGGGGTGCCATTTCCTTCTCTGAAGTATGATGGTATTCTTGGTTAAAAGGAAATAAAGCAAAAGAAAATACATCCATATGGGAATATACATAGGAAAAAGTCCAGAAGTACATAGAGCTAATAATAATAGTTGTCTCTGGGGAGTGAGAAGAGGTAAGGTAGAAACTTTGTTTACTTTATGTGAGCCTATATTATTTAAATTTTAACAAGGAGCATATTTTATTTTGTGATTAATAATATTAATATCGGAGAAGGCAATGGCACCCCACTCCAGTACTCTTGCCTGGAAAATCCCATGGATGGAGGAGCCTGGTGGGCTGCAGTCCATGGGGTCGATAAGAGTCAGACATGACTTAGCGACTTCACTTTCACTTTTCACTTTCATGCATTGGAGAAGGAAATGGCAACCCACTCCAGTGTTCTTGCCTGGGGAATCCCAAGGACGGGGGAGTCTGGTGGGCTGCCGTCCATGGGGTCCACAGAGTCGGACACGACTGAAGCGACTTAGCAGTAGCAGCAGCATGATGATGAAGGAAATCATTATAAAATTGATTTGTAAGCATCTTTAACAACTAACGTTCTGATTTTAACACTGTACAAATCAGATTTTATCTTGAACCTAGGAACTGCTATTTTTAATCCTCAACATACATTCATTTTTGCTTTTATTCATTTGAAACTTCTTATTAAATTTATCCAGATTCTGCCAAAGTCTCTAGTGACAGGGTTTAAAAGCAAACATTCCTTAGAATGCTAAGTCACTTCAGTCGTGTCTGACTCTGTGCGACCCCATAGACGGCAGCCCACCAGGCTCCCCTGTCCCTGGGATTCTCCAGGCAAGAACACTGGAGTGGGTTGCCATTTCCTTAGAATACATCCTATAAATTGTCCACATGGTCCCAATCCAGCTAAAATGATTCATAGATCCAAGCCCATTTTGTGGGATTTGGTCATTTCACAGAATCTGCCCCTGGACCTAAGATTTTTGAGGAGGGACAGCAGGGAGGGTAAGCTTTGCTGTGTGCTGATGAGGACTGGCCCTATAAATGAAGCACTTGCCTAGTTTCTCACCCTTTAAGAACTCCAACTCCAAAAAGTCAGTGGTTAAATTCAGGTAGTAGTAAGTTTCTTCATGTATTTGTTTTTCCATGTCTGACTATAGACAGCAATGACACTGCAGAAAAATTCAGCTTCAAAGGCAACTTATTAAATACGAACTGTATGCCAGGCATTGTATCTAAAGCCTCCAGCTGTGACTGCTGCCTCTCTGTGATACCCATGGTTTCTCCTCCTCCTCCTTCTCATCCCTAAATTCAGGCCATTCCTCCAGTGTCCTGGGACAACTTCAGCTCTCTGTTTGCTTCAGGAGCTCCAAATCTGCTCTGGCAGTTTTTCAAAGTAGGATTCACTGTATACCTTCATCATGAGCACCTGGAGTGCATGTAAAATTACAATCCTTGGACCCAGATGTATCTGGCTCATGGTCCGAGGAGCACCAATCAGTTGTCTCAGGGCCAGGAACTGGACAATTAGGTAATACCCTACAGCCCCAAGCCTAACCAGCTGGGTGAACACCTTGTGTTTCCCATGGAAACCCCAATAATAACCATGGTCTAGGCTCTCTCTTCACTCTGGCTTCTGCTTCCTGACCAAAACTTGGTGTTCCTCCCATGACCTTGTGAGGTGTGGTGCAGTTTCCTCTTTGGGTAATGAATGAGTAATATATTCCATTTTCCTTTGACATTCTGACTTTGCTGCACCACCAGACCTTAATAAACCCTGTCCTGAAGTAATGCACAATGTAAATAAAACATACTTATAAGGCACTTAAAATATAATTATCCTATTCAAGAAGTCAATATAGACCAAAAATCTCTTGGTTGCATTTTGGATAAATCTGGAAGTAAAGACTCCAGCAGAGGCTGAATTGTTTTTAGTTGATAATGGATAAATTTAACTAACTTTGTTGTCAATCTGCTTGTTCCCTTCTGTTTTACTCTATGAGTGAGTTGTTTCCCTGCCTAGCACCCAGTTGTGGGATGAGTGAGTGACTGAATTGAATGAGTATGTGGCACTAGCCTGGCCATTTCTCATCTCAAAGCTGAAGCTTGCATTTGGTCCCTAGAACGAACAATTTGTCTTATCCATGAAGAATGTGTCCTGTCAGGGGCTTTTCTGTCCTACAGACTGACTACTAAACCTAAGAAGTTATTTGAAATTTCTTTGAAAAATATGTGTAGAAATCTTTAGTGACTTCACTTAATTTACCAAATTAAGTTTGAATTCTCTCTCCTGGTATTTGAAATTATCTAAAATTGGGTGCCAATCTACATTTCTAGACCTCTCTTCCCTTCTCTCTGCCACTCAACTTTCTGCTCTAGACCAAATTTAACTGCAAATCAGAATCACTTGAGAAACACTTTTAAAACAAACTCCTGAACTCCACCCCCAAACTGGGTCAGTATCTTATAAGGAATACCTATAAATTGAGATTAAAAAGACCAACAACCCAATGGAGAAATAAGCAAAGGACACTAAAAACAAAATATAAAGTTGCCTGAAACATATGAAAAAAATCTTCAATCACATTTATAAAAAGAGAAATGCAACCCAATTCTATACCACACTAAGATACCATTTTTCACATACAGCATTGGCTAAAAACATTCACAAGTCTAATCATACATTCTGTTGAAGATGTTTGGAGATATGGACATTCTTACACATTTCTGGTGGTTTTGCAATATCATACAACTTACATGGAGAGAAATTTGGTGATATCTACCAAAGCTAGATACACTTTCCATTTGACCCAACAATCTTACTTCTCAGAATCTATTGTAAAGAAATACCCACATACATAGAGTGATATGTGTACAAGGTTAAGTCTGAAATTGTTTATAATAACAATATACTGAGAGCAATCCAAATGTTACTCAACAAAGGGAGTGGTTAAATAAACTATGGTAGAATCTCAGTATGACTTAATGAAGAATGATAAAGATCTCTGTGTACTCATAAGAAAAGATCTCCGGGAAATACACTTAGGTGAAAAAAAAAATACAAAACAGATATATAATATTTGTACCAGAGATCAAATTACCAATATCAGCTGGATCATAGAAAAACCAAGAGAATTCCAGAAAAACATCTACTCTGCTTCACTGACTATGCTAAAGTCTTTGATTGTGTGGGTCATAACAAATTGTGGAAAATTCTTCAAGAGATGGGAATCCCAGACCACCTTACCTGTCTCCTGAGAAATCTGTATGCAGGTCAAGAATCAACAGTTAGAACCGGACATGGAACAACAGATTGGTTCCAAATTGGGAGAGGAGTATGTTAAGGCTGTATATTGTCACCTGTTTATTTAACTTATATGCAAAGTACATCATGCAAAATGCCAGGCTGGATGAACCACAAGCTGGAATCAAGATTGCCCAGAGAAATATCAATAACCTCAGATATGTAGATGATACTACCCTTATGGCAGAAAGCAAAGAGGAACTAAAGAGCCCCTTGATGAAAGTGAAAGAGGAGAGTAAAAAAGTTGGCTTAAAACTCAACATTCAAAAAAATTAAGATCATGGCATCTGGTCCCATCACTTCATGGCAAATAGATGGGGAAATAATGGAAACAGTGACAGACCTTATTTTCTTGGGCTCCAAAATCACTGCAGATGGTGAATGCAGCCATGAAATTAAAAGCGCTTGCTCCTTGGAAGAAAAGCTATGACAAACCTAGACAGCATATTAAAAAGCAGAGACATTACTTTGCCAACAAAGGTCCGTCTAGTCAAAGCTATGGTTTTTCCAGTAGTCACGTATGGATGGACCATAAAGAAAGCTGAGTGCCGAGGAATTGATGCTTTTGAACTGTGGTGTTGGAGAAGATTCTTGAGAGTCCCTTGGACTCCAAGGAGATCAAACCAGTCAATCCTAAAGGAAATCAGTACTGAATATTCATTGAAAGAATTGATGCTAAAGTTGAAGCTCTAATACTTTGGTCACCTGATGTGAAGAACTGACTCATAAGAAAAGACCCCGATTCTGGGCAAGATTGAAGGCAGGAGGAGAAGGAAACGACAGAGGATGACATGGTTGGATGCCCTCACCAACTCCATGGACATGAGTCTGAGCAAGTTCTGGGAACTGGTAATGGACAGGGAAGCCTGGCATGCTGCAGACCCTTTGAGGCAAAGGGTCAATTTTTCAGATGCTTCTGTGGGGTCACAAAGAGTTGGACACGACTGAGCAACTGAACTGAACTGACTGGGTTCAGGATGGGGAACACATGTATGCCTGTGGTGGATTCATTTTGATATTTGGCAAAACTAATACAATTATGTAAAGTTTAAAAATAAAATAAAATTTAAAAAAAAAACAACACAAGGAAAAAAAAAAGAAGGGAAAAAGAATAAGGAACTACTGGGTAGCACAGGGAACTGAATTCAATGTTCTGTAATAATTTGTAACAGAAAAGAATCTGAAAAAGAGTTTATAATTATATATACACGAATCACTTCACTATACACCTGGAACTAATACAACATTGTAAATCAGCTATATTTCAACAAAAAAAATTTTTTTTTCCTACTCAAGGTAATAAAACACTTTTCTGTTTAAAAAAGAGAAGGGGAATTATAGGTATCTATATTTATTTGTGTTTGCATAAAGAGGCCATTAAACAGATTAACAAGGAATCATAAATATTACTGTGCGAGCAGAGAATAATAAGGGTCAAGAATGGGTGTAAGACTTGTCTGTTAATGCCTTTTTATATAGTGTTTGACTTTGGAATCCAAAAAACGTATCATTTGTTTAAAGAACTGAATAAAAACAAAAAGTACTTTTGATAGAGTCATCATCTATCAAAAAAAATCTACTCAGTTTCAAGGCTCTTCCTTTAAATCCGCTCCCTTTTCAAAACTCTGTGATACATACAATACTGTGATAACTGCAACTGGATAAGCTTGTCCCTTCACACATTCTTCAAGCGCTTGTTTTATACACTTGACTTATCAGGCACTTTTAACCCCTTGCTTGTCAGGGGTTGATCTTGACAGCGATAAGCTTGATGTTAGAGGCAGTGCAATGGGTGATGACACAAGTTAGGGGACAGAGTGATAATCAAAACCTGAACAAACAGAGAGGGACACCAAAGGCATTGTTTGGAAGTCTGATCACTCACCCAGCCTTGTCTCCTAGCACAGAATGGCAGGGTCTAGAGAAGGCAGCTGCTAGGCATTGTCACCACTGCAGAAGGGAGGAATTGGGCCAAAGGGTCAATTTTTCAGATGCTTCTGTGGGGAAGCAGTATTTCTGCCTTGTTATGGATCCAGATGGTTGTGAGGTTGTCCATAAAGGACAATTCTCAACAGGATCAAAGACAGAGTATTATAGGCTGAAATGGATTCCATCAGACTCAGGTATAAAAGTTACTCCAGAGACTCACCTAGAAATTCCCTACTCATATGAATAAGAAATCAGTACTGCCTCTCCTTGTTGCCACATTCCACTTCCACCAACTCTTCCTCCTTCCTTTTTTCCTTCCTTTAGAAGAAGCTATCAAAAAATTGCCTTTCCCCCCGCAAAAATGTCCTATGTTTTAGCTCTTAAAGTTTAGTGATCAATACCAGCGTCAAAAATATTTTTCACCTATATATTTTGCTAAGCATATAAATATACATATATGAAAGAAAGTGAAAGTGAAGTCGCTCAGTCCTGTCCGACTCTTTGCGACCCCATGGACTGTAGCCTATCAGGCTCCTCCGTCCATGGGATTTCCCAGGCAAGAGTGCTGGAGTGGATTGCCATTTCCTTCTCCGGGGATCTTCCGACCCAGGAATCGAACCCGGGTCTCCCACATTGCAGGCAGACGCTTTACCGTCTGAGCCACCAGGGAAGCATCTATACGTATACACATGCCCGCTATGTTTTCCTCCCTCTTCTCTTTTCATTCTCTAATAAAATGCCTTTAGCCAGCAACTCCTTCCCACCTGACAAACTTCCTCTATAATCCATCCTCTTAGCATAGACACCAATATTCCTATCTCAAATTGATATTTTAAATATGTCTGACAATTAAGAATGCCTTTATGTGTTAGGTCACTCTATATTTTATCTTAAAAAATTTTTTTTCTTTATTTTTAATTTGTGTGTGTGTGTGTGTGTGTATGTTAGGTCATTCTAAACCCTCACATTTAATATACTCTGGACTGCCAAAACTGGATAGGCTTCTTCTGCATTGGAATTTGCTTAAGAATGAATAACTTTCATTAGGCTAATGACTGAAATCTTAACTCTTCCTGGTGTTTGTAGGTCCATCACGTATAATTCAAATACATTTAGCAAGATGGACCAGCTGGTGAGTACAGCCTACACTGCAGCTGGATGTGGGCCTTTGTTTTTAAGGCCCCGTAAAAGTCTGGAAGAGTAGAGAGTGCTTGATTTATTTTTAAGGAAAGTAAGGCCATCTGATAGATTTCCAACTGAAAATCGGTCAAGGCTGGAGATTGGTTTACTGAGACCACGGCGCATGCCAACTTCTATTTTCTCATGGCTGACTCCCAGTTTTGGCTGAATGCATTACAGCCTTTCCCATAAGGGTAACCTGGGACATGACACAAGGAGAGACAGGCCTTCCAGGAATTAGATGAGGAACAAAATCAAAGGCCCCCCAAATCATGTCCAAGCTGCCATTCAATGAGTGGCAAACACCCAAATCACAATACCTGACTTCCAATAAGGCAGAAAAGAAAATCTTCATCCTCTACAGTTCATATTCAATCCAGATGTCTAAAAGACAGCAGGATTCATGCTAACATGTTGCCAAGGCAGCACCAGATGTTTGTAGCAGTTAGGACCATGCACAGGTCGAGGTGGAAGACATAATGATTTTTCCAAACTTCTCTGAAATAAGGATCGAGAATTCTTTGTGTGAGTTGATGGGTGACACATTTGCCACCAGGAACACCTGGTGGAGGAAGCCTTTCATCACCAGCCAGCAAGTCTCTGTAATGGATTGTATGCCTACTTCCTCTCAAGACATCTGGATTATAATCAAGCTCACTGGCTCCTGCTACCATTTGACAATACTGGAAGCCAAAGGTTGACTCCCAGTTAAGCACCAAATATGTGGCTTTGCAGTATTAGTCTCTAGGCCTTCAGTTTTGTCACCGACAGGATTAATGCAGCCTGACCCTGAGGAGCAGCTGTGAGGATTCCTTGTTAATGAGCAGAAAGCAATTACAAGTATTTTTCAATTATAGTGCTCTAGGCCCTCTGACAGCTCATTGACCACAGTAACAGCATTAAATCCTCATCATCACCTATGAAATGCATATAACCATGTTCTAAGCTGAGACTTAGGAAGTAACTTGCTCAAGATGATGATAAAGATGATAAAGCTCAGTCGTGTCCGAATCTTTGCGACCCCATGGACTGCAGCCTGCCAGGCTTCTCTGTCCAAGGGATTTTCGAGGCAAGAATACTGGAGTGGGTTACCATTAACTAGCTCAAGGTTACATGCAAATACATTGTGACTGTGGATTTGAACCTCTTTGACTCTAGAACCTCTTTTGTGTCTTTTGCCTGTATGGTTATTGGTTGTTGTTGGTAAGAACACTCTCTCTTTTTGTTCTCCTTGAAAAACATATGCATTGTAAGGGGAATCTTCCTGACCCAGGGGTAGAACCCGGGTCTCCTGCATTGCAGGCAGACTCTTTACCATCTGAGCCACCAGGGGCTCCTAAGACATTGGAAAGGATGCTATTTATTTTCCTTTTGAACTATCTCAGGGAAAAATGAGCTAATAAAAATAGAGAATGCACAGCTGAAACTTCATACCCAAATAAATTAGGGAGACCTGCTGGCCAACACTGTATCTATAGTAAATAATACTGTATTGCACACTTAAAAATTAGTTGAGGATAGATCTCACACTAAGTGTCTTTACAAAAGTAAAAAAATATATATGATTTAGAAAGCTAGACTATGTTAAAAATCAACTGACATTATCATGACTTAATTACAACGATACATGTTCATAGCACTAAGAGTATGTGACAGAAAAATCCATGAAGTAACATGTTATATTTAATGAAGTTAAATGTTAATTAATGGAGGGACTTCCCTGGTGATATAATGGTTAAGATCCTGTACTTCCACAGGAGAGGGCAAGGGTTTGATCCCTGGTAGGTGAAGTAAGATTCCCACATGCCGCGGTAAGGCCCCCCACTCCCTCACAAATTGCTAACTAATGGGAAAAAGTATGTTTTATGTGCTTTCAGACAAAATATATTTTATGAAAAATATGCAGGATATGCAAATGACACAAAAAGGATTTTCATTATAGTTGAAACAACAGTAAACAAAAGTAGAGAAATTATGTAAGAAAGAAAGATTTTTGTTTTAAAATAAAGCTCTAGAGATGTAATAGTTATAAAAGAAACTGGGTGGATCAGATCTGGGGCTTCTGACCATGAGGCATAACTACTCACAGTAAATTTGCCATGTTCCCACAAGAACCGCGGCGAGTGAGACCTTAGCTGCCCAACACTGAGTTGTATGCCTCACATCATCATTAATATGAAAAACTGTGAAACCTCTACATTCAGCCAAATTCTTCTGCTTTCCAAAAGGATGTGGGCGCCGTTCAGTCCGTATTTCCAGTGACTTTCCATTTAGTTTCACAGCTTCTCTCAGCCCCCGCTCACTCTCCCCAAGCCTGGCCAGAGTCAAGGACTCCGAAGGGTGTGTGGGACCCTATTTATGAGGGAGTTACCTACAGCATAGAGGCTGAAGGAGGATCAGATGGTGCTGCTCATAGGCAAGAAGACTCAGGATACAGAAGAAAGTGTCAGAATACCTCTCTGGCTGTTCTATATCAGAATACCTCCCCAACCCTGCCCCACTGAATTACTTCTCTCCTTGTCCTCCATCTTACTGACTTTCAAACTGTAGACAGTTTGCATATTTTTCATTTTAGTGTCCAAAACTTAAGCCAGAACCATCCAGGACAGTTATATAAGTAGTTAGGCAGACTGACCTTTGTTACCACAAGAAAATAGCCCTCTGGAAACCCAAATTTTCCTTTTGATTCCCCACCGACCTCTCCCATAAGGCATGCCCCACCTTAGCTAAGAGAAAATCAGTAATATAATCATTAAGTTGTTTCAGAGAACCTAGCTGGAAGTGGTCGATTTTCATGGTGCTGTTGCTGACAGGGCCAAAGATGGTGATCACGGAGACTTTCCTGGTGGCCATCTTGCAGAAACTTTCCAGATACTCATCTCGCTGCTGCACATACATGCTGTTTTCAGCCTTGGGAGCAGTGATCAGCTGGAGGAGGGCAAAAGCAAGCAAAACAATTAACTCACAGTGATAGTTTCACACTGAGGGAAAAATCAAAGGGATGATCTAGACTACAGGGCTGGTGGTGACTGACAGGATGTGTGTGTTAGTCGCTCAGTCATGTACAACTCTTTGTGACCCTACAGACTGTAGCCCACCAAGCTCCCGTGTCCAGGGAATTCTCCAGGTGAGAATACTGGAGTAGGTTGCCATTCCTAAACTAGACTGACACCTAAACTGGATCATTTTGTTGGATAGTTAGCATAATTAAAGCCAAAAGAGACCATTTGGAAAGGCCTTTTTAAAAAAATGATTCCAGACAGTTTAGAGTTTCTACTCACTTCCACTATCATTTGCCTTCATTATCAGTCTCCATGTATCTTGGTTTTCTCATTTATGAACTCTGCACAGGAATACTTCTTTCACAAGGCTGTTTGTTGTAGGCATTATATGACACTTGGCATGCAATAATTGTCCAATAAATGCTATCTCTCTCCCTTTATTTTGATCTTCATTGCCTTAATTGGCTGCTCAGACACTCGTGAATTCGGTGGCTACCACTATTATTTCACATCTTACAGGGCTGAGTTTCATAGCCAGGTCTTGGGCACTATGAAACACTCCACGGCTTAGAATTTTCATTAGGTAAAATTCAGAGAATTTTTAGAATGGCCCTTTGGCCCAGTTCTGTCTCAGAACATAATCACTGTCACACTGGGCCTGCAGCTCGTGGTGGATGTCTGTGATGCTAAAACTCTCCAAGAGCATGAATTTTTCTCTTTCTGTTCAGTCTTCTTTCCAATTCAAACCTGGCATTTTTCACCTAGCCCCTGTGTCTCTCTCACTCAATTTGACCCCTTCACTTCCCCTGAGGAAAAAGAAGACAGAGCAATAAAAAGAGATGCTTTAGTCACCAGCTATCTGGGAAAATACAGACTTCACTATTTTGGATAAAATGAGGATACTCTTATTTTTCAAGGTTCCTCTTGAACTCTCTCCCTAAGAATGCCTCACCGCTGTAATCTAGCCAGATATAGAAGCCTTTCTACTATGGCGATTATTTTTGTTGCCTTTTCCTGAGTCTTCTCCAATTTTACTAGCTTCTTCCTGAGCAGAAACCAGGATTGTGTAGCACGTCTGACGAATGTGTGGGCATGTGCTGTTTGCCCTGAGGTGGAAGGACATGAAATTTTATTCTGATGATGACTAGATTTTTTTTTTTTTATCTCTTTAACCCTAAACAGCTTAATCGGCTGATGTCTGCAAAAAACACGGTTTAGTCACCCTATGCAGGCTTCTCATTAGCTCAGAGGCCAACCTCTAGACCAGGGATTGAATTGGAGCACCAGAGAGTTCCCCCATCTATACACTTCCTTTCATTTGATCAATTTATCAAGCACTGTTCTACTTTGAAAAAAAGTGCTTAAAAAAAGTTAGTTCCGTCTAACCTTACAAAATATTCCTGAAGTTTGTGGCTATTAGCTTGGCATTTTGCAGAAGGGAAGTCTCACCATGTTAAACTCTTTATCAAATACTTTATCAAGATAGTAATAAATCTGGTCCCAGCTCATTTTGCTGTTTATTTTGCTCTGTCCAAAATGTATTTATTGTGGCCTGCAGGCGTTCCCTTCGAAGAATTCTCTGTACTTGTCAAAAATACTATCCCTCATGGAAATCAAAATGAGTTCAATAGCTTTTGAGTAGAACATCAACAAAGATTTTTCCACGATGAAGCATTTGTTTATGTTTTCTCAGATTGTTATTTATTTTAAGAAGACATGATTTCATCTATTTTTGATTTTGTGTTTATGTACTTTTTCATATGGACAGGGTGGGTAGGAAATGCTTGGTTTAGAAATATAATTCCCCAAGAGGAAAAATAATAAAATTTTCCCTTAATTTATTCATTGATTCACACTTAGCCTTAAAAAAGATTTAAGGAGGCTATAGAAAGATACAGTGATGGTATTTTTGCTTTGTTAGTTTTTTAATTAGCTACATGGCATTTGAAAATATTTCTTTAGTTTTGATGGTAGTCCACATCCAGGTGTTTTGTTTTCAGTTGGTGTATTTTAGTCTTTTATTTTTGGCTTTTCTTTGCTCATAGATACACTATTTTGAAATACATAAAATGACTATTTAAGTGAGAACACAAAATAGTAAAAAAAAAAAAAAAATGAAAGTAACATGTCCTGGTAATGATTTTGGACTCCCTGACCTAAAGGAAGGATGAAAGAAAGTAAAAATGTTAGTTGCTCAGTTCTGCCAGACTCTTTGAGACCCCATGGCTGTAGTCCACCAGGCTTCTCTTTTCGTGGAATTCTCCAGACAAGAATACTGGAGTGGGCGGCCATGCCCTTCTCCAGGGGATCTTACCAACCCAGGGGTTGAACCCAGTCTCCTGCACTGCAGGCAGATTCTTCACTGTCTGAGCCACCAGGGAAGCCCCCAAGGAAGGATAGGCTCATATTTAGAATATATGCTAGATGATTGATAACTACCTGGCTCTGAAACTTCAGATCCATGCATAGACTCCATTCCGTTCATGGACCCTTACAGTCCACAGACAGATCATGTTATAACAGGATTTTAAGAGTTCTCAAAGCCCCTTCTGGTCTCTTTCTTCCCCTTGTGCATAACAGAATTTCAGAGAATATACAATCATACCGAACCTTATCCTGCCAGGCAGCTTCTCCCATGTATCTCTGAACATAGTAGCCTTAGGCTGGGGATACCCAGTGGGAACTGCACTTAAATAAGTAGAGGGCTCTGAAGTTTACTTTCACCTCAAGCCCTTTGCCCAGGGAAGCCTTAACCCACCTGGGAGGTGACATTCATTTAGCATGACTCACTTCCTAGATTCTAGCCCTCCACAACCTGGCCTCAGGCTCTCTCTTGCTAAACTTTCCTCCTATTCCTCCCTTATGTGACCTCTTCACCCTGTAGCTGGACTGGGCTAAATTATGAAATGAGAGGAACCTGAAGGGCACAGAGAAAGGGTGACTGTAGTCAAAATCCGAAGACCTGCATTTTTGTCCTAGTTCAACCCCTGGCTACTCTGTAGCCTCAACAAAGCCTTTTAACCTTCTAAACCTTGGTTTTCTCACCTTTGGAACAACTTCCCTATGAACTCATAAAATAGTGAGAATCAAGCGTACATATTAGTATATATATTATATAAATATATACAGGCAGTGTACTCCAAAGCATCATGGATGTGTGCTGCCTCTGAATAATTCACTCACATTCCTTCCTTTACCTTCATCCATGCCACCCTTCTCACCCAGAATCGCCTCCCCTCCCTTCCACCTTATCAGAATCTGAGTCATTCTTCAAATGCAGCATCCTCCTTAAAGTCTCATCTATTCCACAACGATCACTTTCTCCTTTTAATTACCTTTCTTATTATCTGCATGGCTTACCTGGAATTTATGTATTTCCTTGATTTACCATTTTGTTTTACGCTTATGTCACATCTCCATAACTACAGTACCAATTCATCAAGGCACTGAAGCCCCAGCCCCACTACTGCCCAGTAGGTAGTAGAAGCATAGTGCTCCTCAGGTTACATCCATCACTCCTGCTAGAGGTGTGGTTCCCTGCTAGATGCAGCCCACACACCATTGGTAAAGACACTCTCCTTTACATTCAATCTGCTCCTTGAGTTTGCAGCACACAAAGTGCTGCAAAGTGAAGGAGGCTGATCATCCGAACATATTTCAGTGACTCTTTCCCTGTGTATTGACATCTATGTCCCATTCATTTTCTAGCGTGGCAGTACTTCAAACAGTGTTTAAAATGGTAACCATTTCCAGTCTCCTCTTTTTAAAAAGAGCATTTTAGAAGACTGAAGAGACTGAGCACAGAACTTCCTAGTAAACATTATTGTCTGGCACTTGGCCTCTTTCTAGTCTGGTGGTGATAAATCAGGGCATGTATCATGAAGCTAGAATTGTGTTGTTCTTTTTTATGTTTCTGTTCCAACTTTCCAACTGGCATGTTGGCACAAGGAGCCTCAGACTATAAGGAAGCTAGTTTGCATAAGTAAAGGGTGCAAATGGGAGTGGGAAGATGCTGGAGGGAGGATATTTTAAGTCAGCTTACTCCAAGTATTGTGTTAAGCTCAAAACATTAGACTTTTACAGGATTCTGAGAAAAGGCATTCCAGCTGGTAGTCTGCCTCAGTAAATAGGAGGTTTATATTCTTTTCTAAAATTAAACCAAGTAAGTAGATTATTGTCCCAATATCCAAATTTCTGTAGTAAGGTTAAAAGTACTAACATACTTGAATTACGGGAGATCCAATCTCCAAAGAATACTTGAACTTGGATCTGTGTATTTCAGCGTGATGAGGCATCTTGTTCATTGACAAACAGGTCAATGGGCGCAGAGCACAGCATGATGACTTTTCGGCTATACCCCACGTATTCCAATGTTTCCATGATAAAAGACTCATCCATATTCTCAATTTTGTCATCCCCAGACCAGCATCAATCAGTCTGAGGGATTAGATTAACTGGGATTCAATCTATTGTTCTCCACTTGACTAGGTGGAAAGCCAGTGAGTTGAGGTACAAAGAACTAGCTGGGTATTAAAGGCAGAAACTCTACATTGTTGCCCAGCACAAAATGTTGACAATTGGTATATCTTACTGTTTTTCTGAGTAATTCAAGATTCGAAAAGGAATTTTAAAACATTTGTATTACTAACAGGTTCATTTCTCAGTTTCTGGTTCCCTTTATGGCACAAGCCCACAGTAAGCTCACATTCCTGGGAAGGCAGAACGGGGAAGTGATTGACCCTGAGTTTAAAATCAAACATATCTCAGTTTTAATTCTGGCTTTGTCATGTATTGGCTATACACCTTAGGAAATTTCTCAATCTGTCTAAGCTTCTGCAAATGGAGTTAATTAGTTCTTCCTCATGGGATTGTTGTGAAAATTAATCCACAGTCTCCGCAAAGCACCTTGCAGGATGTGCCCCTGTTGGTTGACAGGCTGAGAGACAGAAGGTTTGGAGGTGTGACCTCTGACCTAGCTCTACCTGTAGCTCCTCTGAAGACCACTAGGATGCTATTCATCCAACTATAACCTGTACCATCACTGCTAGTGTTTCTCTAAGTAGTTAAGTATTAAAGAAGGATATAAATAAATGCAAAGGACTAGGTTATTGTCACTGAGCACCAGGTTACTGAAAATCTGGAAATATAAGCTAAAAGGCCTGCACAATTTCTTGGAATGCAAATCTCACTTCAGTTTGAGCAAACTGGGTTAGGTTGAGGCCAGTTGGTGGGGGGCAGCTATGTTGTCATCTGTACTTTAATAGCTTGGAGGCTGCTATGCTTTAATGAATATTAATTAAATCACTGAAACTTCCTGAATAACATCAGCCATGTTTGACAGGAAAAATGAATGGAAAAGAGATAAGCGGCACCAGCAAAATCTTTCTCCCAGAGACACTGGTCTCCTCTCTGTCTGGTTAAAGATTCCTCTCCATCTTTTGACTTTCTGTTGCATTTATTTTATAATGTCTTTTCTAATCCATTTTTATTTTCGACATTATTAGCTCTTCAGAGAACACAGTTCTGATACGATCGTCAGCCAGGCACACATGGGACTGAAACGCAAAGCTAAAATGCCTCCTGTTGGTATGTTCTTTCTAATAACAATCCTGGATCTTGGTCCAACCCCAAAGAGCAACACTGCCATGAGCAAGCCCAGCTGGTTTCTGTTTTGCCTCACATGACATCAGCAGAAGCTGTTGTCTGAGTTTTCATTCGCTAGAAATTTATGATCAGGGATACTGTTAAAAGCAGAAAAGACCCAGCCGGGCTTTCAAATCCCTGACTAAGGGAGTGGAAAGAAATGAAAGGCATGACTAATATCAGGGATATAGTATGAAAACCCCTTTCTTCTGACTCATGAGCTAGAGGCAGTGGAAGTATTTGCCAGATGGGTGCACAATTACAATCCGGACATTTTACCCATGATTATTTCCCCCCTGGTTAAAACCTGACCACGCCGGACAAAGTTCCAGGTACTCAGAAAGAGACCAACAGAAAATGCTACTGATGATTTCTCATACCCCAAAGAGAGCAGTCTGCCTCCAACAGTTCTGTACCAGGTAGAATTCTACTCTAAAATCAGTGATTCTTCTGCTTTTGGCTGGAACATTCCCATTCAAACCTGTGTACTCTGGCAATAACCAAATAGTTGTTAAACTACTCTCATAGTCAGCCTATCCTCTGCTAACCTAAGTTTATATAGTTACTTTAAGGTTCTGGTTAGAAATGAGTACCAACATACAAAATATATATAACAAGACATACATACACACATGAATCTGTAGAATCAATCAAAATTTAGGTTTTGTTCTATTACAAAGATATACTAGATGGAACAGCTAAGAGAATCTGGGGACAAGCCCCATCCATGATAACTATCACAAGGGATTCTGCTCTGAATAACATTTCAAAGTGAGCACATTGAACTTTTTGAAACCCCTAAAAGATAAATGGGCACCAGAGTCACTTTGCTCAGATCATTAATCCAAATTTAGTTAGAAAAATGAAAAGACTCTCTGAGAGATGCCTTGAGAGATGAGCATCTATCTCTTTTGGCTGTGGGAATGCAGGGCATGGAGTCACCTTGTGTCTGCAGCAGGATAGATGCTGTCCTCACTGGCATGAGGCAGTTCCCTCCCAGCCAGCTAGCTGAGAAAACTATTCCTGACTCAGGTTACCCAGCATTAACTTACAGATCTATTTCTCTGAATTAACTACATCATGCCCTTTTCCTCCTAGTCAGCCTAGATTAAAATGCAGCATTAAGAAGCTAGGGGCAAAATCTTAGAAGGGCACTAAAATAAGGGCAAGGAGACACTGAGAAAAGATGAATCATTCCCATCGATGGTAAAAATTTCCCATACATTTAAGATGATGCTTATTCTTGCCCAAAGCCCTCTGGGGTCTGACTAGATTCTGGTGTCATTCTTTGGATGGTGGCAAGGAACGGCCAAAAGAGTTACTGAGATGGACCTGGGACTTGCTCAGTACCCAGGGCACTCAGAATCACAGGCAAAGTAGAAATAGGACCTCATGTCTCTTTTTTCACACACACACACACACACACGCACACATTCTAGAGGCCCAGGAGAAACTGACATGACATCTTGACTCCAAATTCAAATATGCCTCTAAGGGATCAGAAAATGGAGCAATTAACCCAGCTTCCACACTTCATTCGTTTTGCTTCTTACTGGTAGTCGGGCAGTTGTGGGGGAGGCAGGCTTTAGGAGAAAAATTTTAGCTAGCTGGTTTTAAAAATATATTTGTGGGGCCAGACAAACAAGGACCCTTCCCCACTACCAGTCATACCCACTCCCCAACCAGGCTGCCACACTTTCCCCTTTGAGTCTCCCAATTGTTGATATAGATCTAACTGTTGATATAGACCTGCTATTTTCCCATACACATGCTTCTAATTTTTAAGCTCATGCAGAAAGAAATCCTTTTCCTAAATTGTGACTGCCATCAATGCATTCCATTTTATTAATTCTTTTATTCTTCTTTGAACTTGGCAGAAGGGAGGTGTATCTAGAACTGTTCTGTGGAAGAGAGTCGTAAGAGGAGGATGGGTCTGGTGGGTTTGGAAGAAGTTGAGCACAGAAGAAGCTGAGTGCTTCCCTGGGCTGATGGCTAAGATCCCCCAGTCACCGACTGCTTAGGGCCATGGGTCTGTGTGGATAGAGAATAGAATATCTAAGTCATAGAATATCTAAGTCAAAAGGAGCTACTGGCCTGGCTGTCCTTCTTTGACAAACCTCCTGATCTTCCTGACAGATTACCTGTTTAGCCATAGCCTGCTATCCAATAATGTGATTTTAGAAAAATAACACTCCAAGTCCTAACACTGCCACAGCCTACAGAACAATACCAAGGAGAAGATTACTTACAAGCAGCCTTCGTTTGCCTTCAAAGGGCCCCAGTAGGTCGGTCACCAGCTTCCTGGGATTCTGAGTGAAGGGTTTTGTGGGTTTCAGGTGGCCATCCTGCTCTGTCCTCCCCACTTTTTTCTTCTTGTTCTTCTCTTTCTCCTGCCTACTCTTTTTCTCAGCCTTATCCTTCTTCACTTGCTTTTCACTCTTGAGTAACTTGTCTGCTTTCTCACTCTTCACCTTTTTTTTCTTCTCCTTCTCGGGTTTCTCAAGTTTTTCGTGCTTTTTAGACTCCTTCGCTTTTTTGGGGGGCATATTTCCCCGCTGCAACTCTTCCTCCAGCTGAGAGGTGGTCGGCCGGCTGAGGTCATACTTATCCTCATACTCATTGCTAAGAATTTTGTCCTGGGCTTTCTTTTTGGGAGGTTTCCCCTTTGCTGGCTTGTGAGAACTTGGCACCACGTTGGGGTCCCGGGGGCCATGCTCCCGCCTGTCTGTGCGGTTGTCCCGGAAACGGCCCGCGCCGGCCCTGGTGCTGGGCTCGGAGATGGCGATGGAAGGGGCAGCTGTGAAGACCTCGAAGCTGGTGGCCTTGCTGGGCCTCCTAGTGGTCAGCGGCCTCTCCCTGGGCTGCTCCTTCCTGGGCGGAGGGTAGAGATTCTCGGAGGCCACCGGCCCCTTGGCAGTGGTCACCTCGGCTGTTGCGGGGGGCCTGTGGGGGGCTGAAGAAAGGTGCACTCGAGGGGTCCAAGGCCTCTGGGTGGTCGGAAAGGCCGTGGTGGTTGTGGGTCTTGCAGCTGCCGTCACCACCCGAGACGTGGCCCGCGTCACTGTTGTGACCGGAGCTGGAGGCAGCGTGGTGGCCCGTGGGGTTGGAGGAGGTGGGGGAGGGGCCCCCACAGTGGTGGCCGGTTTTCTCATCACCTTCACCCGACTCTCTCTGGTGGGTGGCACTTGGGCTCTCCTCTGCTCCTCTTTCCTCTTCTCACTGCCCAGGCCTGGCCTTCCTGCCTCTCCACCATTGTTCCCCTCCTCTACCACCTGGCCCTCGACTCCAGAGGCCTTACATTTTTGCACAAAACCCTTCTGCCTGATCTTCTCTATCCTGCGGATGGGGCCCTGGTCGATGATCTCATACATGGCCTCTAACCTGACCGGGTAAGGGTAGCGTTCCTCCACCTGCAGGGTCTTCTTCAACAGCACCATGCCGAACTTGCCCTTCTCCAGCTTCAAGAAGCTCATCAGCTTTGGGATGAGGCTGGGGTCCAAGGGCTGCTCCAGGACACGGCCCTCACTGGTGATCCTTCGCACCTTGCCTCCTTCCTCGCCTGCCTGGTGGAACAGCACTATCTGCTGGATGTGCCTCTCAGCCAGCTCACAATACACGTCGTCCTTCAGCAGGCTCATCATGAGCCGGTAGTAGCCTTCCGAGGCGTGTGGGGCCGAGATGACCCATACCCTGTTTTTCCCTGCAAAGCTGGCAAGGATGTTGGGAGAGCTGGACCCAGACGGGAAGCGCAACATTTTTGACCGAGCTGAGGACCCCTCATCTCGGACCATCTCACGGGGAGAGCTCCGAGCTCCTGGGCTCTGCTGAGTTCTTACTGGGGCCCCATGGATGCCCAGCGAGGCTGGCGGTGCGGTGGCATGAGCTACTCTCAATACCGGTATGCTCCTCCTTCTTTGGAGAGGCTGAAGGTTTGGTTTTTCCAGAGTGGTTCTCTCAATTCCCTGAGACCTCCCCGTGTGCCTCAGTAACCGAGCTGGCCTTCTGTTGACGGCGGAAACCAGAGGCACTTTCTGCCCTCCGCGGCTCCCTCTATTCATGGTCTGCCCATGGGGTTCTGATCCACACACCAGCCACAATGCCAGCAGCATAGTAAAACTGGGTCCCATTCTCCATGTCATTGTGCAGTCCTCTTTGGGGAGACAGCAGGGTCAAAACACAGAAAGGGGAGGGCAGAGAGAGAAAAAAAAAAAAAAAGAATCATTTAAGAA
>NW_011494886.1:2250908-2254071 GCF_000754665.1 Bison bison bison
AATTGCAAACAGAGCTGGGCATTATCTCTTTATCTATCTTTGCCAAGGAGAGGGGGAAGGGGTAGTTGGAGAAGAAGAAGGAGGGAGGTCAGAGAATGGAAAATCGGATGAGATCCTGTTGCTTTTAAGTCCCTGTAATTTGTCAGTGCTTAGCAGAGACAGTTTACATTAAGCAGGAAACTCAAATCAGTTCCCCATTCAGCATGCTTGCACTGTTTCAACTGTCTGATGCTCCAGAGAAAATGCACACTGAGCATATTAATTATGACAACATTCCTATTTCATTTCTTCAAATAAATGACAAAGAAACAAACACAGTAAAGACAGGCAGGATCACACACTTACATAGTGGCTCATGGAGATGGAATGCAGAGGTTTTAAACAGCAATCTGAAGTGTGCTCCCAGGACAGTTCCTAGATGAAATACTTTTCCTCCCAATTCTCTTTCTCCTTTGCAAGGCTGGCCGATACAAAGGGGTGTGCTGCAGCCCCAGCTCCTAGAGCCGCACACAGACCACCGCCTGTCCGGTCCTGAGGGCTGAACTTTCTTCTTTTCTTTCTGGCTGTGCTTTTTTACCTTCTTGACAAGTAGAATGAGGTGAAAGGAGCTGTCCTTTTAAGTCTTTGCATCTCCATTTGTCTGCAGCTTCTGCTCGGGCTGTGTGTCTGCGAATGCCAATCCCCCCCGGCCGGCCGACAGCGCTGGACGCCCCTTAAAGTGGAGTCCCAGCTATTTCTAAATCTCGCTCTTTCTCCTTTTCGAGTTCCAGGATCCTTCTTATCACCCTTTCCCCCACAGTCTGGCTTAGTCTCTTTGTTTCCGAGCGTAGAAGCACTGGGATTAATATGTTTTCCAGGCCGAGGGAAAACACAGGAATGTGATGTTGAAAAGGACTTTTTTCTTTTCCTTACGCTTCTCTCCTCCCTTTATTTCTTCCCACCTTTTCTCTCCTCTCTTCCTTCTCCTTTTTCTTCTTCCTCTTGCCTGGATTCAGTCCCAGAAATGCCAGGACAACCTCAGTTTTGATCCAAACCAAGCTCAAACAACAGCAGCCACTGGAAATCAAGGAAACTTCACTAAGAATTTAACAGATCAGCAAAACACCGCCTCCTTCCCATTTCAGCATGGTGAGCGGTGAGCCTGGACTGGGAGGGAGAGAAGGGGCTGTTCTTTGGGTGGGGGTGTTGAAACACTGAACATCATCATAAATCACTTTGGAACAGGATGGCTGAGAACTTAACCCCTTCCCTACTGAGTCATCAGGACACTGTCCCTTCCTGTCTGTACACACACTGTGCTTGGGAAAGGGAAAATTCTCAGATTTCTACATCTGACTGCTTGGTTTTCCAGAGACAGATAGTCATTGGGGTCAGAGTGCTTGGCTGTACATATACAGACAGTAGATATATATTTATAGGTTTATGAATATATTTTTATCTCTTTCTCCCTGCTTCATGTGTTTCATTTGAGGTTGGAAATGCCGATGGAAAACATGGCTGGGTTGTTTTTATTTTATGCTAATTGGGGATCATATTACTGTATTCTTATTCCTAGTTTCTCCTTGGCATGAAAGGAAGCTGGTAAAAGGTTAGAACTGCAAGCAATGGCTGCTGTTCCCCTGAGATTGTGGTCAGCCATTACACAGGGAAAGGCCACTACGACCTCCAATTCTGAGCTCTGGCTGTGGTAGGCTAAGAGCTTCCTCAGAGGGCACGAGTGTATGTACGTGTGTGTGTGTGTGTGTGTGTGTGTGTGTGTGTTGCAATATCTTGCACTCCAGAGGCTTCCAGTATCCAGAGGGCTTTAAACAATCCTTAGAAACAGCTATATTGGAGATACTGAAGCAGCTCTGTGGATCCACCTCACAGATCTGCCATGAGGAATCAGCTTTTAGCAGGGAAGGAAGGTGCCTCGGGTTATACAGGTATTTCTTCCAGCCTCTCCAAGTGCATTCAGTCAGTATTAACTGCCCCAGACAGTGGCGAATCAGTGTTTTCAGGAGGCCTCTTGTAAGCTAGATCATGTTAATGTCTACCCTCTCTAGATAAAACCTGGTCCCTGGGTGTTCCTTTTCATCAGCACCATCTCTGACTGGTCATTTACTTTTCCTTCACATGAGCTCCCGGCACTGAATTGAAGATCTGTGGAGGGTTGAGTGTCAGGTTGTCAGTCCACAGCATGAAGACCTGGGGGGTGCCAAGGAGGAAGGGCCTTCTGTGGAGTCTTTCTGTTCTGGCCTTCTGTAAGTCCAGAACAAACATGGGCTTCAGGCAGAGACCTTCTGTCCCCTGAAGACAGAGATTTCCTTTCATTGGATTCACCTGTTAAGTTGATCAAATGCCTAGTGGTGAATTGCACAGTCCTAGATGTGACTTCCTTTCTCACATCATAATGTGTTCTACACAATCTCTTGCTGAGCCTCCTGTCTTCCTTCCTTTCTCTTCCTTTTGTCTTCTCTCTGCTAATAATAACTACCATTTATTGAGCATTTTCACATGAGGCTCTGGGCTTGGCACTTTCATATATGCTTTTATTTAACCCTCACAGCATCCCCAAGAGACAGGTGGGCTCATCTCCCATTTGCAGATGGGCAACCTGAGACTGAATGAATTTAGGCAATTGCTCACTGTCACACAAATGCTAAGAAGTGGCCCTGAAATTTGAACCCAGATGTAGAACTGTCTACAAAGCATTGGGTTATCCTGCCTCTTCCCCCTTTCATTTTCTTCTCACACCTTCTCTTTCTTCTTTTCCTTCAATTTGTTTTTGTTTCCTATATTCATAGAAAAGTCTCATTAATTTGTTCAACCAGAGAGCTTATAGTTTTAGAGTCCTACTTTCTAAAATAATTGTGTAGCAGTACTTTTTGCCTTTCTTAATAGGTCCTTAACATTCAGTTCAGTTCAGTCACTCAGTCGTATCCGACTCTTTGTGACCCCATGAACTGCAGCAAGCCAGGCCCCCTGTCCATCACCAACTCCCGGAGTCTACCCAAACCCATGTCCATCGAGTCGATGATGCCATCCAACCATCTCATCCTCTGTTGTCCCCTTCTCCTCCTGCCCTCAATCCCTCCTAGCATCAGGGTCTTTTCAAATGAGTCAGCTCTTCGCATCAGGTGGCCAAAGTATTGGAGTTTCAGCTTTAACATCAGTCCTTCCA
>NW_011494886.1:2254171-2255567 GCF_000754665.1 Bison bison bison
TCCTTCCAGTGAACACCCAGGACTGATCTCCTTTAGGATGGACTGGTTGGATCTCCTTGCAGTCCAAGGGACTCTCAAGAGTCTTCTCCAACACCACAGTTCAAAAACATCAATTCTTCAGCCCTCAGCTTTCTTTATAGTCCAACTCTCACATCCACACATGACCACTAGAAAAACCATAGCCTTGACTAGACAGACCTTTGTTGGCAAAGTAATGTCTCTGCTTTTTAATATGCTGTCTGCTGCTGCTGCTGTCATTTCAGTCGTGTCCTACTCTGTGCGACCCCACAGATGGCAGTCCACCAGGCTCCGCCGTCCCTGGGATTCTCCAGGCAAGATCACTGGAGTGAGTTGCCATTTCCTTCTCCAATGCATGAAAGTGAAACGTGAAAGTGAAGTCGTTCAGTCGTGTCCGACTCTTAGCGACCCCATGGACTGCAGCCTACCAGACTCCTCTGTCCATGGGATTTTCCAGGCAAGAGTACTGGAGTGGGGTACCATTGCCTTCTCCGAATATGCTGTCTAGGTTGGTCATAACTTTCCTTCCAAGGAGTACGCATCTTTTAATTTCATGGCTGCAATCACCATCTGCAGTGATTTTGGAGCTCAGAAAAATACAGTCAGCCATTGTTTCTACTGTTTCCCATCTATTTGCCATGAAGTGATGGGACCAGATGCCATGATCTTCGTTTTCTGAATATTGAGCTTTAAGCCAACTTTTTCACTCTCTACTTTCACTTTCATCAAGAGGCTTTTGAGTTCCTCTTCGCTTTCTGCCATAAGGGTGGTGTCATCTGCATATCTGAGGTTATTGATATTTCTCCCGGCAATCTTGATTCCAGCTTGTGCTTCATCCAGCCCAGTGTTTCTCATGATGTACTCTGCATATAAGTTAAATAAGCAGGGTGACAATATACAGCCTTGACGTACTCCTTTTCCTATTTGGAACCAGTCTGTTGTTCCATGTCCAGTTCTAACTGTTGCTTCCTGATCTGCATACAGGCTTCTCAACAGACAGTTCAGGTGGTCTGGTATTCCTCTTTCAGAATTCAGGTCCTTAACATATTTTATCCTTTTTCTTTAATATCCCATAGCTTCTAGAAGCCTCCCAACGGTGTGCACAACATTCGTCACCTATGCAATGTGTAGAGTTGAAACAAAACCACTTTAGGTTTATTTGACCTGTACTTAACCTTAAGGGGAAGCCAGCCCAACCCTGAGCTGTGTCTTCTGGGCTCAGGCTTTCTTCTCTTCCCTTCGCGTCTATGAGCTTCTGCCACTAGATGGCGCGCTAAACACATATGCGAGAGAAGTATGCTCCAGGGACTCCCCAACGGCCCATAGCCCACAGCCACCCCACAGACACACTGGCAATGTGCAGCTTCTCCTGCCTGTT
>NW_011494886.1:2255672-2282872 GCF_000754665.1 Bison bison bison
GCCTGTTCAGGATTTTTCAGCCTCAAAACCTAAAGCCTTTTCTAAGACTTCAGAAAAGCCTGTAAGGCAAGTTCTGGGAGCACAGGTCTGATAAGAGCTGTTAGGAAGCAAGTTAGCCTGTACTCCTTTCTGGAAAAGCCCTTAATAATACAGGATTTGTAATAAATCAATTTCTAGTCCATGATTTAAGAGCATCTCCTATCTAGATCTGTCCATTTTTTTTCTGTAACCTAAAAAAGAAACACTAATGGCAGATAAAAAAAGGGAAAGAAAAGAGAGAGGTGGGGGGATTGATGTTGAGTCAGAGAAAGGTAAAAAGAAAAAAAATTCAAAACTAGATTTTAGAAATGCTAATTCACTGACAAGACCCTGCCTGACACTGGTAGCACAGTGATTTGGAAGGAGGGAAGGAAAGAATAAGCAAAACAGATTTGCTTTAGAGCTTCTGGGATGGGGGTGATTATTTGATGAAAATGTGAGTAAGTGGAAGGAGGCTTCCAGAAGAGGATGCACTACCTGATGGGAACCAAGGCTTCAGTGACCTCAGACCAAGACTCAGCAAGATATCCTTTCCCAGGCACCCGAGAGAAACTTTGATTTCTAGCCTAGTTGGTTCCCTACACAGAGTAACACCTGATGGACCTTACCGACTAGATTCATTGCATTATTCCATTGCCTGAAAAAACCATTTGCTTAAGAGGAAACCAGAAAAAAATTAAAGAAGAAAAAAACTTGTAAACTCTTCAGTGTGGTCTTGAAGGGAAACCACCTCTCCCACTCTGTGATAACCTATACCCTCAGCAGGAAGAATAACAGAGCCATTTTTTCACATTTTCATGACAGAGACACAAAACAATATTCACACTGAGGATAATGCTGTGTGCTTTTCCTTTCCATTTGTAACTGTAACTAATGTTCAGTCTTCAGCCACATTTATGTCTTCATGAATGAAAATGAACCCTTCTCAGGATTCACATTTTTTAGTATTTGTAAGACATTCTTTGTAGCATTCTTTGGTTTGTGTAGGACAAACTAAAGAAAAAAAATGGCAAAGTCGAGGGGAAAGCCCACAATGACCATGAACTCAGCCCAGAGAAATTCTGAGAAAGGGTAATCCCCACAAAGAAACACTCTGAAATCATCTCTGAAATGTCAACAAGCTCACAGGTTTAATCTGAAGTTAGGTATACATATACTTCCTTAAAAAATAAATGGTGGCCAAAACTATTGGGAAGAATAGTTTTAATTTTTTAAAAAATTCACTTAGTTCTGATTACTTTCAGAGATTTGTGGGGGGGCCTTGAAGACTTTTATTTTCTGGATGGGAAGTTGTTTAATTAAGAAAATGTTGAAGTCTTAATTAGAGTAAATTGAAGGGTTTTTTTTCCCCCCTCACAGTAGAGATTAAGGAACTTTGTGAATGACTTAATGGCTCTTTTGAAATCTTTAATGCTTATATTTTATATCTTTAACCACCCAACTTGATGCTTGAAGGTTTAGTTGTGAATTGGGAGGGGGTGAACTATACTGAGTTCAAGGTTAACTATTGGCTATTTCATGCATACAAAAGTTTATTTCAATCAGGTTTCAAGAGGACAATTCTGAATATGTTGCTCTCCATGCCTTTAGGTATAGCCCAGTAAAGAGCAGTGATCCAATGTCTTTCTCCCTTATTTCAACCTTTCTCTCAAATGTTTGTCAAGAGTGCAGACTTGATACCAAGAATGAGAGAGTACCAGGCAGTCTTTTCTCCTAAGGAGCCCACAGCCCATTGGAGAAGATAAACAAGTATTAGTCAATTATACTGTCTGCAGCAGTACTGCCAACTTTCTCTTCATGTAAAAATTCAGTGCATGACTATGGCTTCATTCCTATTGAAGACTTTGCCTCTTTGATTCACGGGGCAGGCTTTATTGTGAAAGAGGCTTCCCGTGGCAGCCACTATGTGGCACCCAGAAAACTTGCCTGGTTTATTCCATCAATTCTAAAGTC
The DNA here is from genome assembly GCF_000754665.1 of Bison bison bison. Lineage (NCBI taxonomy): Eukaryota > Metazoa > Chordata > Mammalia > Artiodactyla > Bovidae > Bison > Bison bison. The sequence continues at coordinate 2,257,665 of NW_011494886.1, forward strand.
CACTAGAGTCTACAAGAGTCCAAGATACTCTGTCTGGAAGGCTGTGCTGGATTGCCTGACAGGTCTTTAATTCTCATTGCCCCAGTTCCCATCTTGGCTCTGTCTCTGGCATCTGCCCTGCTAGGATTGCCCTGTCTCTCACTCATTTCTCCATACTGACTTGGCACTTCAGGTTTCAGTCATCACTCAGGACATCACCTTACTCACATGAGAAGGGGTTGACCATGAGGATGGCAATTCATTCATTCAACATTTATTCAATGCCAGGCATTGTTCTAGTCACTGGGGATACAGCAACAAACACTCCCTGATTTCATGGAGCTTCTGTGCCAATAATAGAAATCAGACAAGAATATATGAATAAATATGCAAACCTAGATGTGTGCTTGAAAGAGATTTTTAAGAGGGAAGGGAGTGAAAGGTGATGAAGAGAAGGAGGCCATTTTTTATTGGGTTGGCCAAAAGGTTCATTTGGTTAATGAATACATTCCTCAATAAAGTTCTTGGCGAAAATGAAAATTATATTCAGTTCATTCTGCAACGTGCAGGCCCTGTAACTATTTCTTCCGCAGAGTTTCGCCAGAAACTCCAATAGGAATCTCTTTCCTTTCTCTAAGAAGACATTCAGTAGAGCATCACTTTTCTGAACTTTCCATCCTTAAAATATGGATTCTTGTCCTTCCAAGCAGATCTTTAATCTTCTGAGAACATAGAATAGCCTTACATTTATTTTGCATCATTCCTAACACCCTGCATATAGTTAAGGGGAAAAGTATTATAAATCTATACCAATCAAATGCAGTTATAAGAAGCAATGACAAGATACCAGAACACAATCCAAGTACAACCTAACACTTTAAAGAAGGAAAGAAGAGAAAAAAAAAAAAAATCCACTGTTAATGAACCAGAGCATTTCTTTATCTTGATTAAATAATAATATTAGAAACAAAAGATGTAGCTTTGTAAACCACTAAAAGTAAACCTTATACTTGTATTGAGTTGTGAAATTGTGACATCGAGGCATAACATTTTATGTAACAATATAAATCTCTTATTCATTCATTTATTCGAAAATCACTTATAGAGCACCTTTTATGTATTGGGCTTTATTTCAGTATTGGGAATACAGCAACAGACAGAAGTCTCTCCTCTCATAGAACTTACATTCTGTTAGTGAGAGATAAGCACTCTAAAGAAAAGCAATGAAGGGGAAAGCAATAGTGAATGAGGAAAGGTACCATTTAAGATGGGGTGATCAGACATGGTCAGGGGCTAGTTTCATCAAAGTGGTTTTATGTTGTATGTCAAAGAATCAGGCATGCCTTCAATGTCGATCATCAATTCTTCAACCTTTGATGCTGGAGTTGAGTTTTAGTCATATTCTCTAGGAGCTAAGTCTATTGAATGAGGTGGATGATCAAATTTATAATTCTGGTTGGGGTCAAAATAATAAAAGACCATGAAGTAACAAGTTTCTGGCACAATTCACTAACTGGCTTTGGAGGAAATATGAAAAAGGAATTTTAAAAATTCTCTGAATGTCTGGCGTAGAATAAGGTCTTATTATGTGTTTCAATGAATGAATAATTGGTGCATCATTATCTACAGTCTCCCAAGATGACTACATTGAAGTCAATGATATTAATTTGAACTCTAGTTTTTTTTAAGTCACATTCATTTGTGACTTAAAATCACATTTCAAAAATCTCTGTTTAAAAATGGTATTGTTCTAACTTGAATGCTTTTAACCAAAATCTGTTACAAAAATTCCAGAATGAAGTTCAAATATAAAGTGGTCTTCAAAGCAAGTTAAAAAGCTCAAAGTATAATTCCTTCTGAATATGTTAATAGGTAACATTCCAAAGTTTTAAATAATATTTTTACTTAAAAGTTAAGTATGGGAAATAAAAATATGTGGTCCCCTTTACAAATAATTTGTGATGGTGGATTTTGGCAGAAGCCTTGGCATTAACTATTGGGAAAATTCAGTCAGCACAAATAAATGTTAGTGAGTAACTGCATCAAAATGAGAGGAGCAGCTTAGATTGAAAAAAATCCTGATTAGAGAACTGTTTCCATGTTTGGAGATTTCACTCATTCATTGGATGAGATTTGTTTTGCCTTTGAGAAAAGAGCACAAAATTTGCAGCCAAACAAACCTAAGACTGGAGTCCTCATTTCACTGTTCACTAGCTGTGTGACATGGGCAAGGTGTCACCCTCTCTGAACTATTTTGTAGTTTCTTCATCTACAAAAATGTGAATATTTTTTTAAATAAAAATAATAGGCTTCAAGTTTTTCTAAAGATGATTTTATTAGAGTGCTTCATGGTTCAAATAATAGCAAATTTACTGCTAACTGCTGTAAATGACAGGAACTTTGTCAGCTCACACCAATAAAACATCCTGAAGTAGGGGAAGATTATTGGTTGATTTGCTTCAAAAGTTCTAAGTCTTTTTTATTTATTGTGGTAAAATACACACAATTCTTGGCATTTCAGTGATTTTAAGTGTAGAGTTTGACAGCATTAACTACATTCATGTTGTTATGCAACCATCACCATTGTCCACCTGCTAAACTTCCCAAATTGAATTTCTGTACTTATTAAACAATAACTGCTTGTTCCTCCTTTTTCTCAGTCCCAGGTAACCACAATTCTACTTTCTGTCTCTATGAATCTGTCTCTATTGAGAATGGCTATTTTTAATGTATGAAATATGGCTAATACCGGCAAATGGTGGGAGAAATGGTGTTCACACCAGAGCAGTCATAAACTCAATCTTCCAGCCTATGGCAAAAGGCAAGTGAAACAACATGGGCAGGAGCTAAAGGGCCAGACAGAGGTGCTAAGCATCAAACATAAAGAAGAATGACTATGCATTGGATGGAGATTCACTTATTACGTATTTTGTGCCAATCTGTCATGAAATCAGAAGCCACTTTATGTCTTCTGTTGGCTCTCATTTCTAAGGCTTCCAACTGGTTTTCTGGTCACCAGACTCATCCTTTCCAATCCATCCTCCAAATGATTGTCACTCTCATTGTCTTCGAACATTGATGCTTCATTCCTGCTGCAAATTCCTCAATAGTAAGCAGAGAACTTCAGAGAAGGAAAGCTCAAAGTTCCCCTGGCCTAGAAGTGAGATGGGAAAGTTGACATTGATGCTAGCAGTAACAATGGGAACCTGGTGATGCTGTGAAGCTGGATTAAGTTGAAAGGAGAAATGAGACGGTATGCCTACAATGTTATACCCAAGTGGGGATCAGCACCCTGAGCTTGCCTCCTGCAAAGAAGATTTTGAACTTTAATCAACAGATGAATATGGTGTAGAAGATGCCTTGAGGAACAAGAAAAATGTGTGGACTCAAAGCCACATTCTTCAAGAAAAAACTACTTGATAGTTTGAGTATTAGCAGCACAGAATTCACTGAACTATCAAACCCCCTAGAGATACATCTCACAGAGTACATAGAAAAAAGAACACCACCATATTTGAAGGAAAAGCAGAGCCCAGAGCCTCTGTTTCCAATTAAAAGCAGCTCATTTGTATAATGTGGAAATTGAAGAGCACTGATTTCATTAATTATGGGTCTTAACAACTTGGCTATTAGAAAATTTGCCTGAGTGTAAACTTGGAATAAGATGAAAAGAATTTATTTTCACCACAGTAGACCTAAATTAACCCAGTTATATTTGAAACTTAGAAAAAGGAAAAAGGCAAAAAAAGAAGATTGTGGTTTTAATTTTATTTTTATAAAATAAAATAATTTATGTTATTTTTAAAATTATTTATAACATAAAATAATTTATGTTATTTTTAAAAGAAAGATTGTGACTTTATTTTTAATTTAAGATCTATCAAGATAGAAGAACATTGTAATATATATGCACTATTCATGGTGAGCTAGTATGTCTAAATTTTCAAGATTTCTGTATGTGATTATAAACAGAAATATAGCATCAAGCAATATTTTAAATCCAGAATTATCTTTAAGAAGTTTTTTAAATGTTTACTTATTTTTAAAATTTTTTATTTTTTTAAACTATGAAAGTTTGATAACACATTTACAGGAGACTCGAAAAATAAACAAGGTTACATATAGCTCCACACTATATATTATAATTATTTTTTAAGTAAATTAAAAATTTTAGTAGGAATTTTGATATCAAACTTTCAAAAATTAACAGAATGAATATATTGAGAAAGAGAAGGATATGGTAGACCTGAAAAGCTGAACTGAAAAGACCTGAACTGTGAACCAATTCAACATAATTAAGATTTATACAATTTTCACACAACAATAGGATAAAAATTCTATTCTAGTTCCCACAGACTATAAACTAGGAAACACTGGAACACATCCAAGGACATAAAACAATGTGCACAGATTTCATGGTCTAAAGGTATTGAAATCGTACAGTCTCTTCTCTTATCCCTGTGAAATTATGTTAGAAATCAATATCGAAAGATATTTGAAAACAACGCACATATTTTCAAGTGCAATGTGACATTTGCCAAAAGAAATCTTTGACTTAGCCATCAAAATAATATTTATTTATTTATTTGGCTGCTCTGGGTCTTAGTTGCGGTGCACGGTATCTCTAGCTGTGGCAAGCAAACTCTCAGTTGCAGCATATGGGATCTAGTTCCCCACCCGACCAGGAATTGAACCTAGGCCCCTTGCATTGGGAGCAAGGAATCAAAGCCACTGGACCACCAGAGAAGTCCCTTAAGAAGTATTTTACTTGTAAAATAAACATTTTATTATGTGTAGATGAACAATATTCACCAGTTTATTGAAAGGACACCAGTACTTAGTGAGATATTTGAAATTACCTGTTTCACCGATATTCATAGTGACAATCTGACTGATGCTTCAGGATGGGGAACACATGTATACCTGTGGCGGATTCATTTTGATATTTGGCAAAACTAATACAATTATGTAAAGTTTAAAAATAAAATAAAATTAAAAAAAAAAAAAAGAAACTCGATTTACCTCAATGGAAAAATAACCCAATTGATCTTTGTTCCTCCCTTTTCCCCACTGTGTTTTTCCAGCATCCTGACAGCTGTACTTACATGTGCTCAAATACTAGATAACATTTCAGCTTGCTAAGAAAAATATGTTATAAATATCAGAGCTGTTCAAAGATGAAGAAAGATGTGTGGGGAAGCAGGAAACTCCCTGTTGGAGAAGATGTTAAAATAGGGATTCCTTAGCAGAGAATTTAAGCATTAGGTGAGTTGCTAACTCAGGTGAAAGTTTAGCCTTAAAGACTGTAGGAGTCTATGGTTACTATGATTACTATATATGAATTGATGAATTTCTCTGGATTCTTTATGAAAAAAAATTTACATGAACTAGATTATCAGAGTTTTCATCTAAAGGCACAAAGTAGAGAAGCAAGCGTCATCATAACAGAGAAATATTTATTAGCGGATTGTCCACTTACAAAGTTAATTTCCAAACATTTTTTATCCATGTCACAACTTTGCCATCAATTAACAACTTTATCTGGCTATAAATGGTGAACAATTGCTGAAATTACATGCAGAGATATTAACAAATAGAAATGACAGGAGAAAGTCAACTAGAATGAAAATATGATTGGAATCTCAAGTGAAAGTTTACAGATTACAGTAAGTCTTTCAGAATATCACTTAAGCCATTGAATAAGCTTAAAAATGTGATCCTCATAGGAGCCATGCTGTAAAAGTCCAACTGTGAAGTGATGAATACTAGGTCATGTTACACAGTCTTGTGGGAAAATCCTACTCTCCCCCAAATCAACAGGTGAGTGTAGGGAGTTCCCTGGTTGCACAGTGGTTAGGATTCTGGGCTTCTACTGGGGGAACTGAGATCCCACAAACTGTGTGGTGTGGCAAAAAAAAAAAAAAGAAAACAAAACAAAAGAATTTAGTGTGCATTTGCAATTATAACTCAATTTGTTAAGTTTAAAACAGACTTCTTATTTTCCTATCAGATTTCAAGATAAGGTTGCAAACAAACTTTAAATTATTTGCTATGACAGTACCTGTTGTGATAGATTGACTTTAATGGCTTTTTCTCAGGATTAAATTTTTCTTGAGTAACACAAACCTTCTGTACTCTCACAAAGAGCCCCTCCAAATGATCTGAAAACAAACATGTAAAACAAGATGCATTGTACTAATAATTTTTAAGAAATTATTTAAACAAATCCACAGAAAAAGTAGCAAATGTATGTCAACCTCAAAGAAAAAGTCTAAGCCTGTTCTGTCTGAAAATTCTTTGGAAATTGAAGATGCATGCATGCATCCTAAGTTGCTTCAGTCATGTCCAACTCTTTGCAACCCTATGGACTGTAACCTGCCAGGATCCTCTGTCCATGGGATTCTTCAGGCAAGAATATAGGAGTGGGTTACTATGCCCTCCTCCAGGGGAATCTTCCTGACCCAGGGATCAAACTCAGGTCTCTTATGTTTCCTGCATTGGCCAATGGATTCTTTATCACTAGTGCCACCTGGGAAACTGAAGATAATTCCATTAATTATTTACACTGAAAATAGTTTATTCAAGGCCTGAAGCATCCCCTCAGATGTCAGTCATTTAATGCAATTATGCATGACTATGGGTCATATTTTTAGGTGATTCAGCATATCTACACTCAGATATGTGAAAGTACTGCACTCAATATGCCAACAAATTTGGAAAACTCAGCAGTGGCCACAGGACTGAAAAGGTCAGCTTTCATTCCAATCCCAAAGAAAGGCAGTGCCAAAGAATGCTCAAACTACTGCACAATTGCACTCATCTCACACGCTAGCAAAGTAATGCTCAAAATTCTCCAATCCAGGCTTCAACAGTACATGAACCATGAACTTCCAGATGTTCAAGCTGGTTTTAGAAAAGGCAGAGGAACCAGAGATCAAATTGCCAACATCCATTGGATCATTGAAAAAGCAAGAGAGTTCCAGAAAAACATCTATTTCTACTTTATCGACTGTGCCAAAGCCTTTGACTGTGAGGATCACAACAAACTGTGGAAAATTCTTAAAGAGATGGGAATACCAGACTACTTGACCTGCCTCCTGAGAAATCTGTATGCAGGTCAGGAAGCAACAGTTAGAACTGGACATGGAACAACAGACTGGTTCCAAATCAGGAAAGGAGTACGTCAAGGCTGTATATTGTCACCCTGCTTATTTAACTTATATGCAGAATACATCATGCAAAATGCCAGGCAGGATGAATCACAAGCTGGAATCAAGATTGCTAGGAGAAATATCAATAATCTCAGATACATTAGATGACACCATTCTAATGGCAGAAAGTGAAGAAGAACTAAAGAGCCTCTTGATGAAAGTGAAAGAGGAGAGTGAAACAGTTGGCTTAAAACTCAACATTCAGAAAACTAAGATCATAGCATCTGGTCCCATCACTTCATGGCAAATACATGGGGAAACAATGGAAATAGTGAGAGACTTTATTTTTGGGGGCTCCAATATCACTGCAGATGGTGACTGCAGCCATGAAATTAAAAGATGCTTGCTCCTTGAAATAAAAGTTATGACCAACCTGGACAGCATATTAAAAAGCAGAGATATTACTTTGCCAATAAAAGTCTGTCTAGTCAAAGCTATGGTTTTTCCAGTAGTCACGTATGGATGTGAGAGTTGGACTATAAAGAAAGCTGAACACCAAAGAATTGAAGATTTTGAACTGCGGTGTTGGAGAAGACTCTTGAGAGTCCTTTGGACTGCAAGGAGATCTAACCAGTCAATCTTAAAGGAAATCAGTCCTGAATATTCTTTGGAAGGACTGATGCTGAAGCTGAAACTCCAGTACTTTGGCCACCTGATGCAAAGAACTGATTCATTTGAAAAGACCCTGATGCTGGAAAAGATCGAAGGCGGGAGGAGAAGGGGATGACAGAGGATGAGATGGTTGGATGGCATCACCGACTCAATGGACATGAGTCTGAGCAAGCTCCAGGAGTTGGTGAAGGACAGGGAAGCCTGGTGTGATGCAATCCATGGGGTCAAAAAGAGTCAGACACGACTGAGTGACTGAACTGAACTGAAGGTCTGTCCCACCTCTACCTCTGAACTCTGCTCCTTGACCCTGTCTTGGCCTCTTGACCTACCTCTAGTGTTTTGGGGTCCAGTATCAGCCTGAGTGCCTTCTAGAGTTAATTTCTGCTCCCACAATCCTCACATGTATGTTGACCTAAATAAAGAGGTAAACTGAGTCAAACTCAAAAAATGAGTTTGCTTGGAAATAGCAAAGTAATTGCAATTGGGATATGCAAATTGCAACAAGCTACAGGTGAGTCAAGTGAGGCTGTGTTATAGGCAGCGGATGTTGAGGTGAGAGTTCAGTTAGAGTCAGTTAAAATAAAAAACAAGTGAGAGGACTTCCCTGGTATTACAGTGGATAAGAATCCATGTGCCAATGCAGGGGCACCCGTTTGATGTCTGGTGCAGGAAGGTTCCACATGCCACAGAGTAAATAAGCCCATGCACTATGACTACTGAAGCCTGCAAGCTCTAGGGCCTATGAGCCACAATTACTGAACCCTAAGCTGCAATTACTGAAGCTCTCGAGTCTAGAGCCTGTGCTCCACTAGAGAAGCCTCAGCAATGAGAAGCCTGTGTACTGCAATGAAGAGTAGCTCACCACAGCGAGAGAAAGCCCTAGCATAGCAACAAAGACCCAGCACAACCAAAAATAAATACATAAAAATAAATTCTAAAACAAACGAAAAACAAATGAAGATCAGCCTTGAAAACTTTCTGAGCAGACAAAATCAGTCTAGCCACACAAAGCTCAATTCAACCCACTCTGTGAGATCCGACATGACCTGACTCATCTCTCATTTGTGCTTTTGACAAAACTTCTTAAGGTTGTTATGAGACAACCTCTGACCAACCCCCATCATATCAGAGAATTTTAACACCATCAGTTCTCTGTAAATCAGGGGTTTATTGTAATTAGACTCTTAGTCCTTATGTTTTGTCTTCCTTGAGGGCATGTGTGTGAGATTTTCTTTATATTTTCCAGTTCTAGTTTAGATTAAATTCTTCTATGGGTATTACCTAGGGTTCTTAAAGTAAATATGTCTGTACCCCAGAGTTCCATCTTAACAGTAAATTATTAAGATAGACTGTTTTGGCCAGTCAAAATTTCTAGTTTACTGGAAGCCAATTTGGTTCCTCCCTAGTCACAGAATAATGCCCTGGAGAGAGTTAGGAAGGTCAGAAATCCTGGCACAGAGGTGGATGTTTAGGTCTTCTCCTAATTGAGCTAGGAAGACTTTGGAGGAAGATTCAGATAAGACAGAGCCTCAAATGTAGACAAGAGCCCAAAGATCAATCCAAACAGCATTTCTTGACCTTTCTGGTACCTTCCTTTCTCTTTACAGAACTCATGATCTCACATGATGACCATAAATACATTGGCTTTTGGGCCAAGGCAGCACAGTGCAATTTTGGAAGAAGGACCCTAAGGTAGCATTCTCCTCGATGGCAGTTTTTCACTTATTTGCTCATCACTGCAAGAAAGAACTTAACCTCTGGCTGCCTCCCTTTACAGTATTACACAATCCATTCTTCACTGAGGGCCCAACCCTAGTTGCTGGTTGCTTAATTGGATGAAGAGAATTTTAAATATTGGACTTTAAATTTTTAAAAGGCTTATCTGTGTGGCTTAGTGTCATTTCCCTCTATGTAGGTAAATTCATTCCAAATGTGTTTATTTAACATGATGACTTTTACATGAAGTAATAGGATAAAGTCTTCAGCCACCTATCTTGCTCCTACTTAGTTCTCCTTGTTTTAGGAATAGGAAACCCAGTCCCCTGTTTCCCCTGGCTCTAAATAAACCCAGAGCAATCCCTGAAAGCTCCTCTGTGGGACATACCAAGACAGTGTCTCACACTCTGTGGAGTTCATCATGGAAACGAGACGTAGATTAGAAACATGTAGACCCTTCTCTGTGTCTGTCTTCCAGACACCCTGTGAGGGCTGGCAAAAGTGTTCTTATTCTCCAAATATTCACTGGCAATGAATTTGTGTAATAAAATTATGTTTGGGGTTCGTAGTTGGTTCTTTTAAATGAACATCTGTTATTCTCTTTCAGTCGAAAGTTTCTGAACACTGGGCAGGGCAACTTGGCTTCCTCCACCGCCTCTGCAGAGTGACAAATGGAGCCTGTCGGCTGTCAGCTGCCTGTTGATTGGTTGACCAGTCATCATTGTCTCCCACAGCTGTTTTGCCTCTGAGAGGTTGGAGTGTGGGGAGGGAGGAAGTCAGGGTCAGCTTGTTCTGTGCATGTAGCCCATGGGAGTTCCAGGAGTAGGAATATTTCATTAAACTGCTCTGATCAGCCATTATTGGACGATGTGTGGGTGAAGCAGGCAGAGGACTTGTATTTTTTGGAATGGTGGGTCATAGCAGTTTTGTTTTCAGAGCAATTGTTTTTACCTCTTGGTGTCTCTCTTCCCTTTGTCTATGGTACAGATTTTAGATAATGTGACCTGTGCAAGGCAAATGAGAGATGTAATTACAGAGTGCTTTATTTTCACCAAACACATATGTGCTTTGGATCTACCTTATGAGTTCCAGAGTAGTCAGAAAAGGAAGCTTATTTTCTTTATGCTTCAGCACCAGCAAATATTGGGTTGGCCCAAAAGTTCATTCGGGTTTTTCCATTACATCTTATGGGAAACCTGAACGAATTTATTGGCCATTGGCCAACCCAATTCAAAAATACTTCAAGTTCCCCAGACCACTCCAACTGTGCTAGCTTCAGGACTCTGGCTTTCAAGAGGACCAACAGAGAAGACCTCAAAAGCTGTTTCCCCAGAGCCTTAAGTAAAATCCTAGCAGCCGTGGTAAAGATCCATTTGATACACTGATGATGTTTCTCTTCCCTATGTCTATGGTACAGATTTTAGGTAATGTGGCCTGTGCTAAGTCAAATGAGAGATGTTATTACAAAGAGTGCTTCATTCGTATACATTTGACATACTGTTGTAGGATGATTACTCTTCCAACTCACAGCTCCAGTCATTTTACAGTCTTACTCAAACTCCGTTAATAGCTTGCAGCTGTCAACAATACAAGTCACACTCTTTCACCCTGCATTTAGAGTCTGCTAGGATCTGATCTCGGAGAAGGAAATGGCAACCCACTCCAGGACTCTTGCCTGGAAAATCCCATGGACGGAGGAGCCTGGTAGGCTGCAGTCCATGGGGTCGCTAAGGGTCTGACATAACTGAGCGACTTCACTTTCACTTTTCACTTTCATGCATTGGAGAAGGAAATGGCAACCCACTCCAGTGTTCTTGCCTGGAGAATCCCAGGGGTGGGGGAGCCTGGTGGGCTATCGTCTATGGGGTCTCAAAGAGTCGGACACGACTGAATTGACAGCAGCAGCAGCAGCAGGATCTGATCTCAAACTTTTTGTCCAATTTCTTCTTGCCAACTACTGCCATTAGCACCTTCGTTTTTTATATATAATTTTTTTAAAATTAGTTTTTATTGGAGTATAGTTAATTTACAATATTGTGTTAATTTTTCTTGTACAGCAAAGTGAATCAGCTGTATGTTTGCATTTATCTCCTTTCTTTTGGGATTTCTTTCCCATTTAGGTCACCACAGAGCATTGAGTAGAGTTCCCTGTGCTATACAGTAGATTCTTGCTAGTTATCTATTTTATACATAGTAGTGTATATATGTCAATCCAAATCTCCCAATTCATCCCATCCCCTCTTCTCCCCTTAGTATCCTTATCCATATGTTTGTTCTCCATATCTGTCTCTATTTTTGTTTGGCAGATAAGATCACCTATACCATTTTTCTGGATTCTGCATATATGCATGAATATACAATATTTGTTTTTCCCTTTCTGACCTACTTCATTCTGTATGACAGTCTCTGCTGCTGCTGCTGCTAAGTCGCTTCAGTCGTGTCCGACTCTGTGCGACCCCATAGATGGCAGCCCACCAGGTTTCCCCGTCCCTGGGATTCTCCAGGCAAGAACACTGGAGTGGGTTGCCATTTCCTTCTCCAATGCAGGAAAGTGAAAAGTGAAAGTGAAGTCACTCAGTCGTGTCCGACTCTTTGAAACCCCATGGACTGCAGCCTACCAGGCTCCTCTGCCCATGGGATTTTCCAGGCAAGAGTACTGGAGTGGGTTGCCATTGCCTTCTCCCTGACAGTCTCTAGGTCCATCCATATCTCTGCAAATGGCACAATTTTATTCTTTTTTGGCTGAGTAATGTTCTACTGCACATATGTTCCACATCTTCTTTATTCATTCCTCTGTTGATGGACATATAGGTTGCTTCCCTGTCCTGGTTATTGTAAATAGTGCTGCAATGAATACTGGGTGCATTATCTTTTTGAATTATGGTTTTCTCTAGTTATATGCCCAGGACTGGGATTGTTGAATCATATGGTAGGTCCATTTTTAGTTTTTTAAGACACCTCCATACTGTTCCCTGTAGCGCCTTCTTCAATCTAGTCAAAATGCACTACATACAGTTTCTTTGTTGCCCCTTGATGATCTCCTTCTATACTTTGTTTATTCTTCTGGCTGATCTCCTCAAGACCATGTGGCGCCTGTCAAGTCCAAATGCACCTGCTGCACAGAGTCTTCCCAGCTGAGTCCACTTCTGCCTCTTCCAAATATCGAGTGACTCACCCTTCCCTCTCTCAAAGCTCCTTGAGTACTGTATGTCTGGACAACTGGCTCACAGTGCCCAGTTGTGCTACCTCCCTCCATAGGAGCAGGAAGAACGTGCATCCAGCTATTCTTTCTACTTTCCCTAGGGCCTTGCAATTACTACATACTTGATCATTTTTCATTACAAATATAGCAATAGAGATTTGTAGAAAGCTTTAAAGTTTACTTAATTGATTCACTTTACAAAGTTGATTCACTTTACAAAGTTGATTCACTTAATTCATTGAATTCTTATAAGGAAAGTAGAAAGCACAGGTGTTCCCTTTACTATAAATGAGAAGGGAAAGAGAATTAATTTTTAGTCAGAATTAACTTTTACCTATTTATCAAACTATTTATGACCTTAATGTCTGCCTCTTCTGCCATATTTTTAAGCTCCACGAGAGCTGAATCATGACTGTTTTTCACTGTTGTATTTCCAATGCCTGACACATTGCTGGATATAGTGTAAAAGCTCATTGAACATAGCTGAATGAATGAATGAGTGATTATGAGACAAGCAGTGGGCTAAATGTTCTGTATGAACTATTTTACTCTCAGAGCAGGCATCATCTGTATCTCACAGGCAAGGAAATTAAGTCTCCAAGGCACACAGAGTTTATGTGTTAGCTAGAATTGAAACCCAGATTGAATGATTATAGATATTATGCGTTTATCATCACACCATCAGCGACTTTAAGTTGTCTTTCTTCTGTTGTTGTCATTTTTTCCCCTTTAATTGTTTTATAATTCTATTTTTACAAAATAAATTTCAAGAATTACTTTAACTCTTAAACATTTAGCTCTGTTAATTACCAACAGTTACAAAATACTGGATAGTATATTAGTCACTATTGCAAAATTCAACAGTATCATTGAGGGTACATGACAGTGCATCCTTGAAAGGGAGGAAACAATTTTTTACAGATTTCTCTGGGTCTGAAGTGTCCTTGAAAGGGAGGAAACAATTTTTTACAGATTTCTCTGCCTCTGTAGTTTCCTGCTTTTGAACTAAAAATGAAATATAATTAAATTCCTATCACAATTTATTTTCTCCTAAGTGATCTAGAGGAATATGCAGAGTTACATTTTGATAGTTGTCACTGAAGAAAGGAAATGAACATATAATGAGCAATCGCTTCATGCCAGGACTTTGTTTAGGTCAATTCTTGATGAGGTAAGTATTATTATCTCCTTTATTTTATGAAGAAAGACAGTATTGCTTTTATTTCTAAGCACAGTTTATTTTCATATCTATTCAAATAAAAGATTGAATTTATCATTGAATTGTCCAACTATCCTGCTTTCTCTCTGTTTAAAATTTGGTGAAAGATTTTCTTCTGATTAAACAACATTTTTCATACTTAAAGTCAAAAGAGGAAGCTTGAAATTTGTATTTTTTTCAGTCTTCTTTCATAGCGTTTTAATACTGTGGTTAAGTCGTTGGGCTCAAAATTTTGTGTTTGATTAACACAAGCATGCAGAAATGGAATTAAGTAATGTCTGATGATAATGATGATGATGACAATGATTTAATGTGTTTGTTTTCTTTTTGTCATAAGATCTACATATTTCTCTTTAACTTCTCAACATACATTTGAGAAGCCAAGTCTAAAACTACTTGCTTTGAAAGGTAAACTATTTCAGCATTATTTCTAAGACAGAATTGAGTTTATTTATATTTTACAAATCTGTGTTAATCTACCTTTACTATCTAATTTGCATCTTTAATATTTAGTATGTGTCCCGAGTAAACCAGAATTGAAAGAGACACGTGTATCCCTCATTGCAGCACTGTTTACAACAGCCAGGACATGGAAGCAATCTAGATGTCCATCAGCAGACAAATGGATAAGAAAGCTGTGGTACATATACACAATGGAATATTACTCAGCTATTAAAAATAATGCATTTGAATCAGTTCTAATGAGGTGGATGAAACTAGAGCCTATTATACAGAGTGAAGTAAGTCAGAAAGAAAAACACCAATACAGTATACTAACGCATATATATGGAATTTAGAAAGATGATAACAATGACCCTATATGCAAGACAGCAAAAGAGACACAGATGTAAAGAACAGTCTTTTGGACTCTGTGGGAGAAGGCGAGGATGGGATGATTTGAGACAATAGCATTGAAACATGTATATTATCATATGAGAAATAGATCATCAGTCCAGATTCAATGTATGAGACAGGGTGCTCAGGGCTGGTGCACTGGGATGATCCAGAGGGATGGGATGGGGAGGGAGGTGGGAAGGGGGTTCAGGATGGGGAACATATGTACACCCATGGCTGATTCATGTCAATGTATGGCAAAAACCACTACAATATTGTAAAGTAATTAGCTTCCAATTAAAATAAATTAATTAATTAAAAAATATTTAGTATGTGTCTTTAGTCACAGAAACTAAATGTGTTCTGCTCTGCTTTTGTGCAGACCTTAATTACTAAACTGCTGGTAAGCAGTTAGTTTTCACAAAGTATATTTGATCAAAAGACTATAAAGGCAAAGCTTTATTCTCTGACACCAGTCCCATGAGCCTGGTTGGCTTCCACAGCATGTTCTTATCATCGTGATACGGATTTAAGAAAACTTTTAGAAACATGGCAGATTAGCAACATCTAATCATTCCTGGATGGAGCCTACTCTCAAAGGCAATCCAAAACTGACATTACAGAGAATCTTTTGTAGAAATTTCTATTTTCATGGTTATTCTTGCAGTGCAAAATGTTTATATGAACTGAAATTCTTCAAAGTGACTGTTGAAAGGATATCATCTCATGTCTTCTTACTGATGTCTTCATGGTCTCACCTCAAATTTATGGACCTTTTATATTCAGGGATCCTTGAAAGAAACATCTGCAAAGGGAATTTGGGACATTGAAACGCCAACTGTAAAAAAATAAAAACGTACCTTCTAAATAGAGTTTTCTAAATGATTGCCTCAATTAAATAGAAATAAACGTTCCTTTTCTGATGGTAGGAAAGTAATCTTTTCTTTGATGGGCCCCTATATCCACACACATAACTGCAGAGCTCCAGGTCAGTTCTGCAGAGTTCCCAGGTTCAGAGTGATAAACATCCTTCAAGAACAATAAGGGAAGGGAAGGTCCTTGCAAGTGCCTCTAGAGCCCTGTCCATCATCTTGCTGTCTCTGCCTGCATGTGATGAGCACCATTTCCCTTCCTTACTGTAGTCTTAGATGTTAACTGTCATTTCTTGGCCATCAAGTTTAATGTCATTCCACTTCAGTTGCCTGGTTCTGGTCTTTGTAGAGTTCTGACCTACTTTGTCCTTACTGCCTATTTGTAAACTTCTGTAGTCCCCCATTTCCACTGGAATTTCCCACTGTAATAGCTACTTAATGCCTCCTCCCACTCAAAGCGGGTATAACCCGAGGTGACTGACCCAGAGGAAGTTCATCCTTCAGTTTTGACAAGATATACCCAGTGAGTGTGAGTCTTCCCTGATGACTCAGTGGTAAAGAATGGAGATGTAGGTTCAGTCCCTGGGTAGGGAAGATTCTCTGGAGAAGGAAATGGCAACCCACTCCAGTATTCTTGTCTGGGAAATCCCATGGATCAAAGAGCCTGGTGGGCTACAGTTCATGGCATTGAAAAAGAGTTGGACAAAACTTAGTGACTAAACAACAACACAGTGAGTGTGTATTATAATAAATGCAGATAATGATTTTTGAAGTTAGCAGTCGTCTAACTAGGGCTTCCCTAGTGGCTTAGATGGTAAAGAATCTGCCTGCAATGCAGGAGACCTGGGCCAGCCTATACTGCTTATACATGTATTTTATTTTATTTTCCCTAGGACTCTATTTGGATGTGCTGTTGGACATGGGGGAAAGTAGGATTTGGACAGAGAATTTGACATTCATTGTAGCTGCAACCTGTAGGGATGATTCTCTAGAGAACCAGGTGGATGAGAAGCAATTCTTCTAGAAGTTGAAACAGTTCTAGATTACATGTTGAATTGTCTACCACTTTACCAAAGACACAGTAAAATACATAAATGTTATTTTTCTTCCTTAATTCTAAATGAATGTATGTGTGTATATGTCTGTGTGCGTGTATAATTCTGAGTATGTTAACAATTCTGATTTTCTCATAAAAACTAAATGAAATTTCAATTTTATTATTATTTTTTTACTTTAGTGATTAACCACAGGAAATCCTAAGGTCTGAGTCCCTGGGTCTGTGTTCAGTTTTAACTCTAGGTTCACCAGTTCTTTATTTCTAAAGGCAAATTCTCCAGTAACTGAGTCCTAGAAAGAAAAGTCTGTACACTTGAGACTAACACCCATTGTAAATCAACTATCCTCCAATAAAATTAAATATATATATATATATATATATGTATATTTGCAAAGTTGAAATAAAAGTGCTCACACAGTTGGAGCCAAAAATTCCTGTTTGGAAACAAATAGTATGACCATGCATGCATGCTCACTTGTGTCCGACCCCAAGGACTGTAGGCCTCAAGGCTCCTCTCTCCATGAGATTCTCCAGGCGAGAACACCGGAGTGGGTTGCTGTTTCCTTCTCCAGGGGATCTTCCCAGCTGAGGGATCGAACCCGTGTCTCTTGTATCTCCTGCATTGGCAGGTGAATTCTTTACCAGGTAGGGTCAGAATGGGGTTTTTAAATATCATTTTTCCCCCACTGACTTCTTTTCAAATAAAATTTAAATTAATCAATATGCCATTGAGGCATTTTGAGGGCTTTCTGCTTCCTGGGGGGCTACAGGGCCAGACAAGACAGCTCAGCCTGGACCAAGGGAAGAAGCAGAGTGGGGGTACTGGCCACAAATTTTCTGATAGTCAGAGATGGTGACAGCTGGTCTGCGATGCTCAGACAGAAATATCTAGAACAATAATTTGATAAACCTGAAGATAGACTGTGTTGATTCATATCCAATTTATAACTTTAGGTGTACTCATGATTTTTCCTCATGATTTTCTAGGAAAAGAAATGATCACACAGTTTAATTGTCTTATTTTCTAGTTTTTCTTCAATGTTCTTTCTTAATTTTTTAAAAAGTATCTTAACCTTTAGCCACCTCCTAACTCTCTTCATTTTGAGATAATTTTGTCTTTTTCTTCCATTTCTTTCCTGAATTCAATCAATACTCATTTCATTTCTTTCTGACAGTTTTTTTCTTTTTTCTTTTTTTGGTCCACTTTTGCTTTGAGTTTTTAATTTTTGATTCATCCCAAATACTGGGAAGCAAAGCTTGCAGGAGACATCAGGGGGTGGGGATGGGGGATTTTGTCGGGTAGCTGTGGAAGCCAGGGCCACACAGAGAATATTTGCAAAGGCATTCAGTCAGGCACAAACCTGGCTTACCTGAGGAAAAGCACCGAAGCTACTACGGGTCTTCCAGGCGGTACAGTGGTAAAACACCCACCTGCCAATGCAAGAGACACAAGTTTGATCCCTGGATCAGGAAGAGTTTGGAGTAGGAAATGGCAAACCACTCCAGTATTCTTGCCTAGAAAATCCCATGGACAGAGGAGCCTGGCAGGCTGCAGTCCATGGGGTCGCAAAGAGTTGGACGCGACTGTGTAACTGAGCACGCACACACTGAAGCCAGCATGGGTGAAGCAAGGGAATAACAAGATTATGCTTTTTAAATATTAAATGTTTTGTCTTCATAGCAACACTATGAGCAAGATAGGATTATTAGCTTCATGTTACAGATAAGGAAGTGAGACAAAGAACCGTTAAGTTATTCACCCAAAGACACACAGAAAATAGAGCCAGGGTTTGAATCTGTGTAATCTGTGGAAAGAGGAGGAGGAGGAGAAACAGGAGGTAAGGGGGTGCCCCACCATTGAAGGTCTTGCAGAGGACTTCTGGGACTCTGGTTTTTACTGTGAGTGAGGCGGGACACCATGGGAAGATTTCAGTCAATGGAGTAACATATTTTGATTTACATTGCAAAAGGATCTGCCTGGCTGACGGGTATAAAACAGACTGCAAACAATAGTGCCTGCTAAGAAACTGTTAAAATAAATATGGCTGAGGTTACTGGATCACCTGATAATCATGAAATCTGATTTTTTATGTAAAATCTATTTTTTTTAAAAAGTTGACAACCAGTTTAGACCTTTCTGTACATTGTGACAGCTGATCTGAGGACATAACTGCTGACCTCTCTGCCCTGTACACACATCTCTGCTCTTGCAGGAGGGGCTCTGTGGCCTGTACCTGCTCTTTACTTGAAAAGGGATGTGCCACAAGTGAATCAGCTTAGTCATCGCTGAAGTGAGGGGGCGACCTAGCTAAGAAGAGGCATAGCAAAACTGTCCCCTGGGGGATTTCACTTCCCTTACAGTGTTTATTCTGCTCCCCCACGTCACCCTGGATGGACTGCCTGAGAGAGGCCCCGGTGCTTTCTCTTCCTCCTGGTCTACCCCTTGCCCTTCTACATGCAATCTCAGAGAGGGAGTGGCTGAGGCAACCCAGACTGGTGTTTGAGATCATCTCAGTTCTTTTTTTCCCACCTGTGGAGACTCAAGATCCTGAGTTACAAACTCCCCCCTCTGCCAGTGCTGCCTTCACATTGATAACTATGTTTTGCCAGCCTACATGAGGTAGCTGTACAAAGCTTGTGGGGAGAGAAGCATGCAAGGATTTGTATTTCTACTTTTTTAATTGGAGTTTAGTTGCTTTACAATGTTGGGTTAGTTTCTGCTGTACAGCATGGCGAATCAACTTACATAAACATATATCCCCTCCTTGTCACCACAGAGCATGGAGTTCCCTGTGCTATATAGTAGGTTCTCATTAATTATCTATTTTATACATAGTAGCAGTGTACATATGTGAATCGAATCTCCCAGTTCAGCCCTCCCCCTTTGGTATCCATATGTTTGTTCTCCATGTCTGTGTCTCTATTTCTGCTTTGCAGATAGGTTCATCTGTACCGTTTTCCTAGATTCCACATATATATATATAATATACGATATTTGGTCTTCTCTTTCTGACTTCATTCTGTATGACAGTTTCTAGGTCCATCCATATCTCTGCAAATGGCACGATTTTGTGTTTGTTTGTTTGTTTTGGTCTGAGTAATATTCTATTGTATATATGTTCCACATCTTCTTTATCCATTCCTCTGTTGATGGATATTTAGGTTGCTTCCATATCCTGGTTATTGTAAACAGTGCTGCAATGGACATTGGGGTGCATGTATCTTTTGTAATTATGATTTTCTCTGTGTATATTTCCGGGAGTCAAATTGCTGGGTCATACAGTAGGTCTATTTTGAGTTTTTAAGAAACCTCCATATTATTCACAGTAGGAGCCTTTTTATCTCCTCCAGACAGAATCATACAAACTAATGCAGATGAGCCCATTAGTCACTAGGGTATAACCGGTATTGGTCTGAGAAGATCTCCGTGGGATTCCTGAGGGGTCTAAGAGCTGAGGTTCTATTTAGAAGGAAAGTCCTTGTCTGTTCTCCATGCATTTCTTTTTGATATGGTCACAAAACCTACACATAGATTCACCTTAGGAAGTCTGCCACGAGCTTGGAGACTTTATCTTCTCAGCAGCTGATGTGAGAGTTCCTAAGGTAGAAATGATGGGCTTTGATAGGCTTGTGAGGAGGCTGAAAGTCATGGTCTAGATTTTAAGTGGGCTTCCTAGGTGGCAATAGTGGTAAAGAACCCACCTGCCAATGCAGGAGACATAAGAGACACGAGTTAGGTCCCTGGATCGGGAAAATCTCCTGGCGGAGGGCATGGCAATTCACTCCGTATTCTTGCCTGGAGAATCCCATGGACAGAGGAGTCTAGTGGGCTATGGTCCATAATATGACATGATTGAAGCAACTTAGCACGCACCATGCACAGGTTTTAAGTAGAGAAGGAAATTTTTAAAAAGACTGGGACCAAGTCCTATAGGACGAACATGAAGTGTGACAGGAGACTGGCTGGGGAAGGGGAGAGGGATTTAGAGAAGTTCGTGCTGCCTGAGGTGGAGGAATTGAGTAATGCTGTGCACTGGAGGGTGAGCCCCTTTCCCATGAATTCCCAGATCTTCGTGAAAACTAAAAACAAAATTCTGGCTATTCTTAGTGTGATAGAATTCTTGTGAGAACTGGTGAAGTGCCTTGAGCACCAAGGCTGGCCTGGGGCAGAAACAGTCAACGTGCACAACCCAGGGGAAGAGTCAAATTCTAGGCTAAGGTATTTGACACAGGCACTAATATGAGCCGGGTGGACCCTTACAGGACAGCTGTGCAGACAGATCTGGATGCTTCCTGCACCTCATTCCATCCTTCTCCTTGGCTCCCTGGAGGTCTCTCTCCTAATCCTAATATTTCTATTTCAAGCCAGTAAGCTCAGTTCCCGGAGAAGACAATGGCACCCCACTCCAGTACTCTTGCCTGGAAAATCCCATGGACAGAGGAGCCTGGTAGGCTCCAGTCCATGAGGCTGCGAAGAGTTTGCTGCAATAGCAGCAAGCTCAGTTCCCAAATATTTGAGACTTTTTTCTGAGAGGTGGTCAAGCGTGAACATAGTGGAGAAGTTCAGTCTGGATTGAGATCCTGGCTTGGCTAGTTTCAGCAGCAAGTCCTTGTTGGAGTCTATCTATGCGTCAGTTTCTCCAACTATAAAATGTTATATTCAGATTACCAATCTCATAGGGATATTGTGAGTATTAAACAAGCTGACACATGTAAAGTGCTTAAAATTAGGCCTTGTTCATGGTAAGCCTTCACTAAAGTAGACCTGTTTATTATTACTTAATACTGGAAAGAAAAAGGTAGTTTAGCCACAATACCAAACTTTTATTTTTTTGATCACTGAAATTTCTTTGAAGTTTCAAACTAGTCATAATTGTTATTTAAAAATTTTTGATTTTGAGGTATAATTGACATGATAATCTGCACACATATAAAGTAGGCAATCTGATAAATTTTGAATATATATATGTATAATGTATGAGGTTATATACACCGATGAAACCATCATCAAAATCAAGAAAGCGGACATAAACATTCATCCCAAAAAGTTTCCCTGTGGTCCTTAATTAGTCTCCTTCCAAGCCTCCATGCTCTCCTCTACTCCCTGTTACCAATGAATAATTGCTTTTGTTGCTGTCACCACAGATATTTTTTTTTTTGCACTTTCAGAATTTTATATAAATAGAATCACGTGTGCTCTTTGGGTGTTTTCTTTCACTTAGAAGGATTATTTTAATATCCTTCCACGTTGCAGTATGTATCAGTAGTTCATTCCTCTTTATTGCTAAGTGGTGTTCTGTTGTATAGATACACCTTAATTTACCTATTCATCTGTGGCTAGAAAATTGGGTTGTTTCTAGGTTTCTACTACAAAATAGTTGCTATGAGTACATGCATGAACCTTTTGGTGTGAACCTTATGGTTTTTGTTTCTTTTATGTAAATACCTAAGAGGAGAAACAGCTAGATCATAAATACATTTTTACTTTTTAAGAAGCTGCTAAACTGCTTTCCAAAGTAGTTTTGTCAGTTTTATATTCCCATCAGCAGTTTCTCATCCATGTTATATATTGTCAGTCTTTTTCGTTTTAGTCCTTCTAATAGATGTATAGTGTTAGCTCATTGTGACTTTATTTGCATTTCCTTAATGACTAACAATGCTGAGTGCCTTATCATTTACATACTCATTATCTATCTTTTTTGATGAAGGGAAATGTCTGCTCAAGTACTTTGCCCATTTTTAAAAATTGGATAATTGGCTTTCATATTATTGATTTTTAAGAATTATTTATATATTCTGGATACAGTGATTTTTTCAGATACATGCTTTGCAAATATCTCAAGTCTGCAGCTTGACTTTTCATTCTCTTAACAGTGCTTTTTATTTTCTTTTATCTTTAATGAAAAATAATTTTTTTTTCTTCCTTTGGCCATGCCCCATGGCATGTAGGATCTAGTTCCCTGACTAGGGATTAAACTCATGCCCACTCCTGCAGTGGAAGCTCAGATTCCTAACCACTGTACCACCAGGAAAGTTTCTTAATAGTGTTTTGAAAAGAGTAGAAATTTAAAATTTTTCATTAACCCCAATTAATTTGTTTTCTTTATAGATACTGGTTTTGGTGTTGGACAGAAGAAAATTTTGCCTAACCAAAGTTTTATTTTATGTTTTATACAGTTTTATATCTTTGATTTTACAGTTAGGTCTATGATCCATATTGAGTTAATTTTTCATATGTTATGAGACAGATCAGACTTCTTTTTTTTGCATAAAGATATCCAATTATTACAGCATGGTTTGTTTTTATTTTGTAGCTTGTTAATACAGTTAATTATATTGATTGATTTTTGAATATTAAGTCAACACTACACTCATGGGATAAACACAACTTTCTCATATTATATTATCCCTTTTACATATTTTTGGATCATATAGCTAAATTTTTGTTTAGATTTTTTGTGTTTATATTCATGAGGGATGTTATTCTATAGTTTTCTTTTTTATCGTCTTTGTCTGGTTTTGGTATCAGAGTCATGTTGGTCTCATAGAATGAGTTGAGAGCAATTTCCTCCTCTTCTGTTTTTTTTTCTTTTTTTGCAAGAGTTTGAGAAAGATTGGTTTTAATTTCTCTTTTAATATTTAGTAGAATTCACCACTGAAATCATTTGGTCCAGAGTTTTTCTTTGTTAAGAGTTTTAAAATTATTGACTCAATCTCCTGCTATAGATCTTTTCAAATTTTCTGTTTCTTCTTGAGTTAGTTTTGATAGTTTTTGACCCATTAGTTATTTAGGAGTATGTTGTTTTATTTTCACATATTTATGAATTCCCCAAATTTCCTGATATTGGGTTCTAACTTTATTTCATTGTGGTCAGAGAGTATATTTCGTATGATTGCAGTCGTTTAAAATGCAGTCATTTAAAATACAGCCTCCAAGGCAGGTTTAAGTGAAGGCTGCTGAGATCACCCTCTCGCCTTTGTCAAGCTTTTCTCTTGGCCTATTTAGAGTTTCTTTAGATGCTAAGTTGGATTCTGCAGGCACCATGCAGCCAATGAGGCCTTGGCTCAACTTTTCTAACTGGGCTTCTTCCTGACTCAGTTCACCAATCATTTGATTGGGATAAAGATAGTTCAGTTCAATTCAGTTGCTCAGTCATGTCCGACTCTTTGCGACCCCATGGACTGCAGCACACCAGGCCTCCCTGTCCATCACCAACTCCTGGAGTTTACTCAAACTCATATCCATTGAGTTGGTGATGCCATCCAACCATCTAATGCTCTGTCATCCCCTTCTCCTCCCACCTTCAATCTTTCTCAGCAACTGGGTCTTTTCAAATGAGTCAGTTCTTCGTATCAGGTGTCCAAAGTATTGGAGTTTCAGCTTCAACATCAGTCCTTCCAATGAATATTCAGGGCTGATTTCCTTTAGGATGGACTGGTTGGATCTCCTTGCAGTCCAAGGGACTCTCAAGAGTCTTCTCCAACACCAGAGTTCAAAAGCATCAATTCTTCAGCGCTCAGCTTTCTTTATAGTCCAACTCTCACATTCAAACATGACTATTGGAAAAACCATAGCCTTGACTAGATGGACCTTTGTTGGCAAAGTAATGTCTCTGCTTTTTAATATGCTACCTAGATTGGTCATAACTTTCCTTCCAAGGAGTAAGTGTCTTTTAATTTCAAGGCTGGAATCACCACCTGCAGTGATTTTGAAGCCCCCCAAAAATAAAGTCTGTCAGTTTCCACTGTTTCCCCATCTATTTCCCATGAAGTGACGGGACCAGATGCCACGATCTTCGTTTTCTGAATGTTGAGTTTTAAGCCAACTTTTTCACTCTCCTCTTTCATTTTTATCAAGAGGCTCTTTAGTTCTTCTTCACTTTCTGCCATAAGGGTGATGTCATCTGTGTAACTGAGGTTATTGGTATTTCTCCCAGCAATCTTGATTCCAGCTTGTGCTTCATTCAGCCCAGCGTTTCTCATGATGTACTCTGCATATAAGTTAAATAAGCAGGGTGACAATTTACAGCCTTGACGAACTCCTTCCCGATTTGGAACAAGTCTGTTGTTCCATGTCCAGTTCTAACTGTTGCCTCCTGACCTGCATACAGGTTTCTCAAAAGGCAGGTCAGGTGGTCTGGTATTTCCATCTCTTTAACAATTTTTCACAGTTAGTAGTGATCCACACAGTCAAAACCTTTGGCATAGTCAATGAAACAGAAATAAATGTTTTTCTGGAACTCTCTTGCTTTTTCAATGATCCAGCAGATGTTGGCAGTTTGATCTCTGGTTCTTCTGCCTTTTCTAAATCCAGCTTGAACATCTGGAAGTTCACGGTTCATGTATTGCTGAAGCCTGGCTTGGAGAATTTTGAGCAGTACTTTGCTAGTGTGTGAGATGTGTGCAATTGTGCAATAGTTTGAGCATTCTTTGGCATTGCCTTTCTTTGGGATTGGAATGAAAACTGACCTTTTCCAGTCCTGTGGCCACTGCTGAGTTTTCTAAA
>NW_011494886.1:2283413-2292525 GCF_000754665.1 Bison bison bison
ACACCATGATTATCTGGGTCATGAAGATCTTTTTCGTATAGTTCTTCTGTGTATTCTTGCACCTCTTCTGCTTCTGTTAAGTCCATACCATTTCTGTCCTTTATTGAGCCCATCTTTGCATGAAATATTCCACTGGTATCTCTAATTTTCTTGAAGAGATCTCTAGTCTTTCCCATTCTTTTGTTTTTCTCTATTTCTTTGCAATGACCACTGAGGAAGGCTTTCTTATCTCTCCCTTCTATTCTTTGGAACTCTGCATTCAAGTAGGTATATCTTTCCTTTTCTCCTTTGCTTTTTGCTTCTCTTCTTTTCACAGCTATTTGTAAGGCCTCCTCAGACAGCCATTTTGCCTTTTTGCATTTCTTTTTCTTGGGGATGGTCTTGATCCCTGTCTCCTGTACAATGTCATGAACCTCTGTCCATAGTTCATCAGGCATTCTGTCAGATCTAATCCCTTGAATCTATTTCTCACTTCCACTGTATAATCATAAGGGATTTGATTTAGGTCATACCTGAATGGTCTAGTGGTTTTCCCTACTTCTTCAATTTAAGTCTGAATTTAGCAATAAGGAGTTCATGATCTGAGCCACAATTGGCTCCTGATCTTGTTTTTGCTGAATCTATAGAGCTTCTCCATCTTTGGCTGCAAAGAATATAATCAATCTGATTTTGTTGTTGACCATCTGGTGATGTCCATGTGTAGGGTCTTCTCTTGTGTTGTTGAAAGAGGGTGTTTGCTATGACCAGTGCGTTCTCTTGGCAAAACTCTATTAGCCTTTGCCCTGCTTCATTCTGTATTCCAAGGCCAAATTTGCCTGTTACCCCAGGTGTTTCTTGACTTCCTACTTTTGCATTCCAGTCCCCTATAATGAAAAAGACATGTTTTGGGGGTGTTAGTTCTAGAAGGTCTTGTAGGTCTTCATAGAACCATTTAACTTCAGCTTCTTCAGCATTATTGGTCGGGACGTAGACTTGGATTACTGTGATATTGAATGGTTTGCCTTGGAAATTAACAGAGATCATTCTGTCATTTTTGAGATTGCATCCAAGTACTGCATTTTGGACTCTTTTGTTGACTATGGTGGTTACTCCATTTCTTCTAAGGGATTCTTGACCACAGTAGTAGATATAATGGTCATCTGGATTAAATTCACCTATTCTAGTCCATTTTAGTTCACTGATTCCTAAAATGTCAATGTTCATTCTTGCCATCTCCTGTTTGACCACTTCCAATTTGCCTTGATTCATGCACCTAACATTCCAGGTTCCTATACAATATTGCTCTTTACAGCATCAGACTTTGCTTCTATCACCAGTCACATCCACAACTGGGTGTTGTTTTTGCTTTGGCCTTGTCTCTTCATTCTTTCTGGAGTTATTTCTCCACTGATCTCCAGTAGCATATTGGACACCTACCGAAAATTCATCTTTCAGTGTCCTATCTTTTTTCCTTTTCATGCCGTTTAAGGGTTTCTCAAGGCAAAAATACTGAAGTGGTTTGCCTAAAGTTAGGAATGCCCTTATATCTCTGGTTGACAAAGCTGAAGAGTATTCCAATTCTAGGAACACTGATAAGTGGAAATGAATGTAAGGTTAAATTTATTAGGTTACTTTATAAGAGCTGTTTTACAAAATTCAAATGAACATTAGAATAGATGTGGTTGGATTTCTAATGGTGGGTTTTTTTTGTTACAAGTTTCATTTCCTTATCTAGAATCCAGCTACACGCACCCCTCCCCCCACTTACTGTGTTGAAATTAGAACAATAAAATTTTCCTTTCCCTCAAAAGTCTCAGTGAACTCCCCCAACTCCCCAGTAATAGGGCTGTGGTGTTTCCTGGCTTCTGACAACCCATTAGGATGTTTCAGTGTTTTATCCTTCTTCTCTGAAGCTCTTAGATATGGAGTTCATAGAATAGTGTACTCAACTACTCTGAGGCAAGTATGTATCAGAGTCCATGATGGGCTTATTTATCTGAGGAAAGGTCTAAGCCAGTACAGTTGAGATCAAATTGAGCTCTGCAGATGGAAGGGAAGTGAATTAGGTAAATAGAACACATTGGCACCTAGAATCACCGGTAGGTTCTTCCACTGACATCCTGCTGTGTGATTATGGTCATATCAAAGAAACCCTTAGAGGCTTTGTTTTCACCAGTTAGAAACAGGAAAATTAAGCCCAGCTAGAAAGGATCTTGTGCTATTTGCCCCAAGTAAAAAGATTGCCATTTTTCTTTTGTTGTGTTCCTTTAGCCGCTGCCACCAAGAGAGGGTTTTGCTTTAGTTGTGAATATGTTTGACCCATAGTATTTCTCTGACTCAATGAACCAAGAACATAAATGTTTGATTAGAAGTTTAACTTCATATTAAATATCAAGTTAGGGGAATTAATGTCTAGTTACAAGCTATGCATAAGAAGGATTTGTTAAAAGAATAGGATTTCAAGGAAACACAAATCTTTATATTGACATATAGACTGTTGTATATTTTAAAGTCAACCTTTGCAGTTAGCATTTAATTCAATCATTTAACTCTAGTTCAAACTCTGAGACATAAAAATAAAAGTCACCCCACTTCTTTTCTAGATTCAGAAAATCATATCCCAGACTGGGAAACAGATATAAATATGAATAAATAAATATACGCATACACATTGTGACTATGTCCTACATAGGACAAGATAATGACATAAGGTAAGAAATTGTAGATGCCATTTCAACCCCTTAATGCTTCTGAGTAAAATAAAAAGCTGTTCTTAACAAAAATGAAGAAGAGAAAATAAAAACTTTCTTGCCTGTGACCAAGAAGGTGAAGTTTTTATCATTGTAAGCCCTCCACTATCTTCTGTCCTTGAGGAGGACATAGTGCAAGTATCACAATGGCTAAAAGCGTTGGGTGAAAAAAAAATGCCCTCAAGTTAAGGACTGAAAACCACGAGGAGGCAGACAGCATCTGGAGGCAATCATTCTACAATGAGTAGATCCATACACTACCCACCCTTCTGCTTCCAAAGTCATCATATGGCTTGTGGTGTTTGTAACAGCATACGAGCAAGAGAGAAAGGGAGAAGGGAGAAAGCCAATGTTCCTGCTCTCCTGTCTCTGCTCCATCACCAATTTTGATTGGAGGAAACTAAGCTCTAGCCATCATGAGAGCAGTGAGGCATTATCTCTCACCATCTCACTCACTACACAGTCTTAGTGGTAGTGTTAGTTGGTCTGTCATGTCTGACTCTGTGCAATCCCATGGACTGTAGCCTGCCAGGCTCCTCTGTCCATGGGATTCTCCAGGAAAGAATACTGGAGTGGGTTGCCATTCTCTTCTCCAGAGGATCTTCCTGACCCAGGGGTTGAACCCCGGTCTCCTGCATTGCAGGCAGATTCTTTACTCTTTGAGCTACAGGGAAGACCTTAAGAAGTCTCTTAACCTGATTGAGTCTCAGCTTTTTTATTCACAAAACAAGATGATTGCCCAGGTGGTCCTAATGTTTGTCCAAGCTGTCAGACATGGAGATCCCAGAACTGGAAGCAATTACCATGAACATATGATGTAAAATATTAAGTAATAAATATAAAACAGAGACTATTAAAGTAGTCAGTAGGAAAAACAGTCACAACGTGAAACACGACATGAAACAAACGATCAAGATTTATTTTGTAACCTGGATGAGCTCAGCTAGCTAGCATCTATTTCCATTACAGCTTATTATCTTCACTTTGCAATACTAATCATCCTCTTGATTTGGTCAACTTAGTTATTAGTGATCTCAGAGACAGAAAACTTTCCTGGGGAGATTATTGTTCTATTTTTATGGATCCATGGCTGTTTTTATACTTAACTTTGGCCAGATACCAAAGAACATCTGGTATTTTATAAAATGTCACCTTTGAATAGAAATTTGGCAATCACGTGCTGAGTTCTGGAAAATGACATACTGTCTAACTAGAGTCCATGTGTGGGTTCCTGTAACAGATCTGAAAGGAAAGTGATTTGATTTGATCCACCCAGAAACCCCGACTGAGGGCTCTCCTCTATGATGACTTTTCTTACTAGTGGACATATGCTGCATTCCTTAGCACCATTTCAAACATAATTAACCCATGGATACCAACTGGTACATGGAGCAGCCTGCCAGGTGAGAGAGAAAGGATAAAGGGAGGGAGAACTGGATTCCAGAGCCGCAGAGTATCAGTGCAGGTTGGGACACTCTGGCTTAGTTCTTGTCACTCAAATATGAAGCATGGCCACCTAGATTAAAGGAAAGACATTACTGATGCTACTTTACCTGCTTTTACACTCTCTCTTTTTTTTTCTGGTGAAAGTGAAAGCTGTGCCTCAGATTGGAACTTGAATCATCGTCTTTTAATTACTAACAGAATCGCTCACCTTGTGGCCAGACTTACTGAGGCTTGGGTTCTTTGCATCTCAGTGCAGAAAGAATTCAGTGAGAGACAAATAGGTTAAGAAGTGGATTTATTTAGAGAAAAACACATTCCATAGACAGAATGAGATTCCTCTCAAAAGGCTAGAGCGGCCTTAAGGTGTAGGGGTCATCTTGGAAAGTGAGAGAAGCCAAGGGAGAAACACATTCCACAGAAGGCATCTCAGAAGGCAAGAGGCCCTGAAATATGGAGTGATTGTTTTTTATGAGCCAAGTAACTTTATAGGTTAATGAGTGGAAGGATTATTTCAACTATTTCAACAAAGTTGGGGGGAGGATAAATTTCCAAGAACTGAGTCACTGCCTACTTTTTGACCTTTGATGATCAGCATCAGAACTGTCACGGTGCTGGTGGGTGTGTCATTTAGATGCTAATTTATTACAATGAGCATATAATGAGGCTCAAGTTCTACTGGAAGGTGAATCTTCCACCATCTTGGACCTAGTTGGTTCTAGCCAGTTTATGTTGTATCCTCAAAAACTCTTATTCTTTTAGAGGTTGTGTGCCCTGTCCCCTTCCCTCCTGTTTTAAAAGCATTTGGAGTATCTTTAGCCTCTGGAGCTAGACTGCCTGAATTTAACTCTTTACCCTGCTCTTGCTCACTATGAAAGCTTGAGCAAGTTACTGATCCTCTCTGTGTCTTAATTATCTCATTTAAAAAATGGAAATAAACCCTGCAAGACACATGGCATGGCCAAACAAACAAAAAACTGATGTGTGTAAAGCACATATTATACTTGATTGGCACAGTGTTCAGTAAGCAGTAGTTCTCATTAGCTATAGCCATTCTTTCCTGAATGACTGGAAGGGGAAACCAGGAGAGGCCATGTTTCTTTCCTCAAACACACTGAGCTTCGGGCCCAGCAAACTCTTCATCACTGCCCCAATTTAATCTATGATTGTATCACTCTGCTTCAACCTCTGGGGCTTGGATGGCTCAGAAGGCACAGGTAGCCCCAGGGTTCTGATGAACACCAAGGCTCTGTTGAAAATTTCTGGGCATATCCAACCTGGTGGAATACTGGCATTGGGTCAGCTGTGAGTCCCAGAGAAGCACCTGTTCCTTACCAATTTGTCTTCCTTTTCAGTGACTGCTATAGACAGAATGTTTATGTCCCCCTAAAATTCCTATGTTGAGATCTTAACTCCCCAATGATAGTGTTAGGAGGAGGGGGCTTTGATAAGTGATTAGGTCATGAGGGTGGAATGCTTATGAATGGGATTAGTGCCCTATTAAAAAGACCCAAGAAAGCTCCCTAATCTTGCATGTGAAGACACAGTGAGAAGATGATGTAACATGTACTGTGTGCATGCATACTAAGTCACTTTAGTCGTGTCTGATTCTTTGCAATCCAAAGGACCATAGCCTGCCAGGCTCCTCTGTCTGTGGGATGTTCCAGGCAAGAATACTAGAGTGGGTTGCCATGTCTTCCTCCAGGGAATCTTTCCAACTCAGAGACTGATTCTGCATCTCTTACATCTCCTGAATTGGCAGGTGGATTCTTTACCACTAGTGCCGCCTGGGAGGCCATGTACTATGTGCTGTGCTGTGCTGTGCTTAGTCACTCAGTTGTGTCTGACTCTTTGCAACCTCATGGACCATAACCTGTCAGGCACCCCTGTTCATGGGGATTCTCCAGGCAAGAATACTGGAGGGGTTGCGATGCATCCCTCCAGGGGATGTTCCCAACTCAGGGACTGAATCCACGTCTCCTCCATTGGCAGGCAGGTTCTTTACCACTAGTGCCACCTGGGAAGCCCATGTACTATGTACCAGAGACCAAGTCTGCCAGCACCTTGACTTTGTACTTTGTACTGCCCAGCCTACAGAGCTGTGGGCAGTAAATGTTTGTTGTTTAATACAAAAAAAAAAAAAAATAGTACCCACTTTATAGAGCTATTGTGAAAACTGAAGGACTTAATACATGTTTTTAAAAAAGCACTTAGATCAGTGTCTGGCACAGAGTAAACTCTATGTAAATATCAGCTATTATTATACTAACCTTCAAAACAGAAAAGTCCTTGGTAAGATATAAAATGTCTTGAATAGTTTATTTGAAAGATTATCAGGCTTACAGTTTATTTCCTTGGATAATTCTTAATCCTTTTAGCATCTTAACTTCATCTGCTTCTTTCTGCCACCTGCTTCTTTATGGATGAAAAAAAGCAGATGCTTCTTAGTCTCGAAACAAATGGTTTTTCTCACCAAGGTGCCTCTCTTTATCTATGCTTGGATATATGCTTGGATCTGCTCAGGACAGAAAGCAATTTATAGGTCTGAAATGAACATTTTCCTTCTGTTATGAAGCTCAAACAATGAAACTTTCCCATTGAAAATGGGCTTTGTCCTGCTAACCAGACAGAGTTGTGTCTGCCTGGGGATGGACAGCAACTGTGTTGGTGCTGAGCCACAAACCAAACAAAACTCCAAGGGCTTTGGAGTTTAGACAATAGCTGAATTACAAGGGCACCGTCCCAGAAGAGACCATGCTTATTTTTGCAGACCTGGGCAATAAAATGGCTGTGTCTTTGAAACCAGTTGCCCAGATCTTTACTTTACTGGGATGAGCCTTTCCCTTGACAGTAGAGAATTCCCAACATGGGGAGAAAATAGGTTCCCTATCATAGTCCCTGGTATAGCTTAGATGACTATAATCATGATGTTAAATCGGTGGGGACTGATTCCACCATGCTAAGAAAAATAAATTGGACCAGGATGGATGATGTTGTTTTGACCTGCAATTCAGGCAAACAAGGAGATTATTGCAAACTCAGATGGGTGGAGAGTTTCCCAGAAATGCTGAGTAATGGCCAGAGGATATGCTATGATCTGAGATAAATACCTTGCCAAATTTAAGGTCCCACAAGAGTAGTTAATTTCAAGTAAAACACCCGTGTAACAGTCCTAGAACCAGCCCTAGGGTTCAAGTGGCAATGGAGACTCGCTGGCCCTCAAAGTATTCTCAACACTCATCAAAATCCCCTTCTCTTAGGAGGTTCATAACTTCCAGAGAGAAGAAAAGAGTGATAAAACCAATTTTTATTAAGATGTTCAGGCCTGAATGTGAAGCTCCATCCATGCTCCAGAGTTATCCACTCTTTGAA
This sequence comes from Bison bison bison, assembly GCF_000754665.1. Classification (NCBI taxonomy): domain Eukaryota; kingdom Metazoa; phylum Chordata; class Mammalia; order Artiodactyla; family Bovidae; genus Bison; species Bison bison. The sequence continues at coordinate 2,290,958 of NW_011494886.1, forward strand.
AAAGAACTGAAAAATAAAAGAGTAATTAGTCACCTCCCACAGAAAACCCCAAAGCAGAATTTCAGGCCATGTGTAATTCATCATATTATCATCACCTATGTCACCACCTTCTCTTCACTCACAAAGCTAACCCTGCAGCACTTCCCTGAACAAACAGTCCAGTCCTGCAAACTTGTAAGTGTGGCAATGTGCAAGGACCTGTGATGCAAAAGTAGCAGAATGCAGCACAGAAATTAAAAGCATTGGGGCATTGGTTAGAGCTTAGGTAAAATCTTGGCTTCACCATTTACTGGCTCTGTGAGCAGTTTCTCAACCTCTACTTGAGTTTCAACTTACAAAACAGAGCTGACAAATTTACTCCTTATTTGGCTGCAGTAGGTTTTTCATAGGATGAAGTTTTTTGTACAGTGCCTGGTCTGGAGTGAGGGCTCTGTAGATGTTACCTGCGTGTGTAACAAGTGGAACTCAAGTGCATATAAGTTTCTTAAAGTCAGCAGATGACTGCCTCATGAAGGCCTAGCTCCTGGCACAGTGTAGATAATAAATATTTGTTGAATGATAAAGTTATGAGTTTTTCCCCGCTTCATCTACATTTGACCCCTGCCTCTTCCATCACAAAAGGAACAAGTATTCTACAGAGAGACGAACAAGTATTACATAGGTGACGTTGGATGTGGTGATAGGGCTGGTTGAGACTAATGTTTAAAGCAAGGTCCCAGTTGAAAAATAGAAGCCAGGAGTAGCCAATGTCTGAGAAGCTTGCAGCTAGGAACCAGGATTTGCTTGAGACTGAGGTGGGGGCCAAGTCCAGGATATGTGAATTCTATGTGCTTCTTTCTCTGAGGACTGGATATGCTAGTAATTCTCCCAAGTTGAGCTCACCATAGCTAACACAAAGGCTTGTCTCAAATTTTGGCAGCAACTGTCTTATGACTCAACCCAGGTATGATACAAAAGATCATGCTCAATAAGCAGACATTTATGCTTATGTATTTATTGCCTTCCAACCTCTTTTCCCCTGATTTCCTTCACCTTCTCCCTCCAGGGTCTCTGCATTTACTGGTACGATGGGAAAACAGAAGGGTGCCTGGGATGTTCTATTTCCTTACATGTTTGGACTTGGAGGTGCCATCTGCATCATGAATACCAATAAAATTCAGTGTTTTCTCCTTGTTTCTGTGAAAATGTATTACAAATGAAACAGATTAAGTTTGTGTTTCAGGTAAATAAAGCAAATAGTCTACACCCAGACATGCAGAGGCAGGTAGTGCGTGGATGGTCAACTTATTACCTGCGGCTGCTGCTAAGTCGCTTCAGTCGTGTCCGACTCTGTGTGACCCCAGAGACGGCAGCCCACCAGGCTCCCCCGTCCCTGGGATTCTCCAGGCAAGAACACTGGAGTGGGTTGCCATTTCCTTCTCCAATGCATGAAAGTGAAAAGGGAAAGTAAAGTCGCTCAGTCATGTCTGACTCCTAGCGACCCCATGGACTGCAGCGCACCAGGCTCCTCTGTCCATGGGATTTTCCAGGCAAGAGTACTGGAGTGGGGTGCCATTGCCTTCTTCGTA
>NW_011494886.1:2292625-2319693 GCF_000754665.1 Bison bison bison
TCCAGGCAAGAGTACTGGAGTGGGGTGCCATTGCCTTCTTCGTATTACCTGCTAGTCTTGGTCTAAAATTTCCTTCACTCTAGTCAACCTTTTTGATGCACTCTGTCCTGAACTCTTCTTACCAGGGATTTTTCCATCAAGAGGGATGTTACTAGCCTTGGGTTTCAAAGCCTTCAGCTTGGAGGAGGAGGAGGAGAAAATATCCTGTGGAAGTATGTTTTTCAGCCTTGCAGATGGTGGTTAAAGATTAAAAAGCCAACCTGAAATAGGTGTATTTTTCTTAAGAACTAAAATTGCTTGTTGGTGTTGGCAAGTGGCCTAGTACAAAAGGATGAAAGAATTTGTTCCAGGCAGCTTTCAAACCCACAGAAAGTCAGCCTTTGCTTTGCACACACATGCCTCTGAGGCTTTGTGGGCTCCTGCCCACAGTAGGCAAGCAGTTTACTCTTTGGTGGCAGCAATTCAACATGCTTCAAAGGGTTTCTTTGCTGCTGATTCCTTACTCACTGTGAGTTCTCTGACTTATGGAGGTCTCGCTAAGACAACGGCATTAAAAGCCAGCAATGACATAGATGCCAGAGGGAAAAGACCCTTGGCTTTTTTCACACCCCATTGTTCAACTTTTTTTTTTTTACTGTATGAGTGGTTTTTTCCTGCTTCTGTATTGTGGCTCTCTAATCCTGTAACTATTCTTTCTTCAACTTGTTAAGTAAGCATTATTTACACCTTCTCTTTCCTGCCACTTCCTGACTAAACGTTCATGTTTGCTATCACTATTAGAAAGAATATTTATGTCTGTGTTAAAACTACATAAACTGAGAGCACTACTTCAAACAAAACCAGCCTCTCAAAGATTTTGGATGGCTAGCTCATGCAAAGCAAGGTTTCCCAGTGAAATGAACAACTGGCCTTCTCTTTGATATTCTCTCTTAAATACCAGGGTCCTTCTCTTGAAATAGAGCAGTGGTTGTTGACCACTGGGTGGCAATTTTTCCCCCCAGAGAATATTTAATGATGTCTTGAGACTTTTGGAGAAGGCAATGGCACCCCACTCCAGTACTCTTGCCTGGAAAATCCCATGGACAGAGGAGCCTTGAAGGCTGAAGTCCATGGGGTCTCTAGGAGTCGGACACGACTGAGTCACTTCACTTTCACTTTTCAGTTTCATGCATTGGAGAAGGAAATGGCAACCCTCTCCAGTGTTCTTGCATGGAGAATCCCAGGGACGGGGGAGCCTGGTGGGCTGCTGTCTATGGGGTCGCACACAGTCTGACATGACTGAAGCGACTTAGCAGAGACTTTCAGTTGTCAGCTGGGAGAGGGCCATCCTATTGGCACTGAGTGAGTAGAGGCCAGAGATACTTTTACAATACCTAGAATTATTTGACCTAAAATGTAAGTGATAACATTGAAAATCCTGGGGTAGAGGAAGCAGGGGTGTTTACCCAGGGGAAGACAAAATTTAAGAGTCCTTGATGCTATATGCAAATGTTTTTCTCTTCTTCATAGTAGCCTTGCTTATTTTACAGATGTGATGGCACTCAAAACTCTTAAATGATACTGAATATATACATATATTTTTTTAATTAATTTTAATTTTATTTTATTTTAAACTTTTTATTTGTATTGGAGTATAGCTGATTACCAATGTCGTGGTAGTTTCAGGCACACAGCAGAGTGACTGAGCTATACATATATATGTATCCATTCTCCCCCAAACTCCCCTCCCATCCAGGCTGCCACATAACATTGAGCAGAGCTCCCTATGCTCTACAGTAGGTCCCTGTTGGTTATCCATTTTAAATATAGCAGTGTGTATGTGTCCATCTTCAACTCCTTAACTATACCTTCCCAATATATATTTTTAAAGATATCTTACCCTAAAATTATATATTTCATCAGTATTTGATTCACATGTTTTTTGTTGTTGCTGGTTTTTTTTTTTTTTTTTTTTTTTTTTGACTCTGTTGCAGGGCATACAAAATCTTAGTTCCCTGACCAGGGATCACACCCATGCCCCCTGCAGTGGAAGCATGGAGTCCTACCCACTGGACCGTTACCAAGTTCCTGGTTCACCTGTTTCAGATGTTTCACAAGCCCCTGGTTTTTTCAAATGTTGAGTGATTCTAGGCTGTCTGTATCTATAAGCAAGGGTCTATGTCAGCTCTGGCTGCACATAAGATCAGTGGGCTCCAGTCTCTAGGGATGGAGCCTATAGTTTTCTTAGATTTCTTAGGGGATTTAGAGACACAATAATGGTTTAACTGGCCCAGTATCAGGAGTTGGAATGGTTTCCCTTGATACAAATCAAGCTTTCTGCCCCTACTACATTTCCTTAGGTAAGTACTGATTTTGACTTCAGGATCCTTGAGAAGAGTTGCCAAGGAAGAAAAGGCTGAGACTGGGATAAAAGCTGCTGTCACAGAGAACTTAGTCTTCAAGGCAGGAAAAACAAAACAAAACAAAACAGCAATACCATGACTGGGTGCAGCTGACACACTCACATTGCCTCATGGGATGGGTGCTAAGGCTCAGGATGGTAAGGGAAGCATAAGGACAATAGAAATGTTGGACCAAAAGCCTGATATAGAGAAGATTTAACTTTGTCAATTCACTTTCTCATCTCAAGGGCAAACCTCTATTCACTGAACCCACTTTTTATGGAACCACAGTTGAGCCCTGACTGTCTAGCCTGAATGTCCCTAGTTGGATGGAAAGTATTGGGTTTCTCTCTGAAGAAGTCTGTTTACAGCCTACATCTACATTTGGAAATCTGCACACACTGCTAGTGGTCCTTGAGGCACTCACCACTGTCTTCCACAGTATTCTCAACAGCAAACTGGGAAGTCAGCAAGGTCTCAAATGTGGAGAGGAAAATGTGGGGAGATTAAATAATTGCCCAAGATGTGAGCTAAGATAGTCGAAGTTTTTTTTAATGGTTTTACAGACAACCCTCAAATCTCAATGACATAACACGATCAAAATTTTATTCCTTTCTCAAGTCACAGACCAACTGTATATTTGGTGAAGATCATTGTGCAGAGATTCAGAGCCCCAGTCTCCTGCTGTGTGGTGATTTGGTCAACTTTTCTGCTTTCTGAATCCCCTTGTAGAGTCTGCATCTAAGCAGAAAACAATATAAGAGCTTAAAGCAGGGTTTTCTAACCTCAGCATTATTAACATCGTGGGCTGGATCATTCTTTGCTTGCTGTCCTGTGCATTATAAGACGTTTAGTAGTAATATCCCTGGCCTCTACCCTCTAGATGCCAGTAGCATGGTCCAGTTGTGACAGCCGAAATGTCTCCACCCTTACCCAAAGTTCCTGGGGTGGAGTGGGGAGGCGAAATCACCCACCAGTTGACAACTCTGGCTTAAAGGATCATTCCAGAGTTTCTAGAGAATACGAAAGTAGCCATATTCCTTTCACTCAAATTCTGTTGGCTAGAACTTAACATGTGACTATACCTAACTGAGAAAGAGGGCTGGAAAAAGTGCCCAGGAAGAAGATGAGATTTTAGAAGACCAGGTGAGCAATGTGGAATCTTCCTGAAGAATATAGATCCTAGAAAGCACACCAAAAACTTAAGAGAAATTTGCAGAGATTCACTAAGCATTCTAGACATTATTAGAGACAAAAGCACACCTTTATCACACTTTTTTTTCATGGCAAAACTCAACACCCTATATAGGTCTCCAAGAATAAAGAGATAATTCAATAAAATGCTAGATGACATATTTTCTAGATTGATATTTTCATTAGGTAACACCAGAAAGCAATCAACATTTTGCAATGACCCGTGAAAAAGTTAAGCACATGCAAGGCAAGAATGAGGCTGGGGTGATGGGAATGTTCCATGACACTGTCCGGTCCTAATTATATTCCAGAAAGATGAGTAACTGCAATATATATGCCAGGAGTGCAAGGAAGACAGAAATGTACTTTTGGAAGATGGAGAAGGAGAGAATCTTTGGATAAATGTCACAAATGTTGGAGCTCTAGAAACAGGGAGAGGTGGTGGGAGAAGGCTGTTATTCATTTACTACTGACAGCTTCAAACAATATCTTGGCTCAGTGTAAAGACATGCTGCAAAACTGATTAACAAATGACGTTATTTAGAATCCCACCAGAAGCACTAGGATTTTTGTATTATGAAGCAGGTTAATTCATACCTACTCCATAGAGAAAATAATGCATACTTTTTGTAAGGATCATCTAAATTGCGGTTGGCTCCTATTGGTGCATGAAAAACCTTTAAATATCCCTTAATTTTCCTTGCTTTACAATAGCCTAATGAAGTCAAAATGCTTCTTGAGTTTTTTTATTACATGGTTTGAGGGAAATTATTTCTCATCTGCCCAGTGTGGACATTTTTCTCCTTACTATGTAATCATATTGAAAAGAACTAGAATCTCTCAAGTTTCTACCAACTGGCACCAAACCAAACTCAGAAGCCAAGGCCAGCTCCCCAACCACACTTAGCTCCCCTAGACCCAATGCCTGCTCTAAGTAAAAGATGACCATATGACATCTCTGGCTATAAAAATCAATCAAATCCAGCCTAAGTCACTGGGCTGAAGAAAAGTAATGTATCCAATACATTCATATAAAGATCTGTATCTTATTAAAGTTTTTGATAGCCTGTGTCTTACTGAAGTTAATGATTATATTTTATTCATTTATAAGTTTTTATTTCTTTGAGAAAAAACTATTTGAAGAGCATGAGTGTGCATGCATGCTCTGACACTACAGTGTCATTTCTGACTCTTTGCGATCCTATGGACTGTAGCCCTCCAGGCTCCTCTGTCCATGGGATTCTCCAAGCAAGAATACTGGAGTGGGCTGCCATGCCCTCCTCCAGGGGATCTTTCCAACCCAGGGGTCAAATGCATGTCTCTTAAGTGTCCTGCATTGGCAGGCGTGTTCTTTACCATTAGTGACACCAGAGAAGCCCATTTGAAGAGTATGGCAAACTTAAAAATAGAGAGAGAGAAAGGATGGGCAAAAAGAAGGAAATGGGAAAGTTAGATATTTTGAGCAGTGGCTAAGTCACAGTGAAAGAAAGACTCATTTTCAGTCTTACACAACAGTCCTCTTTAGTTACCATTTCTAGGGAGTGAAAATAAGGTCAGACGGAGCTTTAAAATAACACCAGATTATAACCGAGGTAAGACTAAGGACTAAGTGTCTTTAGTAAGAAACAAGTTAGCAACTGCAACTAATACATACATGCATGCATACATCAATTCCCCAAGCATTTGTCATGAAATGCTATAGGCAAAACACGCTGTTAGATTGGCAAGTGAGGGATGGAAAAGATGAGAAAACCGAATACTTTCCCTCAACAAACTTGAAATACAGTGAAGATGTTAGACAAGTATATAACTGAACAAAACACAAGAGAGAAGAGGAGGGGGAGGGGAGGGGAGAGGAGGAGAGGGAAGAGAAAATGGGCATAGAAAAAGATACTGAAGGATTGAAATTTCCAGTCTGAGTGAAGAAATGTGGTATAGCTGAGATCTGAAGAAGCAGTGTTTTAAGGCAAAATTAAGAATGTCTCCCCTCTCTGGGTAAGATCATACTTTGGATTATGATGAAATGGAAATTTAGGGTACTAAGAGAGGAAAACCATAAGATTTTTACAAGACTTTTATTACCCATCAAATGCAGTGCCAAGCCATCCCTGGCGATTACTCACAAGGCTTTCTGCCCTCTGCCTGAAAGCAAGCTTCTTCATTTCTCCAAAGGTTCTGGGCCCCTGGCCTGACCTGGCTTCCTCAGTGACCCGAGGCAGATGGCAGAAGAGGATGGGCCTTGTGTAGCAAGATGCCATCCGATCACTACTCTTCTGTCTAATTTGGAATACCATGAGCAGGTTTCTTATTCCTCTTCAGAGATACAAAAACTAAGAAGGCAGAGTTTATAAATCAAGAAGACCTTTTAGTAGGGAACTCACCAATATTGCATGTTCTGTTCTTAGGGCAGTATACAGTCATCTCTCAGACACCTACAGTGCAATGGTTCAAAGAACAGATTTTGGAGTTAGATAGCTTGTATATAAATTTTGGTTCTATCACCTATTACTGTGTGATCTTGGACAAATATATTAACTTATTTAAGTCAGATTCGTCATCTATAAAGATGTGATAATTGTAATACCTACCTCGTAAGGTTATTATGCGGAGAAGGCAATGGCACGCCACTCCAGTACTCTTGCCTGGAAAATCCCATGGATGGAGGAGCCTGGTAGGCTGCAGTCCATGGGGTCGCTACAAGTCGGATGCGACTGAGCAACTTCACTTTCACTTTTCACTTTCACACAATGGAGAAGGCAATGGCAACCCACTCCAGTGTTCTTGCCTGGAGAATCCCAGGGACGGCATAGCCTGGTGGGCTGCCGTCTATGGGGTCTCACAGAGTCAGACACAACTGAAGCGACTTAGCAGCAGCAGCAGCAAGGTTATTATGAGGATTAAAAGAAATTAGGAGTTTGGGATGAAACTATACACACTACTATATGTAAAATAGATACCCAAAAGGACCTACTGTATAGCACAAAGAACTATACTCAATATCTTGTAATAACCTATAATGGAAGAGAATGTGAAAAAAGAATATATATATATATAAGTATATATATGTATCTGTATCTGAATCACTTTGCTGTGTACCTAAAAATCATCTATATTTCAATACATTTTTTAAATTAAAATTAAGAAAAGAAGTAAATAGATGCAAACAATTTACAATAGCATGCCACAATAAGAATTCAGTACCTGCTGCTCATTAATAACGTTGCTTTAGGAAAATAGCTAATAATAGTATCATGTTAATTCCTTATGTTTTGGGATTTCCCTAGTGGTCCTGTAGTTGAGAATCTGCCCGCCATTGTAGGGGACACAGGTTTGAACCCTGGTCCAGGGAGAACCCACATGTAACGAAGCCCATGCACTGAGGCCCTTGTGCCCTAGAGTCTGTTCTCCCCAACAAGAGAAGCCATCACAGAGAGAAGCTCATGAACCTCAGCAAAGACCTAGCCCAGCCAAAATAAATAAATAAATACAATTATTTTTTAAATTCCCTATAAGAAGAAAAAATTATGGGTGTCAGGGCATCTTCAGGTCCCATGAAGGAAACTTCCTGAGCAGCTACCGTAACAGTAAGCAAACATTGAGTCAATAATGATCCATAGATCTTAAAATACAATGCTGTTTTCTCCAGAAGGCCGGTGTTGTGACCCCAGATTCTTTCTCACTGATGAAAGTATCTTATATATCACCCCGTCAGAGGAAGATAGTGGCCCTAAGTTACTCAGGGATGCTACTATTTCTCTGGCTAGTTCCAAGATGTTATTCCTGATTTTCATTATCCAAAAAGAGTGACAGCTTATCCCAGATTTGTCTCATAGAAAGTTGATGAGCTTTCTTCCCTTTACATTCTTCCCTTCCCTTTACATATTTTATTCCGGGTATTGATAAAATATCAGACAGGATTTGGTCACAAAGATGAGGATTTCTCTGCAAGTGTTCTTCAGTCCCTCATGCTCTAAAGAGATGCTATTACTTCCCTTCTTTTTTTTTTTTTTTTGGATATCATTCAGATTTTTATTGGCTGGAACTAATTATTACTTCCCTTCTATCAAAGCTCTCTCTCTCTCTTTCTGTCTCCTTCTTCTCTATAATTTGAACCCATTAGTTCATTTCACGTTATCATATTAGTCATCCAAGTTTTGTTTTGTTTTGTTTTTTTTGTCACTAGACACCAACCTCCTCACCAAATCAATTGTTCTCCCACGTTTAATGGATTTGTGTGCATATGTTGGTAAATGTACTCTTGAAATGTGTATAATTTTTTCATCCTCATGTATTATTTGAGTACATGATTGATAATTGTGTTATATTGATATATTGTGTTATATTGTATTATATATTGATTTTGTGTTTCTTTTTTTTTCACTCAGCACCATTTTTTTTTAGCTCTATACAGGTTGTTATATCTATGTCCAGTCTGTTGTTTCTAATGGCTGTATGATACTCTGTGGTATTCATCCACCATATTTTGATTATCTCCTTTCCTCCAATGGACACCTTGATTGCTTCCAATTCCCTCCCACTACCAAAACAGGTGCAATAAATCTTTATGGGCCTGTGTGAGACTCTCTGAGTGTTATACCCAAAATCCAAATAGCTGGGTTCTAAAATTAAAAAAAAAAAATAACAAATCCAAGCGCTGTCATTTCACTTTCCAGCATGGCTGCACCAGATGGAGCAGTCTTAGTTATCACACTCCATAGCACACATTGCAGTCATAAGTCCCATCCCTGTATGTCATCAAATGACGTTCATGAAATCACATTACCACCTTGTATTAAATAATTCGTAGCCATTATTTATGGACTGGGATACACGGTAAGGCAGGGCCATAAATCTGCTTATTGATTCTCTTCCCTGATGTTTTCTTATTGTTCTAATAATTGGATAATTTGTTATGGTTTTTCCAATGTCCTACCAATTAATCACCAAAATTGTAGAACTTTATCCATACTTTTTTTTTTTTGGTCATCCTCATTCATATTTCAGGTTAAACTGTTTTGAAACAGGTTATGAATTCTTCTGTCAAACACAGTTTTCCTATTCTCATGGGCTGCACTTCATCCCTTGCCAAGGCTCAGATGTCCTGGCATGAAAAGACATGGCCTAAAACACTTTAAAACCATTTCTGTGGCCAATGGTTCACTTCCCCAGTGCCTTTTTCTCTTCCAAATGCTTCAATTTGCAACCTGGACTTCAAAGCAACACATTCCAGATTTTTTGGCTCCTGTATTATTCATTCCCAAAGAGATCAGCAAAACAGCCAAATAGTTGGTGAGTTTGAGATGAGAGTCAGTTGCTGCTACTTTTTCAGAAGATTCAATCACCCCTTCCTGAGTCACATTCTCTCCATATTAACTACTTGATACTGGCTTCAATTCCATTCTATTGCTTGGGGCAATTTTTTCCTCCTGACTTCTGCCTTGAATTACTTTCTTCATCCTGAACAAATGGGTATGATGTTTCCCAATTACAACTGTACACAGAACTCAGGATTTAAAATCACAGTTTGAGTCATAACTTTACATGAACCTTATTATTCCAAATCCCCATTTGTGATGGTGGCAGAAAATTAATTTTGTCACTTTAAAATACTTACTCTTATCTGGTCAAATTCAAAATTTGACCAGATAAGTATCTCTTTGCAGAGATACCTATCCAGTAACCAACCCTCCCCCACCCAAAACACACACACACACACACACACACACTCACCACCACCACCACCACCAGTCCAGTTTACACAAATGCTTCTTTTTCTTCTTCTCCAAGCCAGTTTGGAGTCAACTGTCTGGGAGAGAACAAAGGGGAGTGTCTCACCTCCTCATATCTATTCTGAACTCTCTTCAGGTTCTCAGTCTCACATAATCTGGTCCTGGAACCAGCACCTGACACTGACTAGCAGGTGAAAACCGGCTGATCTGTGATCAGTTCAGTTCAGTCATTCAGTCGTGTCCGACTCTTTGCAACCCCATGGACTGCAGCACACCAGGCCTCCCTGTCCATCACCAACTCCCGGAGTTTACTCAAACTCATATCCATTGAGTTGGTGATGCCATTCAACCATCTCATCCTCTGTCATCCCCTTCTCCTCCCATCTTCAATCTTTTCCAGCATCTGGGTCTTTTCAAATGAGTCAGTTCTTCACATATGGTGGCCAAAATACTGGAGTTTCAACTTCAGCATCAGTCCTTCCAATGAATATTTAGGACTGATTTCCTTTAGGATGGACTGGTTGGACGTCCTTGCAGTCCAAGGGACTCTCAGGAGTCTTCTCCAACACCACAGTTCAAAAGCATCAATTCTTTAGTGCTTAGCTTTCTTTATAGCCGAACTCTCACATCCATACATGATTACTGGAAAAACCATACCTTTGACTAGACAGACCTTTGTTGGCAAAGAAATGTCTCTGCTTTTTAATATGCTGTCTAGGTTGGTCATAACTTTTCTTCCAAGGAATAAGTAACTTGGAATGTTAGGGCCATGAATCAAGGCAAATTGAAGTGGTCAAATAGGAGATGGCAAGAGTGAATGTCAATATTTTAGGAATCAGTGAACTAAAATGGACTAGAATGGGTGAAATTAACTCAGATGACCATTATATCTACTACTGTGGTCAAGAATCCCTTGGAAGAAATGGAGTAGCCATCATAGTCAACAAAAGAGTCCAAAATACAGTACTTGGATATAATCTCAAAAATGACAGAATGATCTCTGTTTGTTTCCAAAGAAAACCATTCAATATCACAGTAATCCAAGTCTATGCCCCAACCAGTAATGCTGAAGAAGCTGAAGTTAAATGGTTCTATGAAGACCTACAAGACCTTCTAGAACTAACACCCCCAAAACATGTCTTTTTCATTATAGGGGACTGGAATGCAAAACCAGGAAGTCAAGAAACACCTGGAGTAACAGGCAAATTTGGCCTAGGAGTACAGAATGAAGCAGGGCAAAGGCTAATAGAGTTTTGCCAAGAGAATGCACTGGTCATAGCAAACACCCTCTTCCAACAACACAAGAGAAGACTCTACACATGGACATCACCAGGTGGTCAATACTGAAATCAGATTGATCAGTGATAGCCATCTTCTTTCCAAGAAAATCTGTGTCTTTAGCTGATTCCAGGTCACTGTTTCTGCCTCTTTCCCCAGGTAGAAGTCAGTGAGCATCCTCAGGTGTTTCTCTGTCTCAGTGGTTGGCCAGGTGGCCTTGGAGAGCTGATAAACAAATAAACACTACCAACTAATACCAAAGGCTTTTAGAGTCACAAGTAAATTACAAAGCCTCACAAACTGCTGACTTGGAGGGAAATTGGGGTGGCAAATTGGAGAATCTTTCCTCCCTTTGAGCCTAGCTGCCCTGTTTCACATGGCTTGCAATTTTAGTATTCTCTATCTACTGTTCTTTGCAGAGATACCTATCCAGTAACCACCCCTCCCCCACCCAAAACACACACACACACACACACACACACACACACACTCATCACCTCCACCACCACCACCTCCTCCTCCTCCTCCTCCTCCTCCTCCTCCTCTCTGTTTTTCATTTTAAAGGCTTCTCCTGAAGCTTGGCAGGGTCTCCCCGAGGGCAGGGGATGGAGGAGGAGCAGGCTCTGGTTTCAAACAAAAGCAATAAAACCTGATCTCTGTTAGTTTAAAGAAATGTCCTGATTTTAAATAATCTAATCCAAATATTTTGAATTACTTCTTTTTACTGAATTTGTTGTTTTCCTAGTTGATAATAGATTTAAAATATCTTTGTCTATATTATCATGCACTTGTATACACTGAAGGAAGCATTTATGGAGTTTTAAAAGTTCATTTATTATGAAGTCCAAAATTTCCCTTTATTAGGAGAATTTATGAAAGGTTTTTAAATGAGCAGAGACTACTGGGTGTTTCTACTTGTTTTCTCCTCCTATTGTAAAAAATTACCAAAACCTAGTGGGTGAAAACACAAACTTATCATCTGGTACTTCTGGAGGTCAGATTTCAGAAATGAGTCTTATTGGCTCAAAATTAAGGTGTTAGCACCCTCTGGGGGATCCAGAGGATAATCTGCCTTTTCCAGCTTTTAGAGACCACCAACATTTCTTGACTTGTAGCCTCTTCCTATACAAAGCCAGCAGCACAGTATCTTCAAACCTCTGACTGTGACCATCTCCTCTGCATCCCTTTTCCACTTTAAAGGTGGGTTGTACTGCACCCATAACCCAGGACACTTTTCTTACATAAAGTCACCTGATTAGCAAACTTAATTTCCTCTGCAATCTTAATTCCCCCTTTCCACATAACATATTCAAAGGTAATTAGGACATGAGCATCTAGGGCAGGGGGCATAATTTTGCCTCCCACAGTATTCTTTCAATGGAATGCTCATTGTTATCTATGTATTGTACACTCTGGAATTACCTGATTTTATACAAATATTCTTGTTTTTTAACAAGGTTATTTCACAGCTCTGTAAACTGGAGAAACTGAGAGCAATGCAAATAATCTTGTCTCTATAGCAATACAAATGAATTATATGTAATAGACTTGTAATTTATTTATTCTCTGTAAAAAAGTTAATTCCAAACTGTATTTTACTGCTGGATATTAAGTAGTTCTATGTCACTTAGTAAATTAAGCTTTGCATTGCTGATTACCTAAATATGTGTCTGTTCTTCAGAGTTTTCTTTGAATCAGTTTTAACATCTTGCTAATTTCTTATTATATTACATCTTTGGCAGGTGTTCATTTTTTTTAATCTGTATAAGAGTGATGATTTTATCTTTTAAGAATTAAAGTTTAACATCCTTAAATTCACCCAATTGCTGAAAATTATCTATCCAGAAAATATACCAGAAGCTGATATTCTTTAGAATAATATTTTCCAATGTGTGCTCATTCTAACACTAATTCTGCAAGCATTAATAAATGTTCTGTGAAAAAAATGGTTTAATTAAAATAATTTGCTTGAAGTCTTTTATTCACAGAAATTCTCACAGGGCTAGTATTCCATGTGAAACATTTTAGGTTATTCTATTTCAGATTACTGGATTTTTGTCACATTGTGAACTAAAACCAGTCAGTTTTAAGGGAAATCAACCCTGAATACTCACTGAAAGGATTGATGCTGAAGCTGAAGCTCCAGTATTGGTCACCTGATGTGAACATCCAACTCATTGGAAAAGTCCCTGATGCTGGGAAAGATTGAGGGCAGGAGAAGAGGTTGTCAGAGGATGAGATGGCTGGATGGCATCACCAATACAATGGACATGAAATTGGTCAAACTTCGGGAGATGGTGAGGGACGGGGAGCCTGGCGTCTTACAGTCCATGGGGTTGCAAAGAGTCAGACACGACTGGGCTACTGAACAATAACAAACTAAAACCAGTAGCCAAACCTCTCATACAATTATAATGTTCACATCAAAACAAAAATTTATTTTCTCAGTTTCTTGGCCTCAATTTACCCAGCTTCAAAGTGCTCTTGTGTGTGTTAAATCTGCTCCAAATCAAGAGGATCAAAAAGTGTACCTCAGAAGTGAGTCTATCTCTGATTTTCATTTAATCTAATTTTTTTTTTAGATATTCAAGAGATTGAGATTGGAATTTGAGAGCCAAATTATTGATTTATAATACATCATCAGTGACTCAAACGCTGTTGCTCTTTAACCAAGCTTCCACCTTCCTGCTAACAGAGGGCCTGGTAGCTGATAGGCATTGGTAACTCCTTGATGACCATGAATCAGAGGGGAGATACGCAGTCTTTCAGATCAATAAACACTAACATTATTAAATGTTTACCATTTGCCAGGCCTTGTGCTTAACACTGTGCATAACTTCATTTAATATCTGAGCTTGCAATATCATTATCTTACTAAAGAAACCAAAGTGTGGAGTCAGTGAGTCATTTATTCAAAGTCACATGATGCATGAGTGGTTGAGCTGGGACTGAAGCCCACACATATCAAGCATCACAACACTTAATCCTTTAGCTGATTGCTGCCAGATGTATTTCAGATTTCATAATTTTTAAGATTTTGGAGAAGTAAACAATTCATTTACTGTCTATGAAAACACCCCCTAGCTAGGGGTTGAGAAGCAACTTGTGATCAAACATATGAATGTATCTATATCACAAAATATTCACATTGACATAAATGAAGGCTATAAATTGCCTTATATCAATTCATGTCACCTTTTGTCACTAAAAGAATTGTAAAACAGCTTCCATTTTCAGAGATTTCTTAAATTTTGGAATTCTTCATAAAGGATTCTGGACCTAAGTTCTTTTCAAGTGCCCAGCTCTGTTCACTAAAGTTAGTATCCCTCTCTTTCGTGGGTCGTGCAGACAGAATACTGGTGATCCTTACTCTTTTGTTTTTGGTTTTGTGAGCCACCAGTTTTCTAATACCAGGTTCCTTTTTTTAGTCAGGGTTAAAATGTAATTAGCTTGTAAGATAAGCTCCAGGCCTCTGGTTTCATTCCCCTTTTTCACCACTGCCCCACACGCAGTGCTCAAGCAACTGGACATGTCAAGAAGGACTTTGATTGAGCCACTCTATTACGGCTGTTGTCTCTCTTGCCCCGTATCTTCTTTCTTGGGAGTCTGCTTGCCTCTGCATGCCTGCTGCAGTGGATGACCAGGAGCAGCTCCTTTCTGACGCCCACCCTGCCCTGAGAGCGTGTTTGGTGGGGAGTTTAAATAGATCAGTCTCCCACAGCCCTAAGGTGATACACACCAGCCCTCCCTTTCACTTGACAAGCTCTTGTACTGCCTTTCCTTGGCATCAGTGTGGTACACTTGAGAAATCAGAGGCATTAATCTAAGCCCAGAAGAAAATGGACAAAACAGAACTTTAGCAAATGTAGCAGACAGAGGCCTCTGCATCCTTGTCCTGAGCCACAGGCCACCCCGTTGGAATTTGGGATACATGTTCACAGAAGCAAATGTATGTGTTCTGGTCTTGTACTTGATGTCTATTTCTCATATGACCTTCAGAGGAAGGTGGCCATAGCCAGACTGTTAGGTCCCTGGACAAAAGCTGTTTCATTATCATTGAGACATAATTTATAAGGATAGTTCTCTAGGTGTGGGCTTTCTTAAGTCACATTCCAGACCTGCTGTCTTTTATTACACCTTGAATTTGAGTGTTTTTATACTTTCTCAGGCCCACATTTATAGGAATGTTTTGGGGTTAATTCTGAAGATGGCTCGTTGCATCCACTTATGTGTTACATTTCACTAGTTTAGCTCTCAGAGGGTAACTGTGCACTGGAGTTGGTATTCAAAACTGGAATGGCACAGGTACCAGCCAATCAAGAGAGACAGCAATACAAACAACAGAACGGGTGGTGTTATCCATGCTGGTGGAACCTCAGCCTGACTTGTGTGTGTCTGTGTAAGAAGCTAGCCTATGATTCTAATCTAGTTTCTACTCCTTATTTGGCCTATCTGTGAACTATGTCTTAGGTAATATCGAAGAAGGGCAGTCAGAAAATTTCTATGGCAATAAAACCATTCTAATATATGCTGCAGTGGGAAGAAATAAAGAACAAGTCAATGATGGTGCTAATTATTCTTTCTCCCCACTTATGTGCAGTAAGAAAGGAGCTCTTTTCTAGTAGAAGCTGATACATCTCTCTGAAAGGCAGGATGTGGCCTCTAATAATCTACATTTACCTCTAAAAGGATGGGTCCTAAGAGACTGCATCAAGCCTTCAGCTCACAAAGAATTGTTGTTTTGACCATTCAGGTCATTCAGTCCAGAAAGCTCCAAAGATACATCTCCTAACCCTGCTGACTATAACTGTTACCGCCTGAGCTGGTCCCCAGCACGTGTCTTCCTCCCTCGTGTCACTCATGCCAATAGAATGAGACCAAGTTTGATCCAGAAGTAAAGGACAGTTTCTCTCTTAGATCAGGGGAAATGGTGAGGTGTGAGCCATCACCCTGGAAAATCCCATGGACAGAGGAGTCTGGTAGCCTGAAGTCCATGGGGTCGCTAAGAGTCAGATACGACTGATCGACTTCACTTTCACTTTTCACTTTCATGCATTGGAGAAGGAAATGGCAACCCACTCCAGTGTTCTTGCCTGGAGAATCCCAGGAATGGGGGAGCCTGGTGGGCTGCCATCTATGGGGTCGCACAAAGTCAGACACGACTGAAGTGACTTAGCAGCAGAGCCCTCACTCTAGAGCACTTGCTGTTCCCTCTCAAAAGCTATGGGGTGGCTACTTTATCAGGACACTGGACAGTGTTAGCTAGAATGGGGCTGAGCTCTTGCAGGGCTGTGCCATTCATGCTCCAGATCGCACGTGGGGGGCACAGCGTCTCTGAACACCATCACTGTTGCATCTTGAATCTCAGTGTTGGACGCAGCTATTTTGCGAGGAACTCTGCCCTGAAGTGGAGAAGGCAATTGCACCCCAATCCAGTACTCTTGCCTGGAAAATCCCATGGACAGAGGAGCCTGGTGGGCTGCAGTCCATGGGGTCGCTGAGTCGGATACAACTGAGCGACTTCACTTTCACTTTTCACTTTCATGCATTGGAGGAGGAAATGGCAACCCACTCCAGTGTTCTTGCCTGGAGAATCCCAGGGACGGTGGATCCTGGTGGGCTGCTGTCTATGGGGTCACACAGAGTCAAATACGACTGCAGAGACTTAGCAGCAGCAGCAGCTGGCCTGAAGCGCTGGCGGCAAGGCTTCTGCACGTGGCACCCTGTAGGAAAGTGAAACTATAGGAAGCACTGAGTAAAGAAAAAAGATTAGAACTTATTTTATTATCTATTTTTCATCCTCAGGATTGTTAAGGGGCTTTATTAGTTACAAATCTCTCCTCTGTCTTTTGTCCTGCTCCTCATTCTTGAGGGGTACTGAGCGGCAAAGGTCCATATCCCATAACTAGTTCCTGCTGATTTGGTGCTATGGTTGGCATAACTGTGGGGAGAGGAGCAGAACTTCTCCCAGCCTTTAGATAAGTTTGATTATCACCAGGCCAGAGCTCAACTGTTCATGTCCCTGAGCACCACCATTTGGAGTTCCATAGTTATGCATGGCTTACATATTAGCAGGGAAAATACTGGTCATTAAGGGGCCCAGGAAAGACAAAAAGCAAGTGATGCTATGGAGGGTTTGTTTTTCCCTATTCCAAATTTGTTTAGTCAAATTAGACTGAAGAGTTTAACGTGGAGCCTGGTGTCACTGCTCACCGTTGCCACAGTTGCTGTTACCTTTTTTATGGTGACAGTGTGATATATGCTTCGTATAGCCAAGGTCACTAGCACCCTTAGGAGTGCAATGATTCCTGTAATTAGTAGTCCTTTACTGTTTCAGGTTGAGTGTGACAGATCCAACAATCAGTGAAGTTCTATCTGTCCTAAATATCCCTGGTCATACTTTTTTGCTTTTTGGAAGCAAAGCTTCAAGTCAGAGGGAGGTTCAAACAAGTCATCAAAACATTGCCTCAGGTTGTCTTTCTGAAGGTTGGGTTCGGGGGCCCTCCTTCACTCGAGTATGATATGCCCTCAGAGTGATCCCCTGCAACCTCATGGCAGAGGGGGTGATTAGGATCACCAGGTGGTGTCCATTCCACCACCATCAAGAGTAAGCTGACCTTGTGGGCTGCCTATTTTCCAGGTTTTTTTAGCTTTATCCAGTCTCCTGGCCAGAAAGGATGGTGGGCCAAATTAGTGGGTGCAGTTAGCACCTGGTTACCATATTCCATGAAAGTCTCATGTTTTCCTCTATCTGGAGGGCATATTGAATTATTCCATTTCAAGAGGGTTAAAGTGTCCTTTCTATCAGGCTTGGAGAATGAGTCCACCACATAAGTTCAGATATACTTTATTCCTTGGGGCTAACCACATATGGAGCAGGGCAATTGAGAGTAACTTAATCTAATTTTCTTGAGTCTCCTGGCATAGTTTGGTTAAGGTTCATTTTAAGGTCTGATTGGATCTCTCTACTTTCCCCAACGATTGAGGTCTCCAGGCTGAGTGCAAGGTCCATTTTATGCCCAGGGTACTTGGTATCTCTTTTGTCGCTTGAGACATGAATATTGAAGCATTATCAGTTTGTAGGGATCTTGGGAGCCCAAACGTGGATATTATCTCTTTCAGTAATAATTTAGCCACTTTGGCTGCCATTTCAATTCTAGTGGGGAACACTTCTACTCACCCTGAAAATGTATCCACTAGAACCAGAAGATACCTGAAGTTGCCCAATCAGTCTGCCAGTCCTTCCCAGGATATGTCCCTCTAGTCAGATGGATCTTATGTGGAGGCCTCCAATGTGTCTGACGTTAGGGCTGTTCATTGTACAGATGGAACATGTCTCAACTCTCCGACTGATTACACTTCGTGTCAGGAGTTACCAGGACCTCAACTGAACAAAGACCCAGGTTCGATCCCTGGGTGGGGAAGATTCTCTGGAGAAGGAAATGGCAACCCTCTCCAGTATTCTTGCCTGGAAAAATCCCATGGGAGGAGCCTGATAGGCTACAGTCCATGGGGTCGAAAAGAGTCGGACATGACTGAGCAACTTGACTTGACTGACTTCACTTCCTTCCTTTAGTGCGTTCCTTGATAAGCTTCCCTGATGGCTTGACAAGCTGCAGTTTGGGGAAAGAAATATTGCTCACATTCATTAACTAGCCATTCAGGGTCTCCTAGATCTCTTTCGAAGCCCTGTTTCTGGGCTTTGTCTAATCATTCCTTTATGTAGACTGGGAAGTAATTGGTTGGATCTGGCCTCTTAGGTAGGACCTGAGTTCTTAGATTGAGGTGTGGGCTATCAGCTCAGCCTTTGTGCAAAAGTCCCTAGGAGGTAGGCTTTGTGCCTCCATGACTTGGGTTTGGGAAGTCACTGCATATCCCACTAATCCTTTTCCTTCTTTCATAAAACTGCTCCCACCTGTGAACCATTATGCATCAGTGGGTGGAAAAGTCTCATTTCTCAGGTTGGGGCAACTGGAATAGATCATGCCTGTGGTTTCTTTACAATCATGCTCCATCCAGGACCTCCATTTCTGTGGGTAGCAGGGTGATAGGATCTAACATGTGACAAATTTTATGGTAGCCACTGTGTTGTCTAAAAACACAGGTTGAACTTCAATTGACTTTCCAGGGGACAGGCATCTGTTCCCTTAGAACTGAGCCTTGTATGGAGTCCATATAGTGACTGCCTGACCAAATGTTAACTTTCAGCCTCCTTTAACAGGATTGTAATAGCTGTTACTGCCCATAGGCAAGGAGGCCATCCCTTAGCAGTCTGAGCTAATTGTTTAGAGAAATAAACAACCAGTGCAGTAAGGAGTCCATTGCTGACTTTTTCTTTCAGTTCATGACAAGATTATACAGTGATTGAGAAGAGCATTTAGAAATTTTTTCAGCAACTTGTCACAATAATTTTAATTTCCCTGAAGCTATTCATAAAAAGAGAGGGGTTTATATTTTGAGCATTCATCCATTAGCAGTGAGAATTTTAAAAAACTATTTTTTTTACTTCAGGTAGTTTGAGGAACACTACCCTCACTTGCAGTTTTCCAATCGCCCAAGCAATGCTCTTAATCCATAATTATGTGATGATTAATTCTGACCTTCCAATTAGTAATGCCTAGAGTACAACATCAAGTACAATGTCCAATAAAAATAATCCATCACTGAATATCAGTATAATTTTTGTTTCTGTTAACTTTGAAAATTTCTCATTTTAATTTTTACAATCATATAGGATGGGAAAGAAAATATTACCTACATTTTATACGTGATTTTACTGAGTTCAGAGATAATGTGCCCTCTCAGAGATGACAAGTTGAAGAGGGCCAGGAGAGGGTAGAAAGATTGTTTACTGAGTTAGTGATGTTGAAGAAATTGCTTTATCTCTCTGAGGTTTACTTTCCTTATCTGAAGCAAACAGATAGTAATACTTGCCTTGCAAGTTGAAGGCTCCACAAAAAAAAAAAAAAAGAGAGAGATAAAGTGGTAATCACTTTAAAAATTGTATTATTTGTCCTTGTCAAAGATCTCTTCATTAGGACTACAGGTAAAACTATGGTATCTCACAAAAGTAGGAGTTTTTCCAGGGCCTGGCACTAATCAAATTTTCAATAAATATTAGTGGGATGAATGACTAAATGAACAAACACTAATTTTTTCTTCTGTACTGAATCCTTTTTAATGCTCATAGAACTTAACCAAGAGGAACATAATCCCACCAATTCTGTTCCCTATTACTATGTCACTTACTATTTCTGGGACTGTGTCCAAAGATACTTGGATTTTGGATACTCAGCTTTGCAATCTTCAAACTCATTTTAATTAAAGAACTCATTTTTCCAAACTAAGTTTTACCTAGAGCTCCATTTTTAAAGCAAACAATAAATATCCTGGTGACAGAAACAATGTGGTTTGGTTCTTGACTTACTTAGCCTCCCTTGGGCCTCACGATAGCCTCGGAAACACCTTCTTAGACCCCTAGGGCACAGGCTGAAAACCACTGTCTTTCTAATAATGGGCAGTATGAACACCTGGCAGTAGAAGCAGGCTTAACCAAAGTGACCGGACTGGCAAGAATTCTGTAAGTTAGAAAAAAATAAAAGGCAAGTTTAAAGGCATTTAGAAGCATAATTATCTCTCCTGAAAATCTCTAAAAAGTGATGGCCCAAAATCAATGATTACATTTACCTTTGAAAGTCCAACCTATAGTGAGTCACCCATAACCTTCCTTTGTTCCACCCAATTATGCTTGCTACTTGCTTTAAGAGAAGTGCAAAATTTCCTGTTGAGTATTGTGGTTTTAGTTGTTTGGTTGATTTCATGACCATCCAGGGGTCAGCTTTACTGGAATTCAAAAACAGGAAAACACAAGAAACCAATGAAGAAATTACAAAGCTCTTGATAATCTTTGGACCTTACAAGAGTCAGGTAGTTGGAAATACTGATCTGATGAATCAGAAGAAGTGCACTTTTGGGGAAGTAAAATGAGATCTCTTCAGCAAAAAATATTTGAAAGAACATGTTGTAACATGTCAGGTTAGGTTCCGGGCAAGACATCAAAGGCCCCAGGAAATTTGCCTTGGCTACAGTGGTTGGTACTGCATGGGGAGGTTGGGCAAATGAAGACTCTGAAAAGGCAGAGTCCCAAGGGCTCATCCACAATTCAGAGTGGGTTTATATTCCTCTTAGGTCAGCTGTTAAGATGAGGAGTTTAGTTTTAGCCTTGTTGAATTCATACAGAAGGTGGGGGTATGTAATTCATTCAAGAAAGTGCCAAAAGGTTGAAAGAATCTTTTCACAGCCATTTGTTCTAAGCTTCCTATCCAAATTCTCTTGTCTGCCTGGTAACAGATGCCCCTTATGTGCTGCCAGTTAGTAGCGTTTGAATTAGCAACTATTGCACTGTCATTCCATTTGTCCTCCATCATACATTCCTCTCTCTCTCTTTAACTGAAGAAACTTTAATATACACATTGGAAGGTTTTAATCTCACTGTAGACATTTTTTGGGTCCTGGAGAGAATGGAGCAGGTGGGTAGGAAGACACAAAATATTCTAAGAAACCTAGGAGAACATTTCTTTAACATCTGAGATAGTAGTTACAATTGATTTCATTTTTCCTCTGCTCCAAATGATCTTTTTTCTTCAAACCATGTGGGTTTGTACATCTTAGAGCAAAGCTGTACAAAATGACTTGTGACATAGAGACAGATAATGCAGGAGTTCATTATTGCCGCGTGACTTTCATCTAGAATAATCTCAGAGCAATTTGCAAGATCAGTATCACCTTCTAGCCATGGGTTATAAGTTAAATAACACTTTTGCAATAGCCATTTAGAGAGAGACAACGTCAACATTTCAGACACAAACTCTAAAATCATATGTCTGAACATCAACTCTGATGTTAGTAAAGAAATTTGGCAAATACATCCTTGATTTGAAGCCATATAATATTTCATTAAGACTCGGAGGGGCTGGGGACTGTTTTTTTTTCCACCTCATATGTAAGCAAAATTTAGTCCCAGAAATGTTAATGGCTGTTGTAACTTCTGTTACTCGATCCCAAATTTCCATATTACTAACTCTTGAACTAGCCATTAAGTCAAGCCTTTACTCTACTGGGATTCTTTGCAGAAGTAAGATTTTCCACAGTCTTTGGTAGCACTCAGTTTTCTACGCCCACATACAGAATCAAAAAGCAGGTAAAATTAGACATATTCTAGGTCTAAGAAAATTGAGCCTGTTTTCAGTATGTGGGAATTTCAAAACCAAGTCTATACTGTTCATGCATTTTCTGCTACCCTTAATATTAAGTTTTGAGGAGAAGATATTTTAAATTATAATATTAGTTGTCTTTTTGGATTATTCTTATTTCAACCAGAAGACATTTAAACTTCATGTGGACTCAATAGAGACTCCAGATGTTGCTAGTTCTGTCATTGGGAGTGTTACAATTTTTAAATCATTTGCTTTTGATTACCTCCCTGGAAGAGGTAACATGGGGTGAGAGTGAGAGATGTGTGGGTCACAGGATCATGATAAAATGTTCATTTCCATATGGACAGCCAGAAAATGGACACTGGGAAAAAGTGATAAATTGCTTGATGGAATATCTTTTTTTTTTTTTTTTTATGGAATGTCTTTTGTGGAAGCATTGTGTCTGTTGGGCATTTAGTAACATGAGAGGAAGTCCACTCAGGTGGAACAGAGAAGAAATCCTTAAAGATCATGTCAGATTTATTTTCATTCTCCTAGGCCAAGGGACAGAAGCCCAGAAGGGAAGAAGCAAACTGAGGTTTCCTCCACTAGAGTGAAGCAACTCATGTTGCAAATTATGCTACAAATTATTTATTACCATCATATAAAAAGATTTATATACTTTTGATGAAAGCCTAGGATGGGCTTGGGATCACAGGGAGGTGAAATCTTTGGGTTTCTTATTGACTTTTATGCTTCCCTCCTTTGGATCATAGTCTCTAAACCTAAGAAGATACATTTTACCAAAACTGACTCATCTTGAATGATAATGGGTATGAACCCCCCAAATTATGACTTTCTAATGGCTTTTCACAGCCATTACTAAAAATATGATAATTGTATTATATTGCCAAACTAACCAGAGTTTATACTGTTAGATTTCAGTTTGTAATACAAGCATTATGATCAGAAGGTTTTTCATGAAAGACCATATTCTTCCTATAACTTAACTTCAAAACGTATTCAGATATCAGAGTTGTCTGTGTGTAGTTACATTAGTGGCTTAGGGTCCCAGATTAATTACAGCAAGATCAAAAGTTTGATCTCAGAAGGTCTTTCTCAATTGCATGTCATTGCCAGGGTAAGAGCTACTTGGCCCTGAACTATGTAGTTTTTGCCTCCTTATAGATCAACAGTCCTATAATCAATGCCCATAATTCTGCCTAGAGGTTTTACTTATGGATTCATTCAACAAATATTTGTTGAGCAATATGCTCCAACTATGCCCAGTACAGGGGATTAGAAGATAAATAAGAAGAAAGGAAACAAATATTTGAGAGGATAGGCTGTCCCAGACATTGTACAAACCAATTTACATGTAAGAGGTCTTAACAATGTA
This sequence comes from Bison bison bison, assembly GCF_000754665.1. Taxonomy (NCBI): domain Eukaryota; kingdom Metazoa; phylum Chordata; class Mammalia; order Artiodactyla; family Bovidae; genus Bison; species Bison bison. The sequence goes on from NW_011494886.1 coordinate 2,315,802, forward strand.
CACATTGCCATCCCATTGATATTTTTTCTTTAAAATTAAAAGTCATTATTTTGAAAGTTAAAAGAATAATATATGATCATTATAAAGAGTATGGAAAATATAGAAATATACAAAGAAGATTAATGTCATCCATAATTACAATCCCTAGAGGAAATTATTATTAACTTGGGGAATCTTTTGTGTATGTGAATTAAGACTGTTCTGTGTTTGAAAAACTGTAGTGTGTTTTGAGATTTTTTTTTTGGCAGAGTTGCTGAGGGGGATTAGAAACTAAAGCCTTAGTGCTAACTTTGCTGTTTGTATGACTTTGTGAAATTCATCCTCCTCCCCACTCTCACATCCATCCCACTTCATCCTCAGCTAGACAATTGCTCATCTTCCTTTAAGTCTAAGGACATATTTCTTTTGGGAGTTCTCTTACATTCCTCCCACATATTCACCCACAAGTTAGGTTCCCCATTCTCTGCTCTGGGGCACCTCAACTTCTTCTATGTAGCATTATTATAATTGTAATAAAACAATCAACTCCTATTCATTTAATGTACACTTCTCTTTTATTTATTACTATATCTTCACTCCCTAACAAAGTGTCAGGTATATAAAATATTCTTTGGATTAACTGAATGAATGAAAGGTTATGGTATAAAGATATTTTGGTTTTATAGGCATAAAACTTATGTCTTTGGTATAAAGACATAAAGGTTTTATAGACATTCTTTCAGGACCAGAGGCTGTGAAAATAGGCTAGGAGCCACTGCTCTAAACTCACATGCATACGTTCATGGAGCAGAGTGTATGTCAAGATGAGGAGCAATATGACACAATATAGAACCTTGGGGAAGAGAATAAAGAATATGCCAATGAACCTAATTTACATAATGGAGTAATTTTTGAAATCAGGTTTTTTTTTTAATTGTTTCATTTTCCTGTTGATATATACTATAACTTCCAAGACATGGATATTCTCATATGTACACAAATACACACACATAAAGATATAAAATTAACATTTAAAAATTATATTTAAGAATGCTTAAAGATTTTTCAAATGCAAGAGTATCTGAAAATAATATTGTAACAGTCATAATCTCATACAATCCATCAAATACTTTACCAACAGCAACATAGAGAACCTAGAGATATGGGAAAGAATAAATTTCTTATGTGAGAAACACTTAGGACATTTTTTTTTTTAAGTCTTCTTTAAAAGAACACTTCTGAGCAAATACTTTCTTGTGAAATCTTTTGCTTTTTGGCTGCTTTCTAAACCAGATGAGAAGTATCAGTTGGGAGGCCTACAGCCTGCTGCTGTCCTGCCCTGCCTACTGTCGTTGCCTCAGCATTCTTCACACTTTGTGAGTTTCAGAAGTGTCAGAACCAGCAGAGCCATTGCAGTTGCCTGGTCCAGCTCCACTGTTTTGCAGTTGAGGAAAACATAGGGAGTATGCTAAGCACTCATACCGATTGCTAGCAACTAGAACTCAGGCCTCTGGAGCCCCTGTCCCTTCAGTGTCCTTTGCCTGAATCACACAGTCTTCCACGACAAGCTGTCTTTGTATGTGTTTTGAGAAAGGAGGGTGAAGCAGTGTCCAGAATTTGAGACTGACTAGTCTCTTATGTGACCATGGCCACCGTTAGGCCAAAGGACCTAGACTCTCATGAATTTTAAAAAGCCAAAGGGAGTACAAAGTTCTAGCACAGAAATTAGCAAACTTGCAGTACTCCCAAGTATCTGCAAAAGAGCTTCATTCAGCTTGATGGACCTCAGATCTGTAGTCACTATTCTGAAATGAAAAAACAAAGTTACAGGAAAGGGATTTGGAATGACATTAACTCATTATTTAAATTGAATTTACAGAATTGGAGGTTCACCAAATTAACTTTTGGAGAGTATGTTTTTCACCTTCTTTATAGAGTAATTTAAGAGTATCTGCAATAATAAAAGTACTATTAAATGAAAAGAGAAGACCTCCTTACATGGGTACCACTCCCATTAAATTCATAGAAGAAGATAAGATACAGAAGCCGCACTTTGAAAAGAAGCAGTTGGATCATTTTTACCATTTCAATTACATCCTGTGGGATTTGAGATACAGTTGGAACTCCTGTAAAACATGCAAATGACTATCGGCTCACCACATATGACCTAATGAAAATGAATATATGTGAAAATAAGGTAGCCTATGATGAACAGCAATGCCCTGAACGAGGTTCTCCTGTGCTGAGGAAATGTGGAGAGCAGACTTACCTCTTTCTGTGAAGTAAAAATAGAGTTGAGGCTGGGCCATGTGCCTGGCCAGCTCACCCCTGGAACTCAGCGCATCTGGGCTCTTGCTTTACAGAGAAAAGCAAGGGATAATATAATCCTTACAGTCTCTGGCCACAGAGATCTTCAAACTCATTCTCAGTCTGTCAGGGTGCTAATCTGTTTTGAACATTCAGTCCTTCTTTCCAGAAAGTGTTTCCAGAGTAATCTGGCCTTCCTCCAAATTGCCAACACAGCCTGACTTCTGTGTTCCTTCAGCTGGATTCTCTTGCACATACATCTGGCTGCTTGGTTTGTTTGTTTCCCCACTAATTTAGAAGTTGCTTAACAAAAGTCTGACCCTTGGATATGATATTGGCCTATAATTTTCCTTTCTGTGTTATATCTTTTTCTGGTTTTGATATTGGGGTGATGGTGGCCTCATAGAATGAGTTCAGACATATTCTTCCTCTTCAATTTTTTTGGAATAGTTTCAGAAAAATGGGTGTTAACTCTTCTCTAAATGTTTGATAGAATCCGCCTGTGAAGCCACTAGTCCTGGATTTTTGTTTTTTGGGGGTTTTAAAATCACAGATTCAATTTCAGTACTTGTGATCAATCTGTTCATATTTTCTATTTCTTCCTGTCTCAAATTTTGGGAGATTGTACCTTTCTAAGAATTTGTCCATTTCTTCTAGGTTGTCCATTTTATTGGCATATAGTTGCCTGTAGTAGTCTCTCATGGTCCTTTATATTTCTGTGGTGTCAGTTGTAACTTCTCTTTTTTAATTTCTGATTTTATTGATTTGAGCCCTCTTCCTTTTTTCCACAGCTGCCCACCTCCCCTTCATCCACCTCCCCCAACTTGCCACCCCAGGAGACCCTCCAAGATTCCTATAAAGTCACTGCTTTTGCCTTTGTCTGTGGTGTACCTAAGACCTTGTGTACATCCTCAAGAGTGGATCTCTGTGTCCCCTAGTCCCGTGGCACTCCTGTGATCAAGCCCCACTGGCCTTCAAGATCAAATGCTCTGGGGGCTCCTCCTCCCAATACCATACCCTCAGACTGGGGAGCCTGCATGGGGCTCAGAGCTCTCACTCCTGTGGGAGAAATTCTGCAATATAATTATCCTCCATTTTGTTGATTGTCCATCTGGGTGATATGGAGTTTATTTTGCAAATGCACCCCTGGTTTCTTCTTTATGTCTTTGGATGTAGAATTTTTTTTTTTTGGTAGATTCCAGTCTTAGCAAAATGGCTGTCTGGGGAGGCCTTACAAATAGCTGTGAAAAGAAGAGAAGCAAAAAGCAAAGGAGAAAAGGAAAGATATAAGCATCTGAATGCAGAGTTCCAAAGAAGAGCAAGGAGAGATAAGAAAGCCTTCCTCAGCAGTCAATGCAAAAAAATAGAGGAAAACAACAGAATGGGAAAGACTAGAGATCTCTTCAAGAAAATTAGAGATACCAAGGGAACATTTCATGCAAAGATGGGCTCAATAAAGGACAGAAATGGTATGGACCGAACAGAAGCAGAAGATATTCAGAAGAGATGGCAAGAATACACACAAGAACTGTACGAAAAAGATCTTCACGACCCAGATAATCACAATGGTGTGATCACTCACCTAGAGCCAGACATCCTGGAATGT
>NW_011494886.1:2320840-2344795 GCF_000754665.1 Bison bison bison
CATCACTGATTCGATGGACATGAGTCTGAGTGAACTCCGGGAGTTGGTGATGGACAGGGAGGCCTGGCGTGCTGTGATTATGGTGTTGCAAAGAGTTGGACACGACTGAGTGACTGAATTGAACTGAGTCTTCCTTATGGATGGTTGTTCAGTAGTTAGTTGTGATTTTGTTATGTTTTGTTGTGTATATTGATTGATCAGTGGTCTGCTCCACTTTACTCTGTGGTCTTCAGTCAGTTCAGTCACTCAGTCATGTCCAACTCTTTGTGACCCCATGGATTGCAGCATGCCAGGCTTCCCTGTCTATCACCAACTCATGGAGCTTACACAAACTCATGCCACCCAACCATCTCGTCCTCTGTCATCCCCTTCTCCTCCCACCTTCAATCTTTCTCAGCATCTGGGTCTTTTCAATGAGTCAGTTCTTCACATAAGGTGGCCAAAGTACTGAAGTTTCAGCTTCATCATCAGTCCTTCCAATGAATATTCAGGACTGATTTCCTTTAGGATGGACTGGTTGGATCTCCTTGCAGTCCAAGGGACTCTCAAGAGTCTTCTCCAACACCACAGTTCAAAATCTTCAGTTCTTCGGTGCTCAGCTTTCTTTATAGTCCAACTCTCACATCCATACATGACTACTGGAAAAACCATAGGTTTGAATAGATGGACCTATATATGTGATCTATATAAGGAAAGCTGGATTCTACAGTTCAGTTCAGTTCAGTCGCTCAGTCGTGTCTGACTCTTTGCAACCCCATGAACTGCAGCACGCCAGGCCTCCCAGTTCATCACCAACTCAAGGAGTCCACCCAAACCCATGTCCATTGAGTAGGGGGTTATTGTACTTTCTCTAAGCTCACCTAAAACTATGGCTCCAATACAGACCTTGAGGAAGTAAGGGTTGTGGAACAAAGAATAAGAGAAGAAGATGATGTAAAAGAAACTCATTTACATGATCTATATTTATTCTCTCATATGATTGCAACCCATATAAAATGAGGCCTGGTTAGTCTTACTTTGAAACCAGGTGCAACCAAAACATTTAAATTACATCACTCTGACTCAGAAAGCTTTCAAGAATTTACTCAATCCTTTGTTGCAATTTTCTTAAAGCTTTCTAAAAATCCTCTTTAGACATCTTTTCTTCTCCCCAAGTTTCATATCACCGAGGCATCTTTCTTCAAAATTTAATGAATAAAATCCTTCATCTAGTTATATGTTGATAGATTAAAGAACAGGTTAAAGCTACAGAGAAGATCCTCCATGTACATTATCTCACTGTTTAGCTTGATGAATACCTATTGTTCTAAGTGCTGTGGGTACAAAAATAAATACAACACAACCCTTGCCTATTGATGATGAAACTGGCAGAGCAGGCAACATGATTAAGGGAGGCTGTATAGCTGGTAAGTAAAGACATCTGAGCTAGACCTACCTAGGGCTATCTAACTTTTGCATCATTACTCTCTAGTTGTCTATCCAAGAGCTTGTTTTTCACAGATTGAAAAAATCTGAGCTATTTAGAGAAGAAAAACAAAATATTTCTAGTTATACCCAATTAAATCCTTAAACTAGCTTAAAAATAAATTATAGCCAACTGGAATTGGACATAGCTTTCTATTTGCATCTTTACTGAGCTGAGCCTCTATCCAATAGTACTTTCTGAAAAGATGAAAATGTTCAGTGCTGTTCAGTATGGTAATCACTAGCCACAAGCAGCTACTGAGCCTTTGAAATATGGTTAGTACAAATGAGGAACTGAATAATTTATCTTTTCATGTTTTAATGAATTTAAATTTAAATAGCTACCTGAGGCTCTATCGTGTGGCAACACTGGGGATGACATGAGAATTTTCCATTTTTTAGTGGAGGAGAATATTCTTAACAGATAGAAAAGATATTTTACCTGCTTTAGTATTTTGTGGCTTGGAGGTAAAAGTTTAGTAGAAAGAGAAACGGACACATAAAGATGCTGTTAGGCAGAGCCCAGAAGGATGTAGCCTTTCACAAAACAAAATACATTCATGAAAATGGCCATCTTACATGCTGATCACTGGTAGCAAACAGAGACAGTTATACTTGCGCCTGAGGGGAAAATAAGCTTGTGCTTATAGAAATCTGAAACAGCTTGTTTATTTTTATCTATTCAAACCTAGACAAATAACTGAATACTAATAAACTCTGTGGCCTAAAATTAACTGGTTGAATGTGGGAGGGAGAGAATTTACTCTTTTTCTCCTCTTAATAAAAGACAAGGAAACAGGAAACCTTAACTCTTTGGCCAGTACACACCAAGTAAATATTTCAGCCCTTAAAGATTCAGGTGTCTGCTCAACAGGTGGCAAAATGTTCTTTCTTAATTTTCATAATCCTCTGACCTGTATGTGGTAGTATCTATGGATTTTTCTAATAAAACACAGCTGCTTTTTCATATTCATCTTGCATTTCCACACTATTAAAATATCTAAACTGCTCAGTGTGATAAAATTCCACCATTAGCTGTGCTCCTACACTGAGTCTTCCCAGGAAATTTGGTGACCAAGGTCCTGAGAGTTTAATACAAAATAGAAGTTTATAATGGGATCACTGACACTGGTTTTAATTCCAGTAGCCCACTCTGATACCATCAGGCAGAGGGCATTCGGACGCCAAGACTCATGAAGCTCTCAGGATGTCATAATTTTCTCCCTTAATTGTAAGGAATTACTCTAGAGATACGAGACACAACATACAGTAATACAAAGGTGTTGTGCTTAGTCACTCAGTTGTGTCTGACTCTTGTCAACCCCATGGACTGTAGCCCGCCAGGCTCCTCTGTCCATGAAGATTGTCCAGGCAAAAATATTGGAGTAGGTTGCCATGTTCACCTCCAGAGGATCTTCTCAACTCCGGGATTGAACCCAGGTCTCCCATATTGCAGGCATATTTTTTACTATCTGAACCACCAGAGAAACCCAATACAAAGGTAGCAGGATGTGAATGTTTAAAAGGGAAATTATTCCATGTTTTAATATGGAAATGTCACTACCTGTTTCCTGTTTGTCTTTGCTTCTCTGCATTGGGAAGAGTGATTCAACCCATTCTAGGATGGAGGGAACTTTGCCCTTCATCTGTTCCCATCACTTTCCACCCCTAAGAAGGAAAGCAAACATTTTTCCTTGCCCCCAGGAAGAGTCTAATGACTAAGCCTTCCTACCCTGGAGAGAGAAACTAGTGTTTAGTTGCTAGTAGTTTGGGCTCTGAATTTCATAGCTATTAAAGATTGATTGCATGAAACAAAAGTAAATAGTATAGGTCCTTTGGGCTTGATAGAGGGTCTAGGGCTGGAGCTCTGGAGAGTACTAAAATTAGGAGGTAGAGGCAGGAGAAAAAGGGAGTCATTGGATGGGGAGAATTGTCTGGGAAAAGGATGAGCTGGAAGGGGTGGAGAAAAGGGGCACTGACCTGGAAATAGAGGATGAATAATCGGGAAAAAGTACTAACTATGAGAAGAATCATAGTCCTCTCCATCTTCTACCCAGTGTTCACATAAATGAGAATCATCCCAAAAGCTTTATCTAGGACCAAATGGAGGGAATTTTTCTCCATTTGTACCAAAAACTCACTAAATTGACTTCTCAGTAGAAACAACAACCATTCTTGCCACTAAATTTTTCTTTGTTATTTGAAGTGACAATATATGGACTATCTTGCTGCTCTATCTATCCCAGGACACCCTAAGCCCAAGGGGCTCCCTGGATCCTTCTATGAGTCATGGGAAGCAATTTTAACTTTACTTGGGAGGGATGAATTGTACGAAGTTACTTCCTAAGCTGAGACATTAACTTTTAAGTGGAAAGCTCTACAATGTAAGTAGACTGGATCACTGAATGCCTCTCTAGTATCCATTCCCTCTCCCATCTTCTCCAAAAAGATTCCAAATAATTATTAAGTATCAATTACTCCTCTTTTCAATCCATGTTACTTAGGGAAAACTGACCTTATCTCCAGTCAGGGATGAGTTCTTACTAGTTAACATGGAAAGGACATTTAGTTCATGATTGGAAGAGATGCTGTTACTCTCTCCTGCTGAACATGTATAACGAAACACATCACTCTGATTCCTAATGACGCCATTCTATAAATATAAGACAAACCAATCTTAGGTTGATGCAAATTGCTTTGACCCAGAGAGAGATGGAAAATATTTTCATGTTTGAAGACATGTTGAACCACTAAATCAGCCATTCCAGAAACACATCTTACCTATGGATTTATTCATTTCCTTATTATTTAAATCAATTTACTTGGAGTCATCTAGCATTTGGAGCTGAAAACTGGCATTTAAACCTTATTAGAAGAATTCAGGAAGCTGATGAGGAAGCTTACTTCTTTATTAAAATAAAACCCAGAACTTTCAATGATTAGCCAGAAAGAAAAACAATTTAGTGTAAAAAAAGATGGGTAACTAATTGATACTTTTCCAAGGATCTCACCTTCTGCATGGAGTTCTCTGAGGTAAGACAGTGTAGCTACCACCACTCTGACCTGCTGCTAAGTCACTTTAGTCTTGTCTGACTCTGTGCGACCCCATAGATGGCAGCCCACCAGGCTCCCCCATCCCTGGGATTCTTCAGGCAAGAACACTGGAGTGGGTTGCCATTTCCTTCTCCAGTTTGACCTAGAGATGTGTAAATTCCCTATTAAGGTGAGATGTCAACACTGTCAATCTCAAACTTTAAAGAAGACTTTGTTATATGCCCTGGGAGAAAAATAGGGAAATGAAACAAGAATACACCAATAAATAAAGTTTGACTTTTAAAGTACATAATGATGCCATAGCTAGCTGGTGCCTGGGTTTGCAGACCTTATCCTGTTTCTTGTCCTAATATCTGAGCTGATCCAGCTTCATATGTGATCCAGCTCAGGTTTCTAACTTCTTCCCTATTAGCCTCACATGGATGGCATCACTGTAAACTCTGCCCACTGGAGTTCCTTCTTCAGTTTTTGATAAACTTCAGCCTTGAGTTCTGTTCAGAACTCATATCCATCTCTGGATGTGTGTCTCAGGTCTGACCCAAGAACCCTCCACAATAGAATCAACAAGGATGACTATATAAAGAGGAGATCCTGACCCTTCTGCAAAGGGATTATGATATGGTAAGTCTTGTGCGGCATCCAGGAATCTGTATTTAACCAATTTCCCAAGTGGTTGTGATCAAAATGAAAATGGAAAACACTGTTCTAGAAATATCTTTAACTTTCCCCCAAATTAGCAGTTTGGCTATCAATTATACCATCATGAAACAAACATCATATAAATGCAATTCCTCAAAAATGCATGCATGTATGCATGCGTGCTCAGTTGCTCAATCATGTCTGACTCTTTGTGACTCCATGGGCTGTAATCTGCCAGGCTCCTCTGTCCATAGGATTCTCCAGGCAAGAATACTGGAGTGGGTTGCAATTTCCTCCTCCACAGAAATGCATATTTAGTGGTTATTTTGAACTTTCAAATCTATCTTTTAACTACTATTCAACAAACCATTTTCCATTTATTTATTTTTTCCTTAAGCCAATCCAAACATACACTTTTACCCAGAAGAATAGGTACAATACTACAGAACATTTATTTTATTCTTGCCCTTAAAGAATTCTAGTTGAAGTTCAAATATACATTTCTGTATAAGAAGAGAATGTCATAAGAAGAAACAAATAAAAACATATCTCTGAGACCAAATGTGGACTGTCAGTGAAAACAATTTTATTTTTTCAATAAACTCTAAAAATTGCTAAACACAGTCAGGATGCTAGCACATTAGCTCTTAAAGATAACTAAAAATAAAAAGGAGAAGTATTTCAAGAAGTAACCCATCCACATGTCAAGGTCACTCCTACCCACAACAGAATAAGAAAGTCCCTCCTGTTCCAGAATACCTTCTCCACCCATTTAGTCACCCATTTAGCCACCCACTGCTTTCCATTTCCACATCACATTTCTTTAATTTATTAACTTTAGAGCCGCTGTAACTTCAAACCATTATGTAGAAGGAGTAGCAAATTGTGAACTCTTTCACTAGAATGTATGTAACAATTACTTAGAATTACTGATGTAATAATACCCTGTATTATTCTGTAGGTCAGAAAAGTTTCAGATACGTTTCAGTGGATAGGAAGTTGTCTTTAAGTTGGATTCTGTTTATTTGAGGTCATATCAAATGAATCACAGGTAGGGCAATAGGGAAGTGAAACAGGGAAAGGAGAAAAGCAATATAGGGTTTGATAATAAGCAATTTATACTGTGTCAGCTGAGGCTTATCCCACGGGGGACCTCAGAGTTTTCTCAACCAAGGCATAAGGAGCTGGGGTATTTATTCATTGACTCCACCATTGTTTGAGGGATGCTCCAGGGCATTATCTCCTCCAAACACTTCCAGTGTTCCACTTGTATGGATCTCAGTGACTTGAGACTCAGGGGCTTGAAGGAGAAATCAATCAGTACATAACAAACAAACTGATGCATACTGAGGGTACATGGGTTGGGTTCCAACAGTGTCTGCTGTAGTCTACCCTTTGCACCACTTAGATTCCCTTGGGTCCTGTGTTAAATTGACTCAGTCCCATCACTGATTCCTCAAGAAGGTGATTCATTAGAACTTAAAGATTTAAAAAAGACAACACTAGGTTGATAGGGCAAGATACAGGCTCCACTGGTACAGTTGGTCCCAAAGTTGTAGTTAATAATCATCATCTCCATTCTCTACTACTTGTTAAGCAATTTGGCTTGTCTTGGTTGCTTGATGTGGTAGCCTATACGTCATCACTGAGGGATCTGAGTCTAACCACGCTTTTGTTAGACTGACACTGCTTAAATTGCCTATGTAAGATTATCACCATATATGAAATCAATAAAAAGTGATCCATTGGATTTCCTGAGTTCTAGATTATTTTCCTCTCTTCTAGAATTAAATATTAACTATCATATCTCCTATCTCCGGATGGTAATCACGACCAGTTACCCCTGCCATTATAGAACTCTTTTTTTGCTGGTTGGTCAGCATGAGAAGTCCAAAATGATAATGTTGAAGTCATAACATTAGAATAGGGAATTTCAAAGAGAGGACTGAGGAGTCCTGGAAGTTCCTAAGATTATATTTCAGGGGTCTCATGAGGTTGACTATTTCCAACTACATAGCCCTAAGGAACCATATTTTCTTCATAAGCTTTAACTGAAATATCATTTCACAATAGTTTGAATGCTGAAGCAGATGTGAGAATCCACCTGTCTTCTATGAAATCAGAGATTTTCAAAGATATAAAAGAATGCCATTTTACCATTACTTTTTTTTCCTTAGGGAATATTTGTTCTTAATTAAAATGTGTCATTCACTTAAACATGTAATGGGTTTGCAACTGTTATTTTTTAATACATTAATAAATAGTGTTAAAATTCTTTAGTGGGCAAAGAATCTGAACAGACATTTTTCTAAAGAAGACATACAGATGGCCAGGAGACATATGAAAAGATGCTCAACATCACTAAGCATCAAGGAAATGCAAATCGAAACTAAGATGAGATACTACCTCATACCTATTAGAATGGCTTTTGTAAAAAGACAACAAATGACAAGTGTTGGTAAGGATATGGAGAAAAGGAAACTCTTAGGTACTGTTTGTGAGAATGTAAATTGGCCTTAAAAAGGAGGTCATCTTGTTAGTCAACAGCAGTACCATCATCCCCTAGCAAAGTGCTCTAGCAACTGTGGACAAGGACTGTTGCCTGCCATTACAGTAAACGAAGAATATTGTCTACCATCCCAGTTCTTCAAATCATTAAACACTGCAGCTGCCACTGACAGTACACCCTGAGGAGAATTTAGGATGGAGAAAAACAGAAAGCATGCTATGCTTTAGATACTGGCCCTAGATAGTTAAGATCCATAGTTAAGGAATAATTTCACCAGACTCTTGAGTCTTTCTGTATGTAAAAAAGAAAATCATTAATTTGAGATGTTTGTTCTTGTGGTAAACAGTAATCTTTTTATATTCAACTACATTTTTTTGTTCCAGCCAGCCCAAAACTCCTATATATCTTGGCTTCTCCCTTACCTCTTAAGAGCTATTTCTCTGAGCCCTCTGAGAGGCTGTCTTCCAGGTTATAGTCCTCAGTAAGATGCCTGAATAAAACTTAACTCAAAAAGGGGCTTAAGATAGCAGAATAGGAGTACATGGAGCTCATCCCCCAACAAGCACATCATGTTGAATAATTCTCATGAAAAACTAACTGGAAACTGGCACAAGAATTCCTGTACAACCAAAGCTGTAAGAATGACCTCCATGTAACCAGGTAGAACAGGGGGGAAAAAAGGCATTTGGTCAGGAGCTGTGCCTCTGTGAGGGATCAGTAAGGAAGAGAAATTAACATAAGGCATTAACAGGAGAAAAACAAAAGTTTAATAGTGTATATACTTATATATGTGGAAGAGACCCAGAAAAACTGAGTAACTCTCCAAAATGGTCGAAGCCAACGCTGTAAATGCCATCTTCAGCTAAAGAAAAAAAGATATTGGGAGTAGGGAGGTAATTATGGGAGGTTACCAGGAAAAGCATAGTAAACAAGGTAGAATTTAAATTCATACCTTCACCATTGGTAACACTTTCTACAAATTTAGATTTCCTCCTCTTCCTAGTTCTTGCTGCTGCTGCTAAGTCGCTTCAGTTGTGTCTGACTCTGTGTGACCCCAGAGACGGCAGCCCACTAGGCTCCCCCGTCCCTGAGATTCTCCAGGCAAGAACACTGGAGTGGGTTGCCATTTCCTTCTCCAACGCATGAAAGTGAAAAGTCAAAGTGAAGTCGCTCAGTCGTGTGCGACTCCTAGCGACCCCATGGACTGCAACCTACCAGGCTCCTCCCAACCCAGGGATCGAACTCCAGTCTCCTGCACTGACGGTAGATTCTTTGCCATTTGATTCACTGAGGAAGCTTACATCTCTGTTTAGGTCTTCTCAAATTTCTCTTAGTGATGTACCATGTGTACTTGAAAATAATATGTGTATTGTAGTGTGTAGCAACAATATGTGTTGACAAAAAATCAATCAGTTGATCTAAGCAAGAAATGGACGTTTTAATTCCAGTCAAATTGAGGAATATAACCCAGGTCACCATTCCAGAAAACTCTGAGAATTGTTCCATATATTAGAAGTCAAGGCACAGTTATATAAGGATTTAATATTTACAACAATGCCATGTGTTAGATGGAATTATTTTACAAATGAGAAACTGAAGCTGAGAAAAGTAATGTCCTTCAATGAATAAAGACAAAGCCAAGATTCTAACCATAACAGATGTTAGATCCTGGACTGGGAGCAGCTTTGTGGGATAGGTTTTGCCTGCATCACAGACTCATTTTCCACAAATGCTCTGTGGAGCATATCCTTCAGAAATCTAAATTCTGTTCCCAGACTGTCCATAAACTGGGTGATCAAGGAAATGTCGTTCAATCCAATTTCAACTCCTTGGCACCCAGGCAAGGACAGGAACAGGGTTCTCATGGGGACTCAGGATCACCTGTTGTGGGTCCTCAAGGGCAGGCTCCTGTGCCTGTCCTAGGTGCTCCTGTGCCCCACCCTTTAGGATGAGTAAGGGGAGGCTCTGTAGCATCCCTTTCACTTCACACTGCAGCTGGCTGGGCACAGGCTGGCTGTGGAACAGCAAGGATGGCTCAATTCATAGGGCCCAAGAGAAAGCTCTAACCTTCCATGTGAAAACTCAGGGCCCCAGGTGGCCTCCCTTGGGACTAATGTTCTTTTTAGAGTGGACCATTTTTCTGGCTTACAGTATTCTTGGTTACAATTTATATTGACTCAGCTGCAAGCACTCTAGCTGACACAGCTGTGTTGTCAGCTGAAGACTGTTATAAATGTAATGATATATAAGCTTTGGTCTGGGTCTGTGTGGAAAATAAGTGAGCAAAAGCCCCCTCTTCAAAATTACATAGGAGTCACAAATCTACTGGTAGGAGACTATTACTAAACCTAGATGTCGTCTGCTGTTCAGTGCTTTACTAGCCAGGCTTCACATTGCGCCACTCAAGTTATTCCTTCTCACAAATACCCATTCTACTAACTCATGCCCCTCCACCCTGCTTAATACACACCTGTGAGGTCCGCGGGGTGCAACAAGAGCACCTCCATTTTGTAACAAGGTAACTGAAGTCTAGACAGAAAGAGCAACTTGCCCAAGGTGAAGCCAGACCAAAACTCAGAAGTAGGAAGTCCTTGCTGGGTGAACTTTGCAGTATAGTATGGCATGGGAGGTGAGACTCTATGGCCAGTCCATGTTGGCTTGCCTCCTTATTCATACTGAAAGATGAGAACAGCAGGGATGTTCAACCTTTGAGAAATAAATACTCTTCTTTCTCTGGACTTTCTGGAGATCACGTGTTTGATTCCTGTGGCTTCTATAAATAATTATCATAAACTTACTGGCTGAAAGCAACAGATGTTCTTTCTCTCACAGTCCTGGAGGGGAAAGTATGAAATCCAAGTGTTAGCAGCACTGATTTCTTCTGGAAGCTCTGAGGGGGAATCAGGTCCAGGTCTCTCTACTAGGTTCTGGTGGCCACCAGCAATTATCAGTGTTCTTGACTTGCAGATATATCCCTCCAGTCTCTGCCCCTGCCTTCACATCACCTTCTCCACTGTGCATGTCTGTCCTCTGTGTTTTTCATCAGACACTTGTTACTGAATTTGGAGCCCACCCAGATAATTCAGGATAAAATCTATATTTAAATATATATTTATATATCTAATATTTAAAACCCTTAAAATAATAACATCTGCAAAGACTCCTTTTCTAAATAAAATCATATTCACAGGTTATAGGGATAAAGACATATACCTATCTTTTTTGGTGGAGTGTGGGCAGCTTTCACCCCACTACAGATCCCCTATGTCCTATGCCTTTGAATGCGAATCATCTTGATCTTGCTATAGGCTGGAGCTGAGTAGAATACCAGAGTTTAAATTAATTTAAGTAAGAAAATGCTTATGGAGTTTCTACTAAGTGAAAAGAAGTTAGGAGTTGATAACTTGTTTTTAAGTTACCAACTGAAAAAACTTGTTCTTTTAAGTAACCTCTCACTGCCCACCTAACTGGAATCTACTAACAGGTATACAAGCAACTGACCCAGGTCACTAGTGAGGTGCAAGTGCAGAAGCAGACATTATACCATCATCCTTTTGGAAATGTAGTTAGCATATATGAATAGTTTTAACAACAACAAAAAGTCGCCTGAAGTCCCACTCACAGTTACAGGAAATGCCATCATTTCCTTTGACTTTGGTGCGGACTCACAGTAATGTCACAGAGAGGTCACATTACAGGAAATGAGCAGAGTTAAGACTTGTCAAACTTGACCCTTTAAAAGGATTTTGCGAGGTAGTTATCAGAACTTTGGCCAATTTCAACTCTGAATGCTGTGGCCAGACACTCTTATAGGAATGTGGAGCTCAGAAAAACCATTCACTCTATCAAGTAATCAACATTCTAAATAATTCCCAAAAGGCATTATGTTTGAAGAATTTTAGAGAATCCAAAGATGGGGCTCAATCAATGAGCTCTATAGAATAATTGTTATTTCCAATATTCCTTCTCATGAAGCCTAACAAGCCCCTAAAAACAAGGACCAGTTCCCATATGGCTATCCATTCTCTCCTAATCAAGAAGTCTCCCCATTTCAGTAACATTTTCTATCAATAGGGATTTCAGGATTAATGCACTAAGCCAAGACCCTAAACCACCAGAATTTGTAAGGTCACCAAAAAAATTGTTTTAAAAATAAAAAAGTGCTAAATGCTTTTAATTCCATTCCATATTTCATTCTGTTACCTCAGGTATAACATTTGGTGTATTTTTCTTCCTGTTATTTTGAACCCTCAGTTCAGGAAGACTGTGCAGTTTTACTGATATAAGCAGATGCTGTTCGATGTTTTCTTAATGTAGCAACTTCTGAAAGAGAGTGTTTGTGTGAACAGAAGAGAAGAAATAATAATTTGTACCTTTATGGATGCATGCTCCTCAATTTTGCAAGAAACATTAGAAAAGGTTTAGCCTATAATTCTGGAAGAATAAATCTTAAAAGCAGGACTTAAGAAAGCAGTGTGTTCTGCCACGATTCTGCTGGCATGGCCACAACTGAGATGAGAGCCTGGGACTTCTTGGTTTAAGCTTTGCAACGAGAGAAAGAGAGGCAGGGGTGGGCGTGGGGGGCTCGGAAGAGATGGGGAGAGGGAGAAAATATGAGTGAATGAACATGAATGAGAGAATCATTTGAGTTAAGTTAATGTCTGGCCTAATTCAAGCCTCAGCTTGCCAAAGCAGTCAGCCAAGGCTACGTGTTTCAGAGAGAGGTATCAGGATGAATGCACCCACAAACAAGATCTTGATTCAGATTCCAACTTAAAATTGCATTTCCAGACATAAGAGGAAGGTGGCCTCCTGGTTGATTCTCCCTGCTGTTGTCACGACCAGAGTTATTCTGGTTCTCATACATGCTTAATTGGTTGGTCGCATTTGGTTTAAGAACACAAATTCACTAGATGTTTATATCCTTAGAATGGTTGTGGGAAATCCAGGGCAGCATTACACCAGATGGGAATTTGCCTTACAGTTATCACTCTCTCTACAGCAATGCATTGTTTCCCCCCAAAGTAAGTCTATTTATGCCCTTCACAGACTCCCTTACAATTCTTTTTTTGCCCTTCTCTCATGTATGCAAAAGGCTTCCAAACTGTCACCTGAAGATTTCTTTACTTAGGATGGTTTATCCCCAAGAAAAGTCATGAGAATATGGGAGACTTACCCAGACTCTGACTACTTTTCCCATCTAGGGTATGTTCCAGACACCATCATTATACTTAAAGCCACAGGAGGAGCATTCTTATGCATGTGGCACTGCAGCTTTATTTACTTAGTAACACTTAACCATATATCTTTTCAAATGCTTAGTTTTCTTGCAACACTTTTCAGATGCTTTCATGCCCTCAGATTTGATTATTCGGCCCATAGACTATGTGTTCCTTAGACCTGTCTGGGACCTTTGCTTTCAGTCTCTTGTGTCTAAGGGAAAATCAAGACTTATTGAATGATTTCCTTTGTCAAAAATTATCCTGCAGAAAATTGGAACAGGCTATCAACATGTTTCTCCTTATTGTATCTTGAGGGCCAAACTAGCCTACACAGAATAAAACTTTTTAAAAGATCAAGCTATAAGTGCAAGCGAGAAGTACTTGAAAGAGATGTAGGGAGGAGTGGAAGGTGGTGGTTTCATTTGAACAAATTATCATGTACCATTTTGGTTAAGGCACATGTGCTTCCTTTTCCTCTGCTGTGTTCATATTGGTGAGTTTTTCTCAGAGGGCAAGTGTTAGTCTAGGCAAATGTCTTCTTGGATGACCTTTAGATTCAAGTAGCAGGAAGACATGACTGCTCAATGTACATGTGAAGATGATAGCAATGAGAAGGTAGTCCAGAACTGAGACGAGTTAAAAATAACATTGTGAAAATGAGTTTTGAGGTCAAACCCAACTTCTCTGTTTTTGTAGCCCTCTTCCCAAACTTTCTTGGATCTGCTTTATCATAGCACGTTTTTATTACAAATAGTAAGCTGCCCTGTGGTATTTTGTCCACATGCTAAAGCAATTAGAATTACAGTATTGGAAGAGCTATTGCATCGCATGTCCATTGCAGCCTCTTAACTGACTCCTGTGTACTTGGGAAGAATACCCAGTGCTCTTTCGAGTCTCTCTCACACAGTGTGCAGGGCAGGACCCAAGAGTCTTTTCTCTCATAGGTGAGAGAAAACTGAGGGTCTACATAGAAGCTTTCTCTTTTATCCAGGCTGCTGAGAGAGCCTTATGAACCTCAGGGGTAACATTTTAAAATTTAAAGCAGTGGTGAAACCTTAATGCTTATCAAAAACCAAAGCAAAGCAAAACAAAAATCTACCTTTTTTATTAATAACTTTCCTGAACTGAGATGGAGTGATTCTTTATGAAAAGCCATAGATTGTGAAAATTAGTTTGGTGGGTGGAATTCAGCATTTTTTAAGTGAAAGAATAGAATAAAGGAAAACATCAAAGTATACAATAGATGATACAGGTAGATTTTCAAAGGGGCTTTTTAAAATGTGTGTGTCTGTGTGTCCTTGTAAGGCAAACATTTTCTCCCTGATCACAATCGGAAATAGTTTTTTTTTTTTTTAAAGTGGCATTTCCAACTCCAGGGGACCATTCCAACCCAGGGATTGAACCCACATCTCTTGCGTCTCCTGCACTGCAGGCAGATTCTTTACTGCTAAACCACCAAGGAAGCATTAAAAAGAAAACAAAACCATTGAGATAGGAACCTGGCTTGAGAGTGGACTGACAACTAGAGGCTTGAAAGAAGCCGATTTGGAAGAGTAGGGTTGTGATGGAGAAAGGTGGATGCTTGGGCAGGTACCAGAAATAGGGTGGTCCTTTGCCATTCGCCAAACTCACACAAGCACCACACCCATATACACGATTTTTCTATCCCTAACATCACTCTCCTAAATACCTGAAAACTCCCCAATTGCTGCCCCTGACATAACTGCCGAAGACTCTACTGTTTGTCTGAAGGAGTCTTCTTGGAAAATAGCAGTCCAGATGAATGTCCTCATGAAGAAGATCAAGAACACCCTGAGACTTCTGATTCTTTCCTGGACTGGTGTAAACAGTTAATGAAGGGGTGATCAACCCAACTATTCTTTAACATAGCATCCTATTTTAGTGTCCCACTTTGAAATATTTAAAGGAATAACTTCATAGATAGACAAATCGCCCCTTTTTAAGTTAGATAATAAGCAATTATATTTGAGAAAATAAGAAAGTTTATTGAGAAAACCAAAGTTTAGTGTTCTTAATCACCTATATCACTTGTTCTACAAACACTGTCAATGGTCTCTCCTAAAGAAGAGTGCAGTCAAAACACATCCACTGCACAATTCTCTCTAAATTGTGCAAGAAGTGTGCTTGTGTGGCTCCTTCACCCCATGATTGATCTTAGACGGTACCTTAGAAAGGCTGTAGTCCAGGCAGCTGAGCTAAAGCCACAAGCATCTCTTCTAAGTCTCCTCATCTGGGTATGCTTGACATTTTCTCACCTTTCTTGCCAACATGGAAACCTCACAGAGTGTAAGAATAAGGTTAAGAGTTTTGGGGAGAGGGGAACTGAAAAGCATGCAGCTGTGGAGACAGTACTGGTACGTTATCAGTGGGGGTAGGCGGCTGCAGCGGCTCGCTGGGTCTTGTCAGCTGCATGGGCTGCTCAAACCCTCCCCAGCACCCTTCCTCTTCCTATGGGAAGACTTCTTCCCTTTCTTTGAAAATCTCTCCTGCCGTTGCTTCTCTGATCCCCTACCTAGGATGCTTTCCTGTAATTTACCTGCACTGAGGTGGCTGTTCAGGGCACCTCAGCTGGGAAACCTCCTTCAGTGACCTTTGCTTCTTTTATTACCATCTGGAAGTTTAATTTCTGCAACTATTTGCCTTAATGTTGATCTACCTTGTGACATATTTAATTGTTAGCACTTCAGTCCCAGGGGCACCAAGAGGGCTGGCTGCTGGAGTGCCTCTATCGTTCTGTTTCTTAATCTAGGTGGTGATTTCAAGGGTGTGTTCACATTGTGATAGTTCACTAAGCTGAACACTTGGCCATTTCTGCATTTCCTGTACATATATTTCAGTAAAAGGGTTTTAATATTCCTATCTTGTCCACTAGACTATATCCTGAGGACAGTAGTCTCCATTTATTCCCTAACTTCCAGCAAATGCTTGACACTGAAAGAGTTATCAGGAGGCCTTGATTTAAATGTTAGTGACCCTTGTTATGGAGGCAACAAGGTCCAGTAGAATAACACTAATCTAGAAATATGGAGACTTGAATTCCAGTCTTGGGCCTATCGTCATTTACATAAACTAATTTCGGCAAGTATTTGGCCTCTCTAGATGTCAGCTTGTACAACTATAAAATAGACCCCACTGTATCTGCCTTCCTGACTTTACAAGAATTCCTTCGAGAGATTAGATGAAGTCATTGTATAAAATTATCTAAAAGTGGAAAATGTCAGACAAACATGGGGTTGGTTTTGTCAGGAGCCTTCCGCGTGCATCCGTGTCTCCTGATCTAGACTAGATTGCAGGCATCCAGAGATGGGACTTTGTACCTGTCTTTGTGCTGTAGCCATTTTATATCATAGACGATCATTTTAAAGGAATGTCCACTCTTCCCCCAGCCTGGCTCCCCAAGTCACCTCAGAGAGCCTTGTAAGTAGGCTCAGGGAGAGGTGTGTTCTGAGCATTCAGACATCTTTCAGTGAACTGCCAGAATCTGAGCATTGCAAGAGCTGCTTCCATGGAAATGTGCTCTGCCCCATAGCAGACCCCTTTCTGTGTCTGGATGTTAGCGAGAACTGGGAACACGCATCCAAAATGGCCTCTGCCAGAATGCTATGGGTGCAGGCTTTCAGATCCACAGTCAATAGACATCAGTGTGAGACCCACTTTTAGCCACTCTGCAGTTCAGTCTCACAATCTAAGGCCAAGCCTGATCATCCCCACCTTCTACGCTATCCATCCACTCCCCTTCAGGCACACCCTCCTCAGGTTTATTCTTCACTCTCTGCACTTCCGTACCCACTTCACCCTCCTCCTCCTTCCTGACTTCACAACTTGAAGGCTGCTACTCAGCCTTCTTGCCTCCCCACCTCTGCCTCTCCAAACCTCCCCACTCTTTGCTAAGGATCCTGATACAGCCTTTTCACATAATTTATGAAATTGTTGTTCATTCGCTCAGTTGTGTCCAACTCTTTGCAGACCCATGGACTGCAGCATGACAGGCTTCACTGTTCTTCACTATCTCCCAGAGTTTGCTCAAACTCATGTCCATTGAGTCAATGATACCATCCAACCATCTCATCTTCTGTCATCACCTTCTGCTCATGCCTTCAATTTTTCACAACAACAAGATCTTTTCCAGTGAATCAGCTCTTTGCATCAAGTGGCCAAAGTATTGGAGCTTCAGCATCAGTCCTTCCAATGAATATTCAGGGTTGATTTCCTTAAGGGTGACCTGGTTTGATCTCCTTTCTATTCAAAGAACTCTCAAGAGTCTTCTCCAACATCAGAGTTTGAAATCATCAATTCTTCAGCGCTCAGCCTTCTTTATGGTTCAACTCTCATGTCCATATGTGATTACTAGAAAAACCATAGCTTTGACTATACAAACCTTTGTCAGCAAAGTGATGTCTGCTCTTTAATACGCTGTCTAGGTTTCTCATAACTTTCCTTCCAAGGAGCAAGCATCTTTTAATTTCTAGGAGGGCTGTAGTCACTGTCTCCAGTGATTTGGGAACCCAAGAAAATAGTCTGCCACTGTTTTTGCTTTTCCCCCGTCTATTTGCCATGAAGTGATAGGACTAGATGCCATGATCTTAGTTCTTTGAATGCTGACTTTTACAAAGAGCCCCACTCTAAGCAGAAACCACAGTTTGAGCTGCACAGTCCTGTATGTGTATCCCTACAGAACTTTGTCCAGTCAGTTTCATTGCCAGTTTGTCTTCTGATCAGAGCTATATCTTCTACCAGTGTCAGATAGACAGTGGGGGCAACCTACAAATAAGTGTTGTGAAAATAAAACCATCAGGGGGTTGAAAGAATTCTTATGCTAACCTGACTCTGAAAACAGAATGAATGAGGTAACTACATTTTAGAGTCATTGTGCATTTGCCTGTTGAATCATTCTTTGAAGTCGTTCTGATTACAATATTAACTATGAATTCATTTTCCATCTGTATAGGAAACCATGATACACGGTAATGTGAGCAATGCCTGTATTTAACTCATTTAGAAATGCTGGAATTCACATTTTGGCATGCTCCAGCAATAACGGACTGAGAGATGCTCATTTGTAGACAAGCCTGCCATGGAGGCATGAGCGGGTCCTAACAATGCCAACTGTTAGAATCAGCCATTGCCAGAGATATGTGAAATACAAATAAATAATTTTCTCAAAGGGTTTGCAATAATGCCCTATTCCAATGAAACCCTGAAAATTTTTGATTAAAATAATTGTATTGTCATCCCTGAATGTATAGTCCTTACTTTAAGGTCTTCATCAAACAACACGGAAATTCCTTTGATTCTTAGAAATAACGGCTGTTTCTACAGAGGGAACTGGTGGTTTCCAGGACAATGTCCAGGGGTAAGTTGTAAACCACAGGGTGGAAGCTCTACACTATGAGCTGGGTAAGGTGCCAGTTTCACTGAACATGAACACGAGCACATAAGAGCAAGTGCAGGTCACTACCTCTCTGAGTTGCCTCTATTTTTATCTCTAAGAAAGGAAGAATTAAACTTACTTCTTAAGGTGGAATTAAACACGGGGCAGCATACACATATGTTTTAGGACTCTGCTGCTCCCAAGGGGTTAAGGGGTTCAGGGTAGGGGGTACCCCAAGGAAGAGAATGAGGATGAGCTTGCCTGCTCTGATTCTCCCAGGAGTGAGTGGGATGCAGCTTTGCATCTACTTTCATAAAGGGAATTATAGGGGAGAAATATTCGCCTCAGAAGAAGAGAGCAGAGTTACACCTCTCCTCAGTTCATGGCTCCCAGTCATCACCATTCTGGGCAAGGCCTTCTCTCAATTTGTTAGGCTTTGTTTTATTTATTTAATACATTTCCTTTTCATATCTGACTTCTATTTGCCCCCACCTCACATCCTAATATGTACTTGGATGTATATTAATACATTTGAAATTTCATGATGCTATATCATCTTTGTACACATTTTAAGTATGTATGAAAGTATATAAATATATATGATACATGACAGTGAACTATGGAGTTCGTTCTTTTTCTTCTTTTTTTACTCAGTTCTATGCTTTTAGGACTTGCCCATGTGCTTGATGAACAGTATCCCTATTCATCTAGTCATTTCCCAATGATGGATACAGAGATAGACCATGCAACCTAATGCTTAGGAGTGCACATGTGGGAGCCAGACTACCTGGCATCATTTCGACTTACCAACTGTGTGAACTTCGACCATTTACTCCACCACCCCATACCTGTGTTCTCATTTCTAAAACAGAAATATATGGAATTTAGAAAGATGGTAACAATAACCCTGTATACGAGACAGCAAAAGAGACACTGATGTATAGAACAGTCTTTTGGACTCTGTGGGAGAGGGACAGGGTGGGATGATTTGGGAGAATGGCATTGAAACATGTATAATATCGTATATGAAATGAGTTGCCAGTCCAGGTTTGATGCACGATACTGGATGCTTGGGGCTGGTGCACTGGGACGACCCAGAGGGATGGTACGGGGAGGGAGGAGGGAGGAGGGTTCAGGATGGGGAACACATGTATACCTGTGGTGGATTCATTTTGATATATGGCAAAACCAATACAATATTGTAAAGTTAAAAAATAAATAAATAAAAAGAAAAATGAAAAAAAAAATAGAACAGAAATAGTAAGAGTGTCTATTTATGTAGAGTACTGAGAACATGCAAAGGACAGAGCCCAGTAAACATCCAGCAAGCATTAACCATCACCATCAACAATTCCCACACCCAGTGGTGCATAGAACACCCTCATATGCATCCCCTAATGAACCTGTGCCTGAGTTTCTTGGGGCTGGGTCACAGGGCGTAGGCACTCTTAATTTCACCAAGTACTGCCAAATTGCTCTCCAAAATGACTGGGCCAGTCTACAGTCCCACCATCAGTCCCTGAGGGTTCCGGGAAAAATTTTCTCAGCCAGTGAGAGCACAGATTTTAACAAGTCTCCTCTCTAGCTGCACTGACATAATCTGTCTGGGAGACTTCTGTCCAAGTTGGGTGGAGAAACAGCTCTAAGACGTGTGGCTAATTTAGAAGTCTCTCCTGTTCTGCTCTCCAGAGCCCTAAACTCTGTGGCACTTATCAAACAGTAGGCGCAAGCCTTGGAGGTGGCTGGATATCAGAATCATCCTGGAGGGGTGCAGTTCAAAGTGCTTTACCAGGGGATTCTGACTCACACGCCCTAGGAGAACATGCAGCACTCACTCCCTAACCCCAAGTAAGAGTCCTGCCCGTGGGAGCCACTGTGCTGATGGACGGACGTCAGCACAGGACAAAAGGTGGGGAACCCTGGGGGAAAGGCAGGCCTGCAATGACCCAGGGCCCTGGAGTTTTGGGAGGCTGCAGGTTGCCGATGCAACCTAATGGAGTGGGAAGGTCCCTTGTCCAGAAAATTCTCCTACTGTCAGACATATCTCTATAGCCTGGATAATACCAGAAATGTCACTACTCCATTCAGTCTTTAAATTAAATCCATATTTTCTCTGGATGACTATGCTCTATCAACACGTTACCTGGGCTCTGTTGCCTACAGCCCAATACCTGCTTGTACCCAAAGTGTAAGCATCTAAGGTGGGAGTCATTGAGGGACTTAGAGTTTTGGTAACAAAGTATGATCAATGTTTGATAGATTTGGTAGATATGTGTCCAGGCTCCTCTCTTAGGGACTGTGAGTACAGCTCCAGAGGAGATTCTGAGGCCCATGGAAGGGTGTCATTTAAATTCATCCTTGCACACACATCATCATAAAGATAATAAGCCCTATATTTAATAACTGCCAGTTTGAAAGCTGATGTTGGGGGTAGGGTTTGGGTATAGGAGGAAAAGGCAGAGACTAGATTGCAAAGGTAGGAGAGGTTGGGATGACAAAAACCAAAAGCACCGAAAGAGGCTGAGGCTTGAGAACTGTGTCCAGATGCCAGAGAAGGAGGTTCTGTGCCAGTTTCCCCTCATCCAAGATTTCTCCCTTATAGCATATGCCATCCTCATCCCACTCCTACATCGGGAAAATGGGGTTGAAGCCAGACCCCATGGCATCTAGGGGAGGGAAGGCATCTTATATTTTGTCTCCCCAGTTTGGTGCCAAATTGTTATTGATGAGTGTCTTTGTCTCTTCCCTCTGGAACCAGACCCTGTGGATCCAGCTTCCATGGCTCAGTCGTGTCCAACTCTAGCGACCCCATGGACGGAGGAGCCTGGTAGGCTGTAGTCCATGGGGTCGCTAGAGTCAGACACGACTGAGTGACTTCACTTTCACTTTTCACTTTCATGCATTGGAGAAGGAAATGGCAACCCACTCCAGTGTTTTTGCTTGGAGAATCCAAGGACAGGGAAGCCTGGGGGACTGCCGTCTATGGGGTCGCACAGATTCGGACACGACTGACGAGACTTAGCAGCAGAGACCACCACAAGACTGTAAAGAAATTATCTCCCCACCCCCCAAAAAAGGTGACATGGCAACTTTCTCAAATCCATTAAAAATGAACATGTGGAAGAAGGAAGACAGATTGTGTCTTGCCTCCTCCAGCAAAGGAGGAGACAGTAGGCAGAATCCAGTTCAGTGCAGACAGCAGAGCACAGGCTTTGGAAATTTGCTGGTTTAGTGAGTAAAACAGGTTTACCTGCTGGCTGCATCTCTTAGGCAAATCACTTCTCTCTAGGCCTCATTTTCCACATCTATAAAACGGAACTAATAAAACCTGTCTTACAGGGTAGCTATAAAAATTAAAGATGATGTGTCAGGTTACTTTTTTGTAAAGAAAAAGTAACCTGACATACAGTAATTACTCAATAAATAATAGCTGCTAAAAAAAAAAAAGTAAGGAGGAGCCAGATTATCATGGGCCTTACAAGCAGAAAGATCATACACATTTATTGTCCAAATTGAAGACCCAACACTTATAAACTGGGACCGTTCTGACAAACAAATCCACATCATCACTTTATTTATAAATTAAGAGATTTAGCTCTAATTGAACCCAGCTCTGTGTTTTCCTATACTGAGCCCCACCTGCTTGAAATCTGTCCTGTACAGAGGGTCTAACTTGTCCTTGCTGAACTTCTCCTAGGAGAAAACCTGCTTTTCTGCATATTATATTTCTGCATATATATGGATTCACATACTGACCTCATTTCTGAGTAACTCATATATATGCCCAATCCCATAGTTATAACCTCCTGATCCTCCTTCTACTTCATAGAGCTAGTAAGTGGGTGGCCTGGATGTGAACTTTGACCTCCTTCCCAGAGGCCAAGATTGTTCTCCTATATGTGCCCTTTAAATGTGGGTGGAAATACTTTTATATTCTGCCCCTCTTCTCAATCTTATCCCAGGGCAGTTTAACCAGGGGCTTCCAGAAGATATGATATCTACAATCTTGAAAAAGATACTCTTGTCATATGTTTCCTAATAAAATAAACCTACTTTTCACACTAAGATTGCTTCACTTTTTACTAACACCTAAATATACACTGGGGTTGCCACAGTGGTTCACTGGGTAAAGAATCCCCCTGCAATTCAGGAGACACAGGAGATGTGGGTTCATTCCCTGGGTCAGGAAGATCTCCTGGAGTAGGAAATGGCAACCGATCCAATATTCTTGCCTGAAAAATCCCATGGACAGAGGAGCCTGGCAGGCAACAGTCTAAAGGGTCACAAAGAGTCGGACATGACTGAGTGATTTTGAGCACACAAATATACACTGAGTCAGTATCAGAAGGCTAGAGTTCACATCCAGGCCACCCACTTACTAGCTCTATGAAGTTAGACAATCTGCTTGACTTCTATGAAATACACTCTCCTGTTTGCAAAATAAAACAGTGCCAGTTTCATGAAGTTGTTAGGAAAGAACATGGGTGGTAGAACCTAGCTCAGTGTCTTGATTTGTGATTTGTGGAAGAGGCTCAATAGAGCTTTCTTTCTTTCTTTTTTAAAAGAACTTGTACTTGGCAGCAGCCATGAACAAGTACCACAGAAGGAAACAGCCTTAAAAGATCAATGGCATTTCCTAGGTTCAGAGGTACAATAGCAATTACTTATGTTCTTCAAACTCAACCATGCTTATTCTAACCCTGTTCTCCACAGTTGCAGGTGGAAACCTCACCTTTGTATTCCCCTGTGGTTACCAACTGTGGATGCTTCCATTACGTGGGGCTGTGGTAAGTACATAGAGCATCTGTTCTTTAATTTTTTTCTTCCAGTTTCACTGAGATATAATTATTATACAGCACTGTATAAATTTAAGGTGTACAGCATAATGATTTGACTTACATGCCTCATGAAATGATTACCACAATTAGTTTGCATGCCTGCATGCTCAGTCAACAGTAATGTCCAACTCTTTGTGACCCCATGGGATGTAGCTTGCCAGGTTCCTCTGTCCATGGGAAACTAGAGTGGATTGCCATTCCTATTCCAGGGAATGTTCCCAACTCAGGAAACAACGCTGTGCTTCTTGTGTCTGTCTCCTGCATTGGCAGGTGGATTCTTCACCACTGCGCCATCTGGAAAGCAGTGAATGTCAGTCATCTCATATAGATAAAATTAAACAAACAGAAAAAAAAGTATTTTTCTTGTGATAAGAATTTAGGATTTACTCCCTTTCATATATAACATACAGCAGTTTTAATTATATTTATCACATTATACATCACATGCATCCCTCAGTTCAGTTCAGTTCAGTTCAGTCACTCAGTCGTGTCCGACTCTTTGTGACCCCATGAATCGCAGCACGCCAGGCCTCCCTGTCCATCACCAACTCCTGGAGTTCACTCAGACTCAAGTCCATCGACTCAGTGATGCCATCCAGTCGTCTCATCCTCTGTCATCCCCTTCTCCTCCTGCCCCCAATCCCTCCCAGCATCAGAGTCTTTTCCAATGAGTCAACTCTTCACATGAGGTGGCCAAAGTACTGGAGTTTCAGCTTTAGCATCATTCCTTCCAAAGAAATCCCAGGGCTGATCTCCTTCAGAATGGACTGGTTGGATCTCCTTGCAGTCCAAGGGACTCTCAGGAGTCTTCTCCAACACCACAGTTCAAAAGCATCA
>NW_011494886.1:2345552-2345993 GCF_000754665.1 Bison bison bison
ATACATGATATTATACATGTTTCAATGCTATTTTCCCAAATCTCCCCACCCTCTCCCTCTCCCTCTCCCACAGAGTCCATAAGACTGATCTATACATCGGTGTCTCTTTCGCTATCTCGTACACAGGGTTATTGTTTCCATCTTTCTAAATTCCATATATATGCGTTACTATACTGTATTGGTGTTTTTCTTTCTGGCTTACTTCACTCTGTATAATAGGTTCCAGTTTCATCCATCTCATTAGAACTGATTCAAATGTATTCTTTTTAATGGCTGAGTAATACTCCATTGTGTATATGTACCACTGTCTTTCTTATCCATTCATCTGCTGATGGGCATCTAGGTTGCTTCCATGTCCTGGCTATTATAAACAATGCTGCGATGAACATTGGGGTACACGTGTCTCTTTCCCTTCTGGTTTCCTCAGTGTGTATGCCCTGT
>NW_011494886.1:2346138-2347251 GCF_000754665.1 Bison bison bison
GCTGGATCATAAGGCAGTTCTATTTCCAGTTTTTTAAGGAATCTCCACACTGTTCTCCATAGTGGCTGTACTAGTTTGCATTCCCACCAACAGTGTAAGAGGGTTCCCTTCTCTCCACACCCTCTCCAGCATTTATTGCTTGTAGACTTATGGATTGCAGCCATTCTGACTGGTGTGAAATGGTGTTTCTACCAAAAATTTAGAGAAGAGCTAACACCTATCCTGCTCAAACTCTTCCAGAAAATTGCAGAGGAAGGTAAACTTCCAAACTCATTCTATGAGGCCACCATCACCCTAATACCAAAACCTGACAAAGATCCCACAAAAAAAGAAAACTACAGGCCAATATCACTGATGAACATAGATGCAAAAATCCTTAACAAAATTCTAGCAATCAGAATCCAACAACACATTAAAAAGATCATACACCATGACCAAGTGGGCTTTATCCCAGGGATGCAAGGATTCTTCAATATCCACAAATCAATCAATGTTATACACCACATTAACAAATTGAAAAACAGTTGCCAGTCCAGGTTCGATGCACAATACTGGATGCTTGGGGCTAGTGCACTGGAACGACCCAGAGGGATGGTATGGGGAGGGAGGAGGGAGGAGGGTTCAGGATGGGGAACACATGTATACCTGTGGTGGATTCATTTTGATATTTGGCAAAACTAATACAATTATGTAAAGTTTAAAAATAAAATAAAAATTAAAAAAAAAATTGAAAAACAAAAACCATATGATTATCTCAATAGATGCAGAGAAAGCCTTTGACAAAATTCAACATCCATTTATGATAAGAACTCTCCAGAAAGCAGGAATAGAAGGAACATACATATGTTGAGGTAACATAATATGTTGAGGTAACATAATAAAAGCTATATATGACAAACCCACAGCAAACATTATCCTCAATGGTGAAAAATTGAAAGCATTTCCTCTAAAGTCAGGAACAAGACAAAGGTGCCCACTTTCACCATTACTATTCAACATAGTTTTGGAAGTTTTGGCCACAGCAATCAGAGCAGAAAAAGAAATAAAAGGAATCCAAATTGGAAAAGAAGAAGTAAAACTCTCACTGTTTGCAGATGACATGATCCTTTACAT
>NW_011494886.1:2347351-2348706 GCF_000754665.1 Bison bison bison
GAAAAAATAAAATACTTAGGAATATATCTACCTAAAGAAACTAAAGACCTATATATAGAAAACTATAAAACACTGGTGAAAGAAATCAAAGAGGACACTAATAGATGGAGAAATATACCATGTTCATGGATTGGAAGAATCAATATAGTGAAAATGAGTATACTACCCAAAGCAATTTATAGATTCAATGCAATCCCTATCAAGCTACCAACGGTATTCTTCACAGAGCTAGAACAAATAATTTCACAATTTGTACAGAAATACAAAAAACCTCGAATAGCCAAAGCGATCTTGAGAAAGAAGAATGGAACTGGAGGAATCAACCTGCCTGACTTCAGGCTCTATTACAAAGCCACAGTTATCAAGACAGTATGGTACTGGCACAAAGACAGAAATATAGATCAATGGAACAAAATAGAAAGCCCATAGATAAATCCTCTGCCTTTTCTAAAACCAGCTTGAACATCAGGAAGTTCACGGTTCACATATTGCTGAAGCCTGGCTTGGAGAATTTTGAGCATTACTTTACTAGCATGTGAGATGAGTGCAATTGTGCAGAGTTAGAGCAGTCTTTGGCATCGCCTTTCTTTGGGATTGGAATGAAAAAGGACATTTTCCAGTCCTGTGGCCACTGCTGAGTTTTCCAAATTTGCTGGCATATTGAGTGCAGCACCTTTCACAGCATCATCTCTCAGCATTTGAAATAGCTCAACTGGAATTCCATCACCTCCACTAGCTTTGTTCATAGTGATGCTTTCTAAGGCCCACTTGACTTCACATTCCAGGATGTCTGGCTCTAGGTCAGTGATTACACCATCGTTATTATCTTGGTCATGAAGATCTTTTTGGTACAGTTCTTGTGTGTATTCTTGCCATCTCTTCTTGATATCTTCTACTTCTGTTAGGTCCAGACCATTTCTGTCCTTTATCGAGCCCATCTTTGTATGAAACGTTCCCTTGGTATCTCTATTTTCTTGAAGAGATCTCTAGTCTTTCCCATTCTGTTATTTTCCTCAATTTCTTTGCATTGATCGCTGAGGAAGGCTTTCTTATCTATCCTTGCTATTCTTTGGAACTCTGCATTCAGATGCTTATATCTTTCCTTTTCTCCTTTGCTTTTTGCTTCTCTTCTTTTCACAGCTATTTGTAAGGCCTCCCCAGACAGCCATTTTGCTTTTTTGTATTTCTTTTCCAAGGGGATGGTCTTGATCCCTGTCTCCTGTACGATGTCACGAACCTCATTCCGTAGTTCATCAGGCACTCTATCTATCAGATCTAGGCCCTTAAATCTAATTCTCACTTCCACTGTATAATCATAAGGGATTTGATTTAGGTCATACCTGAATGGTCTAGTG
>NW_011494886.1:2348877-2353790 GCF_000754665.1 Bison bison bison
TTTTTTTTGTACTGTATAGAGCTTCTCCATCTTTGGCTGCAAATAATATAATCAATCTGATTTCGGTGTTGACCATCTGGTGATGTCCATGTATGGAGTCTTCTCTTGTGTTGTTGGAAGAGGGTGTTTGCTATGACCAGTGCATTCTCTTGGCCAAACTCTATTAGTCTTTGCCCTGCTTCATTCTGTATTCCAAGGCCAAATTTGCCTGTTACTCCAGGTGTTTCTTGACTTGCTACTTTTACATTCCAGTCTCCTATAATGAAAAGGACATCTTTTTTGGGTGTTAGTTCTAAAAGGTCTTGTAGGTCTTCATAGAACCGTTCAACTTCAGCTTTTTCAGCGTTACTTGTTGGGGCAGACTTGGATTACTGTGATATTGAATGGTTTGCCTTGGAAACGAACAAAGATCATTCTGTCGTTTTTGAGATTGCATCCAAGTACTGCAATTTGGACTCTTTTGTTGACCATGATGGCTACTCCATTTCTTCTGAGGGATTTCTGCCCACAGTAGTAGATATAATGGTCATCTGAGTTAAATTCACCCATTCCGGTTCATTTTAGTTCACTGATTCCTAGAATGTCGACATTCACTCTTGCCATCTCCTGTTTGACCACTTCCAATTTGCCTTGATTCATGGACCTGACCTTCCAGGTTCCTATGCAATATTGCTCTTTACAGCATCGGACCTTGCTTCTATCACCAGTCACATCCACAGCTGGGTATTGTTTTTGCTTTGGCTCCATCCCTTCATTCTTTCTGGAGTTATTTCTCCACTGATCTCCAGTAGTATATTGGGCACCTACTGACCTGGGGAGTTCATCTTTCAGTATCCTATCATTTTGCCCTTTCATACTGTTCATATTTATCACATTATACATCACATGCATCCCTAGTACTTATTTATCTTATAATTGAAAGTGTACCTTTGACTGCCATCATTCAGTTCCCCAACAACCTCCACCTTCAATAACCACTAATCTGATATCTTTTTCTGTAAGTTTGCTTGTTTTTTAATGGAGTATCATTGACCTATGACACTAAATCAGTTCTTAACTATGTCTAGTTGCACCTATCACCATACAAAGGTACCATATGATTATTGACTATATTCCTCACGCTGTACGCTTCATACTCATGACTCATTTATTTTTGCAACTGAAGTTTATATCTCTTAATCTCCCTCACCTATTTCTCTCTTCCTCTTGCCTCTCCCCTCTGGCAGCCTCCTGTTTGCTCTCTGTATCTATGACCATCTCTGTTTTGTTAAGTTTATCTTTTTTTTTTTTTTTTAGATTCCACATATAAGTGACAAAATACAGCATTTGTCTTTTTCCGTTTTATTTATTTCACCAAACATAATATCTTCTAGGTGCATCCATGTTGTTGCAAATGGAAAGATTGTGTTCTTTATTATTGGATAAGTAGTATTCCATTGTATATGTATATATATATGTGTGTGTGCTGCTGCTGCTGCTAAGTCGCTTTAGTCGTGTCTGACTCTGTGCGACCCCATAGATGGCAGCCCACCAGGCTCCCCCATCCCTGGGATTCTCCAAGCAAGAATACTGGAGTGGGTTGCTATTTCCTTCTCCAATGAATGAAAGTGAAAAGTGAAAGTGAAGTCGCTCAGTCGTGTTCGACTCTTAGTGACCCTATGGACTGCAGCCTACCAGGCTCCTCCACCCATGGGATTTTCCAGGCAAGAGTACTGGAGTGGGGTGCCATTGCCTTCTCCATATGTGTGTGTATGTATATATAAATATATATATATACACCCCACATAAATATATATGCAGTATATATATACCATATGTGTATATATACCACACACATCTGTATGTGTGTGTGTATATATATATATATATATATGTATACACACACACATCTTATCCATTCATCTATTGATGGGCACTTAGGTTGCTTCTGTGTTTTGGCTATTGTTAATAATGCTGCAGTGAACATAGGGGTGCATATATCTTTCTGAATTACTATTTTTGTTTTCTTCAGATAAATACTCAGGTTACAATTGCAGACTCTTATGGTAGCTCTATTTTTAATTATTTTAGGAATTTCCATACTGTTTTTCCTATTGGCTATATCAATTTACATTCCCACCAACAGTGCACAAGTGTTCCCTTTTTTCCACAAGTGTTCCCTTTTTTCCACATCCTTGGCAACATGCTATTTGTTGTCTTTTTGATGATAGACATTCTGATAGGTGCGAGGCAGTATCTCATTGTGGTTTTGCCTTGCATTTCCCTGATGATCTGTGATGTGATATTGATCTTTTCACGTTCCTATTAGCCATCTGTGTGTCATCTTTAGAGAAATGTCTTCTCATATCCTCTGCCCATTTTTTAATTGGGTTGTTTGTTTTTTGTGATGTTGCGTTGTATGAATTCTTTGTATATTTTGGATATTAACCCCTTCCCAGCTATGTTGTTTGCAAATATCGTCACATATTTAGTAGTCAGACTTTTCTTTTTGTTGATAGCTTATTCTCCTGTGCAAAACTTTTTAGTTTGATGTATATGTTTATTTTTGCTTTTAATTCCCTTGCCCGAGGAGACATATCAATTTTTTTTTTTTTTACTAAGGTTGATGCCAAAGAGCATACTGCCTGTTTTCTTCCAGAAGTTTTGTGTGTTTTTTTTTTTTTTGGCTGTGCCCTGCAGTGTGCAATATCTTAGTTCCCCAACCAGGGATCAAACTGGCGCCCCCCATAGTGGAAGCAAAAGGTCTTAACCACTGAACCTCCAGGGAAGTCCTCTTCTGGAAATTTTATGATTTCCAGTTCCTTTGAGTCTTTAATCAGTTTGAATTAATATGTGTCTATGGTGTGAGAAAGTAGTTTAGTTTGAGTCTTATACATGAAGCTGTCCAAGATTTCCAACGTCATTTATTAAAAAGTCTGTCTCTTTTCCATTGTATATTTTTGCCCCTTTTGTCATAGATTAATTGCTCATACAAGTGTAGGTTCATTTCTGGACAGTCTATTCTGTTTCATTGACTTGTGTGTCTGCTTCTGTGCCAATACCATACTGTTTTGACTACTCTAGTATCATGGAATAATTTGAAATAAGGGAATGTGGTACCCTCAGCTTTGTTCTCATTTCTCAAGACTGTTGTGGCTATTCGGACTTCCGACGTTTCCACAAAAATTTTAGAATTATTTGTTCTACTTCTGTGAAAATGCCTTCAGTATTTTGATAGAGATTGCATTGGATCTGGGATTGCTTTGGGTTGTATGGTCAATTCAGTTCAGTTGCTCAGTCGTGTCTGATTTTGTGACCCCATGGACTGCAGCATGCCAGGTCTCCCTGTCCATCACCAGCTCCTGGATCCTACCCAAACTCATGTCCATCGCGTCAGTGATGCCATCCAACCATTTCATCCTCTGACGTCCCCTTCTCCTCCCGCCTTCAATCTTTCCCAGCATCAGAGTCTTTCCAAATGAGTCAGATCTTCGCATCAGGTGGCCAAAGTATTGGAATTTCAGCTTCAACATCAGTCCTTCCAGTGAACACTCAGGACTGATCTCCTTTAGGATGGGCTGGTTGAATCTTCTTGCAGTCCAAGGAACTCTCAAGAGTCTTCTCCAACACCACAGTTCAAAAGTATCAATTATTCAGTGCTCAACTTTCTTTATAGTCCAACTCTCAAATCCATACATGACCACTGGAAAAACCATAGCTTTGACTAGACAGACCTTTGTTGGCAAAGTAATGTCTCTGCTTTTGAATATGCTTTCTAGGTTGGCCATAACTTTCCTTCCAAGGAGTCAGCATCTTTTAATTTCATGGCTGCAGTCACCATCTGCAGTGATTTTGGAGCCCAAGAAAATGAAGGTTGTCACTGTTTCCATTGTTTCCCCATCTATTTCCCATGAAGTGATGGGACCAGATTCCATGATCTTAGTTTTCTGAACCATTGAGCTTTAAGCCAACTTTTTCACTCTCCTCTTTCACTTTCATCAAGGGACTCTTTAGTTCTTCACTTTCTGCCAGAAGGGTGGTGTCATCTGCATATCTGAGGTTATTGATATTTCTTCCGGCAATCTTGATTCCAGCTTGTACTTCATCTAGCCCAAGGTTTCTCATGATATACTCTGCATATAAGTTAAATAAACAGGATGACAGTATACAGCCCTGACATACTCCTTTTCCTATTTGGAACCAGTCTGTTGTTCCATGTCCAGTTCTAACTGTTGCTTCCTGACCTGCATACAGATTTCTCAAGAGGCAGGTCAGGTGGTCTGATATTCCCATCTCTTTCAGAATTTTCCACAGTTTATTGTGATCCACACAGTCAAAGGCTTTGGCATAGTCAATAAAGCAGAAATAGATGTCTTTCTGGAACTCTCTTGCTTTTTTGATGATCCAGCAGATGATGGCAATTTGATCTCTGGTTCCTCTGCCTTTTTAAAAACTAGCTTGAACATCTGGAAGTTCACAATTCATATATTGCTGAAGCCTGGCTTGGAGAATTTTGAGCATTACTTTGCTAGCATGTGAGATGAGTGCAATTGTGCAGTAGTTTGAGCATTCTTTAGCATTGTCTTTCTTTGGGATTGGAAAGAAAGCTGACCTTTTCCAGTCCTGTGGCCACTGCTGAGTTTTCCAAATTTGCTGGCATATTGAGTGCAGCACTTTCACAGCATCATCTTTTAGGATTTGAAATAGCTCAACTGGAATTCCATCACCTCCACTAACTTTGCTCCTAGTGATGCTTCCTAAGGCCCACTTGACTTCGCATTCCAGGATGTCTGGCTCTAGGTGACTGGGAGTGATCACACCATTGTGATTATCTTGGTCGTGAAGATCTTTTTTATACAGTTCTTCTGTGTATTCCTGCCACCTCTTCTTAATATCTTCTGCTTCAGTTAGGTCCATACCATTTCTGTCCTTTA
>NW_011494886.1:2353890-2376935 GCF_000754665.1 Bison bison bison
TCTTTGCACTGATCACTGAGGAAGTCTTTCTTATCCCTCCTTGCTATTCTTTGGAATTCTGCATTCAAATAGGTATATCTTCCCTTTTCTCCTTTGCTTTTCACTTCTCTTCTTTTCACAGCTATTTGTAAGGCCTCCTCAGACAGCCATCTTGCTTTTTTGCATTTCTTTTTCTTGGGGGTTATCTTGATCCCTGTCTCTTGTACAATGTCACGAACCTCCGTTCATAGTTCATCAGGCATGCTGTCTATCAGATCTAGTCCCTAGTCTATTTCTCACTTCCAGTGTATATGATTTAGGACATACCTGAATGGGCTACTGGTTTTCCCTACTTTCTTCAGTTTAAGTCTAAGTTTGGCAATAAGGAGTTCATGATCTGGGCCATGGTCAACTCCCAGACTTGTTTTTGCTGACTGTATAGAGCTTCTCCATCTTTGGCTGCAAAGAATATAATCAGTCTGATTTTGGTGTTGGTCATCTGGTGATGTCCCTGTGTAGAGTCTTCTATTGTGTTGTTGGAAGAGGGTATTTACTATGACCAGTGTGTTCTCTTGGCAAAACTTTATTAGCCATAGTTGTATGGTAATTTTAACAATATTAATTCTCCATTTATGAAGATAATATATATTTGATCTATTTGTGCCATCTTCAATCAGTAATCTTTCATCAGTAATATGCAGTTTTCCAAGTATATGTCTTTTTCCTCTTTAGTTAGATTTATTCTTAGGTATTTTATTCCTTATGATGCAGTTGTAAATGAGATTGTTTTCTTTATTTCTCTTTCTGATAGTTTCTTGTTAATATAGAAACACAACAGATTTCTATATATTGATTTTGATCCTGAAACTTCACTGAATTTATTGATAAATTCTAGGAGTTTTGTGGGGGCATCTTTAGGACTTTCTATGTAAAGTATTATGTTATCTTTTTCCTTTCCAATTTGTATTCCTTTTAATGTTTTTTCTTATCTGAT
This sequence comes from Bison bison bison, assembly GCF_000754665.1. Classification (NCBI taxonomy): domain Eukaryota; kingdom Metazoa; phylum Chordata; class Mammalia; order Artiodactyla; family Bovidae; genus Bison; species Bison bison. The sequence goes on from NW_011494886.1 coordinate 2,354,864, forward strand.
TTCTATAGCTAGAACTTCTAATGCTTTGCTGAATAAAATTGGCAAGAGTAGGCATCCTTATCTTGTTTCTAATCTTAAGGGAATACTGTAAATTTTTCACCATTAAGTATAATCTTATCTTTGGACTTGTCATATATGGCATTTATTATGTGGAGGTATGTTCCCTTAACCCAGTTTGTTAAGGGTTTTTGTCATAAGCAGATATTGAATTTTGTTAAAAGCTTTTTCTGCACCTGTTGGGATAATCATATGGTTTTTATTCTTCCGTTTGTTAATGTAGTGTATCACAAAATGATTTGTGGATATTGAACTATCCTTGCATCCCCAGGATAAATCCCACTTGATAATGGTGCGTGATCTTTTTAATGTATTGCTAAATTCAGTTTAAAAAATATTTTTTGAGGATTTTTTCATCTATATGAAGCCTAATAAGGATATTAGGCTTCAATTTTCTTTTTTTGTGATATCTTTGTCTGGTTTTGGTGTTAGCATAATGTTAGCCCTGTAGAATGAGTTCAGAAACATTCTTTCCTCTGTAATTTTGTGGACTAATTTGAGAAGGATAGGTGCAGTTATTTTCTTAATAACTATTTAATTTCATTACTAGTGCAAATACTGGTACAGATTTGGGACCTCCATACACGGTAGGGCCTGGCAGGAACAGGAGCCAGACACACCTACCAGACTTCCCATTTACTTCACCATTTACTTTACTAATCTCCACCTCATTTACTTCTTCTTCTTCTATAGGTTTATCTTATTTCTTCATTTGGAACAGATTCTTCTGTCACCTCATTTTATCTAATTTGTTATTTTTATTTGTGTGTATTGGGTAGGTTGGCTACATTTTCCAATCTCAGATAAGTGGCCTTATGTAGAAGGCCTACCATGTGTCCCAGCAGCACACTCCCCTATGGTCACCAGAACTATACGCTCTAGGGGTGCTCCCAAGCTGGGTTATGGGGGTCCTTCTGTTGTGGCAGACTGACTACTGTGGGCAGTCTGGTAGGTGTGTCTGGCTCTTGTTCTTGTTGACTGCCAAGCCTTACCTTATAGAGGCTGCCAGACATTGGTGAGTGGAGTTTGTTCAAGATGTGGCTGACTGTGGATCCCTGGTGGGTCCTGGGGCTAGTGCTGACCTGCTGGTGGCTGGTAGGGGGCCAGGGATCCCAGATCTTATGTCACCATGTTGGTGGGTTAGCCCAGCCCAGTTCTTAATGGCTGGCTATGGGTTCTGGGGTGTCCAAAAGCTGGTGTCAGCCTACTAATGAATGGTGCCAGATTCCAGGGCAGCTGACCGAGGGGCCCAAGGTGTCTTGGAGCTTGTGTGTACCATTTGGGAAGTAGAGTTTGAGCTGAAGTCCAGGGGATTCTGAAGCTGGTGTCAGCTGGCTGGTGGGTAAGATCAGAGCACAGAGTGTCCTGGGGCTAGTGCGAGCCCACTGGTGGGCAGGACCAGATCTTGGGGTGGCTGGTTATAAGAGCAGGGGTCCCAGATAAATGTCAGCCTCCTGTTGGATGAGACTAGTTCCTGACATAGTTGGCTATGTGACCTGGGATGTCTGAAAGCTGGTGTTGAGCTACTAGTAGACAGGGCTCAGGCCCAGAGGGTCCCAGGCTGTTGTTAGCCCACTAGTGGGCAGAACTGGGTTCTAGACTCTCTGGCTGCAGTGTCTGGTTTTTTGCAGAGTTAATGTTGGCAAAGACAGGTCCTGGGCCCTCTGGTTGTGGGTGCCAGATCCTAGGGTAGCTGGGGTTTCAGGAGGTCCTAAGGAAGCCAGCCTATTATTGGTGAGTAAGGTTGTATCCCCACCCAGGTAGCTCTTGGCCACAGGCATCCCAGTATTGGTGCCACAGGTTGGTGAGCAGGACCAAGTCCCAAGCTAATAAGCTAGAAGAAGGATTCCAAACTGGCACTTGCCAGTGTTAGCTTCCTCATGGTAGAATGAACTGTCAAATTTGGCTGCCACCAGTGCTTATATTCCCATGGTGAGGTCCCATTGCCTCTTGCTTCCTCTTTGGAAGGCGCTCCAAGATCAGAGGTAGGTCTTACTCAGACTCCTTGCAAATTGCAGTCTGCCCTGGATCTCAGAGCATGCAAAATTTTTGTGTGTCCTTTAAGATTGGAATGTCTACTTCCTGTATTTTTCTGGCTGTCTTTAAAGTAAGCCCCACTGGCCTTCAAAGCCAAATGTTCTGGGGGCTCATCTTTCTGTGCAGGACACTCAGACTCGGAAGTCCATGTGGAGCCCAGACCCTTTGCTCTTTGGAGAGAACCTCTGCAATTGTAATTATCCCCCTATTTGTGGATCACCCAGAAGGTCTTGACTGTACCACATCTCCACCTTCCTACTTGTCTCATTGTGGTTCCTTCTTTATGTATTTATTTATAGAATGTCTTTTCTACTAGTCTTCAGGTCTTTTTCATCAATAGTTGCTCTGAAAATAGTTGTAAATTTGGTGTGCCCATGGGAGAAGGTGAGCTCAGGGTCTTTGTACTGCACCATCTCGATCACTTCCAAACATCTATTCTTGATTCATGCCCAAAGCCCATTAACCAAAGATGAGCCCTAGAATGTTGACCTCCCAGGGAGTGGTAGGTACACAGAGGTAAAAAGTACATTGCAAGTAGCCTGATCCTCTTCACATCTACTGTACTGACACAGGTGCATTTAGCTCTTCCTCTAACCAACCCCATGCCATATTATCCAAACCACCAGGCTCTACATGGCCCCTCAGCAAATCAAGTCCCTAAGTGTAGGGCCCAGGATCATAGCCTAGCTTCCACTTTGCTTTGGATTGTGCCTGCCATAGCACCACCACATCATGGCTGATCATCACTGTTTCATTATTATCTTGGAAGTGCTATACCTGCTACAGGGAACTTTCATTTCCAAAGAAACTTGATCTCTCTAACATACCTCAAGATTGAATGCAGGAGAAGGGGACGACAGAGGATGAGATGGTTGGATGACATCAACTCAATGGACATGAGTTTGAGCAAGCTCCAGGAGTTGGTAATGAACAGGGAAGCCTGGCATGCTGTAGTCCATGGGGTTGCACAGTCAGACATGACTGAGTGACTGAACTCAACTGAGAAAACAATCCATAATACTAGACCTTGCTTCCTCTCCCTGGAGCCTTGGACTTTCAGTTCACAAGGTGCTGCTCCATGCCCTGAGTCAATCTTGTCTTTGGATAGCTTGGTGGTGGTGAGCAATATGGTTTATAATGAACCCTAACTACACATATGATCTGGCTTTCTGATGGTCTTCTTCTTCCCTTGATATTCCCAGGATTAAATTAGAAGAAATTGTTTTGAAGAAGAGTTAATAAAAAGAGAACCAAACTGACAAGAGTGTTAACTTTGAATGGTGCCAACAAATCACTTATACAAGTCATTCTACACCCTCTAACGTTCTACCCTTTGCCTGCCAATCCAGGGGCCAAATTCACCTTGCTGAATAAAAGAAACAGCAATTACCCCAGGACACCTTCCTCACAAGGAGCACACACCAGTCCTTTACATTACCTGATCTTGTCTTGATCTTCCCAGAAATCAGTATAAAAGTAAGGCACATTTACTGAGAAATAAAATTAGAATCAAATTAGAGATTTCAAGTTGATGAAAAGCCTGCTCATATTCCACATTTAGTACCTCATATTTTCATAAATATGAATCTAGGAACACATAAAGTTATATATGTATTCATTGTATCTGTGTGCATGCATGCTCAGTCATGTCTGGCTCTCTGCAACCCTGTGGGCTATAGCCTGCCAGGCTCCTCTGTCCATGGGATTTTCCAGGCAAGAATGCTGGAGTGGGTTGCCATTTCCTCCTCATTCATTGTACATAATGCTTTTAATTGATCTTTTCTAAATTCTATAGTACACTTACTACTTACTCTCAGAGAGCTAAACCACAGAAGGTAACTAAACTTTTACCTTGCTCTCCAGAAAAAAACAAACAAGCATAATTCCTTCCTTAAGAGAACTGAGTTGCTTGCTAAGAACCCATTGTCACATGGTTGAATCCATTTTATTCAGTGCCCCACTCTTTTTCTGCCTGCCTACTAGGAAACTCCCTTTCTGTTTCATTGAGGCTCATGGTAACTCCATGGATGATAAAATGAGTGTGTGTCTATGATAATATTTGTGAACTTAATCTACTTTCACAAGAACCTGTAAGTATATCCGCCCAGTGACGACCTTGTCCTGAAGTTCCAAAACCCATGTGCTAAGTTGCTTGAGTTGTGTCTGACTGTTTGCAACCCCAAGGACTGTAGCCCACCAGACTCCTCTGTTCATAGGATTCTCTAGGCAAGAATACTGGAGTGGGTTGCTATTTCCTTCTCCAGGGGATCTTCCCAACCCAGGGACTGAACCCACATCTCCTGCAGCTACTTTATTAAGGTGGATTCTTTACTGCTGCTGCTGCTAAGTTGCTTCAGTCGTGTCCGACTCTGTGCGGCCCCATAGACAGCAGGCCACCAGGCTCCCTGTCCCTGGGATTCTCCAGGCAAGAACACTGGAGTGGGTTGCCATTTCCTTCTCCAATATATGAAAGTGAAAAGTGAAAGTGAAGTTGCTCAGTTGTCCAACTCCTAGCGACCCCATGGACTGCAGCCTACCAGGTTCCTCCGTCCATGGGATTTTCCAGGCAAGAGTACTGGAGTGGTTTTCCATTGCCTTCTCCATCTTTACTGCTGAGCCTTTGCTAAATCCTGAATAACAATCTGATCCTACCAGCCTGAAGTCACAGCATGATAATCAAAGCCCCATCTCTTTTAGGTCATGGGACATGGTCCCAGCATAATGATATAGAAGCAGTGGTAGGGACAGAACTGAATCCCACTTCACACAAAGCATCCTCTGGCCAGATATTCTCCTAAAATAAAGTCCCCAGGACAGAGTTCTAGAGTTAAAGACCAGGATACCCATTCAGATGGTCTTCCCTGGTGGCTCAGTGGTAAAGAATCTGCTTGCAGTGTAGGAGATGCAGGAGAGGAGGGTTCAATTCCTGGGCCAGGAAGATCCCCTGAAGGAGGACATGGCAACCCACTCCAGTATTCTTGCCTAGAGAATCCCAAGAACGGAGGAGACTGGTGGGCTACAGTCCATAGGCTCGCAAAGAGTCGGACACAACTGAAGCGACTTAGCAGGCAGCAGACACCTATTCAGAAAGGTAGAATATCAGGTCTGTGAGGTAGGAAACTTCTTTCCCACTCACTGCCATTTCCCAATGTCTAGTCTAGGAGTCAGAACTTAGTATTTGTTTGATAATACTTGCATGCATGAATGAAAAGAATATTTGAAAGACTTACAGATTTGAAAAAGAAATCTAAAGCACAAATTATAACAAAGGTAACTAATTTCAAGAAGAGAAAAATTTAAGAGAAATTTAACATTAAAGCAGTCAAAACTTAATTAGAGAGGAAGAATAAGGGGAAGTGTTAAATAGTATAAAAAATTTGATTCAGACTGTCTGGGTTCAAATCCTGGCTTTTATATTTACCAGCCATGTGAATGTGGCAAGTTAAACCTCCATTTTTCTTTAAGCCTCAGTCTTCTTATTTGTAAAATGGGAATAATAATAATGACTGCTTAATGGAACTGTTGTGGAAATTACACAAGTTAATCTATAGAAATGGCATAGCACTCTGGCTACAGTGTCAGCCCCCATCATCATTGGCCACTATTAGTAGTAATACAGGCTTCCCAGGTAGCTTAGTTGGTAAAGAATCCGCCTGCAATGCAGGAGACCCTGGTTTGATTACTGGGTTGGGAAGTTCTCCTGGAGAAGGGATAGGCTACCCACTCCAGTATTCTTTCCTGGAGAATCCCCATGGACGGAGGAGCCTGGAGAGCTGTAGTCCATAGGGTTGCAAAGAGAAGAACATAACTGAGCACAGCACAGTAATAATACAGTAAGTACTATTATAATCTTGTGTGCTAGCCCTGGTTGTTTGATGATGACTTCCTAGAGGGTTGTATGGAAGAGTATATCACTAAGCATGGAAGGAAAAAAGTATTATGTCTGCCCTGAGTGCTATGTGAAGGAGTAGTGGATCATATGCCATATGTTTGCAGTTCTTGACCTGGCCTGTAAATTTCTCAAAAATAGAGACTGTGCTTATTCATCTCTATAATGCCAGCACCTAGCAACTATTTGACACATACTAGTTCTGTCAATAAATCTGTTTTTCAAGTGTTCAGCCTTGTTAGTGACTGGCTTATAGCTTTTCTCTGCTATAATTCCAAATGATAGATTATTGCATTGATAGCATTATGTATCAATGTAAATATTGGAGCAAACTCTGGTCTTGGTCAAATGGTGGTGGTAATATTGAGAATGAACATTGCTGCTGCTGCTGCTGCTAAGTCACTTCAGTCCTGTCTGACTCTGTGCGACCCCAGAGACGGCAACCCACCAGGCTCTGCCGTCCCTGGGATTCTCCAGGCAAGAACACTGGAGTGGGCTGCCATTTCCTTCTCCAATGCATGAAAGTGAAAAGTGAAAGTGAAGTCGCTCAGTCGTGCCCGACTCAGCGACCCCATGAACTGCAGCCTACCAGGCTCCTCCATCCATGGGATGTTCCAGGCAAGAGTACTGGAGTGGGGTGCCATTGCCTTCTCCGGAGAATGAACACAGGCCCTATCAAAAATGTTCCACATTCCATAAATTCAGTACATTCTAAGAGGAATTCATGATATACCAAGATTCCCCCACATGGCACCACATGTGGACATTCTGTTGATTTATGTATGTCTCTCTCTTCAAAAGTCCTTTTTTCAATCCCATTTGAAATCTTATGTAAAAATTCTTTGCAAGTATTGCAGTCTTGTAGCAATAATCTGACAATGACTCACCTCCATTTCACAATTACATACTGTATAAAGCAACACCCAGATCTTGCCAATAAATTCCTCAGCTGTCTTCTCTATGACCTACTGAAATAGCAATGGCTTTTTCTATCAACACATAGATGATTGAAGACTCAGAGAGAAGTCCAATTATAAAAAATTATCCAGCACTACTCAAATTACTTTGGTTTTTATCTCAAAATATACATTTCAGATTACCTCAAATTATACAAGTATTCCTCATATACTACTAGGGTTATAGAACGAATATTCCTTACAGAAAGTCCTAGGAAAGAGAAAGTATAATTAGAATGAGATGGTGTTCAGTAAATAGAGGTCATAGTGCACTGAGGTAACACCATGGCTTTGGATTTATGTGAAGATTGTTCTTAGTCTTTCCAGAGAACGATGGATTACCTACAAGTCTGGGCTTAGAATTCAGCAGGGGCAACTGGTTACTAATCCAGGTTAGGGCAGGCAGGGTGGGTCTACGGACCTAGTTCCAAAATTGTTATGACAACTGAGAAAGATAGGAATAGGATGAAAGATGAGAGCTAGCCCAGTTAGAGTCGATGAAAGGAGGTGGAATAAACAGACAAGGAGTGGATATCCACACAGAAAGTCAGCAACTCTTACTCTCGAAACTGAGTAATCATCTTCACATAGCATGACCTTTTTGGGAAAAAATTATACTCAGAAAATAAAAAAAAATTTTTAAAGAAGTTGTGAAAGCATATCCAGGGCAATAGTTACCATCATCACCTTTTATTTGTTTTTAATTAATTAACTAGTCAATTTTTATTTTTGGCTATGCTGGGTCTTCATAGCTGTGCACAGGCTTTCTTCAGTTGCTGCAACTGGGACTGCTCTCTAGTTGTGGTTGCAGGCTTCTTATTGTGGTGGTCTCTCTTGGTGCAGAGCATGGACTCCAGGCCACACAGGCTTCTGTAGTTGTGGCATGTAGTCATGGACTCAGTACTTGTAGCTTATAGGCTTAGTTGCCCAGCGGCATGTAGAATCCTCCCAGACCAGGGATCGAACTCGTGTCCCCTACATTGGCAGGTGTATTTTTAACCACTGGACCACCATGGAAGTCCCACAAAATAAAGCTTTTTCATCAGAGGATTTATGTGGTTAAACATAAAATTAGTATGAAATCAGTGGTTGGGAATTATTAAGGTGTATCTTATCTCTATTTCATGGTAGCATATCTACTTTTAATTTAAAACTATTTAATTTAGAATTGTGTAGATAAAGAATATGTTGATAGAAACTAATAAAACTCTATAACTGCTGGTGAAGGCAGATTTATTTTTAAACATCCTGGATGATTTGCCTGTTTTACATGGCCTCTTCAACAGTCTAGAACAAAATAACATAAAGTCTAACTTCAAAAACACAGAACTATCATACTTTGAAAGATAGAGGGATTCTGAATTAAAAAAAAAAAAAAAAAACTTGTTTGGCTTCTATCTAGATCCAGGGGAAGTGTGAGGTCCCTAACTATGAAAAAGACAAGTCTGACTTTTTCAAGAAGAAATATAACCATGCAAATTAAAGTCAGATGAGGCCATAGCATAGAAGAGTCCTACTCTGGACATCCTACTTAAAATTGCAAATACCCTGCCCTGGAACTTCTTCACTTTGCTCTATTTTGTTTTTTCCCATGGCACTGACCTCCTTCTAAGAAATATTTACTTTTTATTGCTGTTCTGTCCTCACCAGAATGTTAAGTTCTATAAGGGGTAGTTTAGTTCAGTTCAGTCGCTCAGTCTTGTCCAACTCTTTGCGACCCCATGAATTGCAGCACTCCAGGCCTCCCTGTCCATCACCAACTCCCGGAGTTCACTCAAACTCATGTCCATCGAGTCAGTGATGCCATCCAGCCATCTCATCTTCTGTCGTCCCCTTCTCTTCCTGCCCCCAATCCCTCCCAGCATCAGAGTCTTTTCCAATGAGTCAACTATTCGCATGAGGTAGCTGAAGTACTGGAGTTTCAGCTTTAGCATCAGTCCTTCCAAAGAACAACCAGGACTGATCTCCTTTAGAATGGACTGGTTGGGTCTCCTTGCAGTTCAAGAGACTCTCAGGAGTCTTCTCCAATACCACAGTTTAAAAGCATCGATTCTTCTGCACTCAGCTTTCTTCACAGTCCAACTCTCACATCCATACATGACCACTGGAAAAACCATAGCCTTGATTAGACAGATCTTTGTTGGCAAAGTAATGTCTCTGCTTTTGAATATGCTATCTAGGTTATAACTTTCCTTCCAAGGAGTAAGCGTCTTTCAATTTCATGGCTGCAGTCACCATTTGCAGTGATTTTGGAGCCCAGAAAAATAGTCTGACACTGTTTCCACTGTTTCCCCATCTATTTCCCATGAAGTGATGGGACCAGATGCCATGATCTTCATTTTCTGAATGTTGAACTTTAAGCCAACTTTTTCACTCTCCTCTTTCACTTTCATAAAGAGGCTTTTTAGTTCCTCTTCACTTTCTGCTATCAGGGTGGTGTCATCTGCATATCTGAGGTTATTGATATTTCTCCTGGCAATCTTGATTCCAGCTTGTGCTTCTTCCAGCCCAGGGTTTCTCATGATGTATTCTGCATATAAGTTAAATAAGCAGGGTGACAATATACAGCCTTGACGTACTCCTTTTCCTATTTGGAACCAGTCTGTTGTTTCATATCCAGTTCTAACTGTTGCTTCCTGATGTGCATACAGGTTTCTCAAGAGGCAGGTCAGGTGGTCTGATATTCCCATCTCTTTCAGAATTTTCCACAGTTTATTGTGATCCACACAGTCAAAGGCTTTGGCATAGTCAATAAAGCAGAAATAGATGTTTTTCTGGAACTCTCTTGCTTTTTCCATGATCCAGCGGATGTTGGCAATTTGATCTCTGGTTCCTCTGCCTTTTCTAAAACCAGCTTGAACATCTGGAAGTTCACGGTTCACGCATTGCTGAAGCCTGGCTTGGAGAATTTTGTGCATTACTTTACTAGTGTGTGAGATGAGTGCAATTGTGCGGTAGTTTGAGCATTCTTTGGCATTGCCTTTCTTTGGGATTGGAATGAAAACGGACCTTTTCCAGTCCTGTGGCCACTGCTGAGTTTTCCAAATTTGCTGGCATCTTGAGTGCAGCACTTTCATAGCATCATCTTTCAGGATTTGAAATAGCTCAACTGGAATACCATCACCTCCACTAGCTTTGTTCATAGTGATGCTTTCTAAGGCCCACCTGACTTCACATTCCAGGATGTCTGGCTCTAGGTCAGTGATCACACCATTGCGATTATCTTGGTCGTGAAGATCTTTTTCTGTGTATTCTCGCTACTTCTTCTTAATATCTTCTGCTTCTGTTAGGTCCATACCGTTTCTGTCCTTTATCAAGCCCATCTTGCATAAAATGTTCCCTTGGTATCTCTAATTTCCTTGAAGAGATCTCTAGTCCTTCCCATTCTGTTGTTTTCCTCTATTTCTTTGCATTGATCACTGAAGAAGGCTTTCTTAACTCTTCTTGCTATTCTTTGGAACTCTCCATTCAGATGCTTATATCTTTCCTTATCTCCTTTGCTTTTCGCTTCTCTTCTTTTCACAGCTATTTGTAAAGCCTTCCCAGACAGACATTTTGCTTTTCTGCATTTCTTTTCCATGGGGATGGTCTTGATCGCTATCTCCTGTACAATGTCACGAATCTCCATCCATAGTTCATCAGGCACTCTCTCTATCAGATATAGTCCCTTAAATCTATTTCTCACTTCCACTGTATAATCATAAGGGATTTGATTTAGGTCATACCTGAATGGTCTAGTGGTTTTCCCTACTTTCTTCAATTTAAGTCTGAATTTGGCAATAAGGAGTTCATGATCTAAGCCACAGTCAGCTCCCAGTCTTGTTTTTGCTGACTGTATAGAGCTTCTCCATCTTTGGCTGCAAAGAATATAATCTATCTGATTTTGGTGTTGACCATCTGGTGATGTCCATGTGTAGAGTCTCCTCTTGTGTTATTGGAAGAGGGTATTAGCTATGACCACTGCATTCTCTTGGCAAAACTCTATTTAGCCTTTGCCCTGCTTCATTCCATATTCCAAGGCCAAATTTGCCTGTTACTCCAGGTGTTTCTTGACTTGCTACTTTTGCATTCCAGTCCTCTATAATGAAAAGGACATCTTTTTGGGGTGTTAGTTCTAAAAGGTCTTGTAGGTCTTCATAGAACCATTCAGCTTCTTCAGCGTTACTGGTTGGGGCATAGACTTGGATTACTGTGATATTGAATGGTTTGCCTTGGAAACGAACAGAGATCATTCTGTCATTTTTGAGATTGCATCCAAGTACTACATTTTGGACTCTTTTGTTGACCATGATGGCTACTCCATTTCTTCTAAGGGATTCCTGCCTGCAGTAATAGATATAATGGTCATCTGAGTTAAAGTCACCCATTCCAGTCCATTTTAGTTTGCTGATTCCTAGAATGTCGATGTTCACTCTTGCCATCTCCTGTTTGACCACTTCCATTTTGCCTTGATTCATGGACCTAACATTCCAGGTTCCTATGCAATATTGCTCTTTACAGCATCGGACCTTGCTTCTATCACCAGTCATATCCGCAACTGGGTATTGTTTTTGCTTTAGCTCCATCCCTTCATTCTTTCTGGAGTTATTTCTCCACTGATCTCCAGTAGCATATTAAGGACCATGTAAACAGAACCAGAAGCATTCCAAGCAGGGAAGGTCAGCTTGTTAAGGGCAAGTATTAGTTTAGTGATTCAAATAAAGTTATGAGCAAATGGTAATATCTAACAGAGATGGACCAAGGATTGAAATTCAGTGAGTCATAAGGTTATGAGCTGCTTTGAAGCTTTGAAGCCAGAAGTAAGTCAGCATGAGTGGGTGCCCAGATGTCTCCTTACCCTGGAAGATACCATTAGCCCACCTATCTGCTTTCCATCCCCCACTCTTAATTGCCATCTGAAACTCTATTTTGTTTATAATGACATTATGCACAGCTTTGGATGGGCAACCATTAATTTGGTCTAAGACAAGTATGACCATCCTTTTCCCAGTTTCTCAGCCTTTCCATACAAACCAGCAGGAACTTAACAGTAAGTTAACTAGGCATATTCTTAAAAATAAATATTGGTTTTTCTGATATACACATAAATGGTTGTCATGGACTGTCAGGCATCAGCATACAGTCCAGGACTGAGACATCCATGACATGCCTCTTCTTCCTGTCTTGAACATAGGAAATGGATCTGCACAAGGCTACCTTGGGTGTCTGAGAGACAATCAAGAGAAATTCAGGTTCATCAGTCTTTACTTCATAAACACCGAATGAACACTAACAAGGGTCTATCCCAGGATCTTTTATTGAGTAGGAATTGTCCTCTTTTTAAAGTCCATTCTACTGGTCATTTACCTGTTTATTCCTAGATTTATTTCACATTGTTCTATGCAAATGATATTTCTAAACTTTCTTGCCATCTGATGTCCAGCTAGGTATAGTCTATTGGCAGCATTAGCAAGAGATTAGAGAATGAGAGGAAAGGAGAAGCCAGGAAATTTCTCCTCCTTTTCCTCTGGTTTAAGCAGTATCTCCAGCACTGGCTATGTCTCCTCCACATCTCAATTCCTGCTGACAATTCCTTTTCCATGGTCCCATCTTCCACCAAGAAGCCATCTTGCAAATCCAGCTCCAGGAGGCAATTACTCCTGTGCTCCAGTAAGCATCATCTCTGTCTTTTGTCCCTGCAGCCCTATGAGTGGTAGTACCTTCCTGCCATTACTAATCTTTGAGTTGCTACTCCTTGAGATAACTTGTGCATGCGTCCTAAGTCACTTCTGTCATGTCCAACTCTTTGCAACCTCATGGACTGTAGCCCACCAGGCTCCTCTGTCCACTGGATTCTCCAGGCAAGAATTCTGGAGTGGGTTGCTGTGCCCAGCTCCAGGGGAATCCTTCCGACCCAGGGATCAAACCTGTGTCTCTTATGTGTCTCCTGCCTTGGCCAGCAGGCTCTTTACCACTGGTACCACCTGGGAAGCCCCGTGATAGCTTATCTAACTTCAAAAGTTTTCTAGCCCCTTTGTAACCAGCTCCCTGTATTAAATTATTAATATTGGACTACCTAGCATGGCCTGGGCTTTCCTAACTGATACAGCACATTAGTTGGATTTTAATTTTCTTGACAAGTCACTTTCTGAATTGATCCAAACATGAAGCAATAATTAAAGCTTCTTTGCCCTATGGACTGGATATTTTAGTGAAGTCCACCTTCATTTTTAATATATATGATGGCTACACCAGGTAATTGTCTTTTCTGTCTCTCTGTCCATACTGAGGTCACAATTACCCTATAAAATTCATGGTCCCTACGTACCTAGGATCTGAGGGTTACTCCAAAATGACTCTCCCACACTATACTTGAAATATTCTTTCTTATTTGATCTCCAAGTCACTCTATCCCAATGAGTCTATACCCTGCATCACCCTCTCTACCAAGCCCCTTAAGAGAGATAGCATACTTAAATTGACTACATATCTTCTTGAGATTTACCTTCCCAGTTGCTTCCTTGGATAAGCTTACCTTCAGCCATAAAGCAAATGATGTACTGCGCTGCATCCAACCAGGGGTCTTTTGGAACCAAAAGCAGCCTGGCTCTAAGAATCTCTGGAAATAAACCCTGCAAAAAAGATCCAAACTGTGTGTTTATGTGAAAGTGAATGCACATGCATACATATTGCAGAATAAATTTAAAAGTTCTTTGATAGGATGGAAGTTTTAGAAAATAACTTCATACGTCAACCAATATATATTGACTTATACCTTGTGTTTAGCCCCGTTCTATATATGAGGGCTATGGCAGTCAACAAGGCAGGAAAAGCCCTGTTCTCTGTCCTCATAGAGCTGCTTCTGACTTTTCAGAATGGTAAAGAGAGCCTACAGCTAGCAGATCACGTTCTTAAAGTCATTACGGCAATGTTTTCACAAGAGGCAAGCTAAAGTCTTGATATCAAAAAGAATGTCTTTTCATTCTATGTAATTATATTGTGATGTCACCCACCAAAATGAATGTTTATCCTGGCAAGGAGTGCTTGCTTGCTTCTAAGGCAAATTAGCAAGAAAATAAATGAGCACACTGGTGAGAAGTAGACCAAAATGAAATGGAGCCCCACTTTCGCTTTTTTCACTGACTAGAATTCAGACCCTCCACCTCTATTGTCAGCAATACCTGAGCTAACAGGCATCAGCATACAGTCCAGGACTGAGACATCCATGTATGCTGGATGCAAGAAGGGTTTGGGTGGTGAGGAGAAGGAAGACAGAATATCTTTTTTATCTAGGGAGAATAGAACCATTGAAGATGAGAGGCTGCTACTGCTGCTACTGCTGCTAAGTCGCTTCAGTTGTGTCTGAATCTGTGCGACCCAATGGATGGCAGCCCACCAGGCTCCCCCGTCCCTAGGATTCTCAGGCAAGAACACTGGAGCGGGTTGCCATTTCCTTCTCCAGTGCATGAAAGTGAAAAGTGAAAGTGAAGTCGTTCAGTCATGTCCGACTATTCGCGACCTCATGGACTTCGGCCTACCAGACTCCTCTGTCCATGGGATTTTCCAGGCAAGAGTACTGGAGTGGGGTGCTATTGCCTTCTCTGAAAGATGAGAGAGACACACACACACAAAGATAGACAAAGACACAGATAGGTCTGGTGGTAGCAAGAGATATAGTATCTTTATGGAATTCTCTACTTTTGAATGCTTGAAATATCAGGAAAGCAGCTACACCTGAAAAGATGCTCTTTAAGGTTTCATTTAGTACTGCTGCTGCTGCTGCTGTTAAGTCGCTTCAGTCGTGTCTGACTCTGTGCAACCCCATAGGCGGCAGCCCACCAGGCAGCCCACCAGGCTCCGCCGTCCCTGGGATTCTCCAGGCAAGAACACTGGAGTGGGTTGCTATTTCCTTCTCCATCATTTAGTACTAATGCTCCACAATTCTAAGAACTAAAGCAAGATGGAAAAAAAAATCTAAATTCATTATTTGGATTATGTTTTACTTTATAAATCTCAACATTCCTTAAGGAAAAAGCCCTGTAGTTTTACTAGTGCTCATAAAGAAAAAGTGTACTATAATTTTCAGAAGCAATTGTGAATTTGAACACCTTACACTTCTCAAGAAAGATCTGAGTTTAGTCAACACTACCAGGAACTGGTGTCAATAATCAAGATAAAATTTCCTTCTAAAAGCAAAAAAACTAATTTCTGTATTAAATTGAAGTGAGATCTTTGAAATATTCTAACAATACTAATTTTACTTTTATGCTCTGCTTTAACCTTCACATTCATCCTATGAGACAGATAGAATTTGAAATCCTATATATAGGTGTTGGAGATTGGGACTTGGAAAAGCTGTGTAACCTGTTCAAAGTTACCTGACCATTCAGTGACAGAGCCTGGATTGGAACTTGCACTTCTTGGTTGCTGTCTATTTATTTCATGATCCCGTAGTTCATCAGATAGACTAGAGAATGTCACAGTAGCAAAGGAATAAGAAAAACCCTGAATTCAGCTTCCTTTAGTAACCTTGAAGGAAGCTGCCAGTGTTCCAGGACCCAATGCAAAGGCACTTGAAGACGGCACACACACTTTGCTTATTAGCAAGCTGATCAGGCTCATCCTCGTGGAACTAGTCGGAGAGAATGCTCAAGAAGTTTCAGCTCTAAAGGCCCTTGTTTCCCAAGTTCTTTATCTTTGAGTTACGAGATAAGTAGCAACAAAACTGTGCCTATCACTTCCTACAGAATCCTTGCTCTCTTTTCTCATATCCCCTCACCCAGCTTACAAAAGGAAACACAAGGAAATTTACCAGCCTCACTCAGTGGGCCCATCACTGGGAGCCTTTGCAGTCCACAAGTGTAATGGTCCCTGATCAGTTATTGGAACAGATCCATTTTCCACATTTTTGTGAACATTACTGCTAACTGCCTTATCAGAGGGGCAAGAATTTAGGCGGCATAGCCCACAAGTTTATTTTTCTTAGTTAAAAGTAAGAACATAGCCAGACAGTAGTCTGGGGCTGGGGTGGTAAGTCAAAGGAAGTAGAAGACACAAAAGAAATGAGGGACAGAGTGGCCACACTCAGCTCTAGAGAGCCTTAGATTTCTTTTGTTGTTATTTTCTAATGTCTGTGAACTAACAACTGTTAATGGAATTTTAAGTTCAGCTGAGTCCAACAATGTTGAATCTACAATGAAGAAGATCAGTCCTATTCTAAATTCCAAAACTCCTACCTATAATATTGATACATTTCCCCAAACCTTATTAGTGCCTCCAACAGACTGATATATGCTATAGGTTCTTTGACAGTGTTGGTTCACAAACATTAATGTTGAACTTGAGATCAGTGGTTCCCAACTTGAACTGCATATAGGAATCCCTTGAGAGCTTTAAAAACTACTGACTTCTGGACCCCAGCCCCAACAGTACTCCTGATTTAGTTGAGTTCGATAAGGCACATCAGATTTAAACTCCCACAGTCTTGTAGACAAGACTACAATCCTGCTGTAGAACACCAGACCTGAGATCCAGATACTTCCCTGCCTACAGATCAGAGGATTCCATGGGCAGAATTAGTTAGGGTTCCAGTGAACATAACCATGTGAGGCCTTCTGCAGTTCTGCAAATCCACTTTTTTAAATGATAACTGGAGCTTGAAGACAGAAGTCCACCCTAGCAGACCCATAAGCTACACTTGCCAACAATACAAAACCTCACAAATTTAAGTCAAAACTACAAAGACTCTTTCCATCTCCTTCCAACCAACAGGTAGAATTATGCGGCCAAGGAAGAACCCTTCTTGATCTGCTCCTTGCTTCCTGGACATGATTTTCAGTCAAACTATACTTAAACACGAGAGTACATCTTCTGCCCTATAATTCAGGTTGACCTGGAAGATATACTATCTCTTCCCTTATTTTGTGCCAACCACATGCATCTGACACTCAGAGGAATAGGAATAGGAATAATAGGAATAATTCAAAATTTTCAGAATTAGAGGTATAGCTAATTCAACTTTAAAGGTTTTCTAAGATCATGCATTTAGCAAAGGGCCTAACATCTCCACCTTTAGTACACTTAGGAATACGTGAGTAGTAAATTTATTATCCATGTTACATAGAAGTCTTTGTGGACTTTTCCAGAGTCTCAAATCTAATCATGGTTAAGCCAACAAAAGGATTACAGCCTTATCAAGAGTTTATTTTGCAAGATTGCCACATAGTTCTGCCAGTATCCTGTTTTTCCCACTATGCTGAGCTCAAAGATCCCATTAAGTAAAGTTGAACTCTTCAGTTATGCAGAAATATAAACAGACTGCTCAGTGTGATTTGGAATTAAATGTTCATTTGGAAAAAAATAATATTCAAATACTAAACAGTATTAACCCCCATAACTCGAAAACCTGGATGTAATAGAAGAAACTCTAAAATTTCTCCAGTGAGTAAAAGGTGTTACATATTCAAAACACACACACACACTTTACCACTTTCTGTATCCTACTCTTGGACTCTACTTGATAATCCATGATGCCTGAAGAGTTTCTTGGTGAATAAACCATGAAGAGCAGTGCATACCCGTCACAGCATGGGACAAACCCAATAGAAAGCTTTGTAGAATCAAGTCTAAACCATTCTTTTGATAAACAATTGGTTCAGCCTAATCTGAATATATGGTATTTTGTAGGCTTAGTAACAAGGTAGTTTGATAAAAACATTACAGATAGAGTTGGACATTTATACTATATAGATTTCTATAGACAAGAGATCTAATTCTTGGTCCTAGGTAGGCCAGATTAGTATGTCCACATACAGTTAGATCCAATCAACTACCTTAGCCAAGACAATATAATTCCCATTTCCAAGTGAAATTATGAACTGAAATGTCAAGGAGAAAATCTTTTGTGTATCTCAGAAGTCTGCACACTTTCTACTGACAGACAGGAATTCAAGCCACATCTCCTCAGGTGCATTTCTGACAGTGCAATGATGAGTGATTTAGGAGATGATGGGAAGCGAAGAGGGTTGTGGAATTTACTCTTCTGAAAAGACAATAATAACCCAATTCCACGTTGCATTTTTGTTCACTCACATTATGGCTATAAAAGCAGTGTGATTAGGCCTCTGGCTGTAACCACCACATAACTGGGGAGATGATATTTTCCAAAATAGCTGCAAAAACATCTTCCGTCCTTCCTACTCTTCTACTATGTGATATCGCCACTCCCCCATCGAAGGGACTGTCCAGTTCCTTTTTATTTGAATCTGGGCAGGGCTTATGGCTGCTTCTATGAGTAAAGTATGGAAGAAGTGGTGCTGTATAATTTTCAAGACTGGATTACAAAGGCAATGTAGCGTTTGTCTTGTTCACTAGAACACTTCCACTTGGATCCTGGGACTACCAAGTTAAAAATTCAGTTACCATGAGGTCACCACACTGTCTGAGGAAGCCAAACCACATGGAAAGGCCACAGGAAGGTGCTGTATTCAACAGCCCAAGTGGCATTCTCAGCGAACAGTCAATGCTATGCTATGCTATGCTATGCTAAGTCGCTTCAGTCGTGTCCGACTCTGTGCAACCCCATAGATGGCAGCCCACCAGGCTCTGCCGTCCATGGGATTTTCCAGGCAAGAGTACTGGAGTGGGGTGCCATTACCAAGTGCCAAACCTGTGACTATCTTATCTTGATCATCCAGCCCAGTCTAGCCTTCAGATG
This sequence comes from Bison bison bison, assembly GCF_000754665.1. Taxonomy (NCBI): domain Eukaryota; kingdom Metazoa; phylum Chordata; class Mammalia; order Artiodactyla; family Bovidae; genus Bison; species Bison bison. The sequence continues at coordinate 2,373,498 of NW_011494886.1, forward strand.
ACAGCAACCCCAGTGAACCTGATTTCATCCGCTAGAGTGACCCCACACCAGAACCATCCAGCCAAGCTCCTCTCAAACTCCTGATCCAAAAAATAATGAGCAAAATTACATGGCTGTTTTAAGCCACTAAGTTTGGAAATAATTTATTATGCAGCAATAGTAGCCAAACAGTTATTTCAAAGTTACCTCTATTTCCCACTATTCAGACTGCTCCAGAATCTCAGAAAATCAGAAGTTTCTGGCACCCTCAGGAAAGGAGTATCTTTTATGAGATACTTGACCTTGAACTTTCTAACACCTTGGTATTCCTAGAATTTGCAAACAGCTAGAGGCCTTGATAAGCAGTCGTGTTATATAATCAGGCAGAGAAAATTATATTTAGTAGAACTCTTCTAAGGAAGATTGCTCCATGTATTTAGGAAAATACACTTGACCAACTACACAGAAGAAACAAGATGAGAGTAGGGCAGAGTGAGACGTTCTGCTCATGTTCAAGTAATAATAAACAGTTGCTAAACTTCCTTCTAAGGGGGAGAGAGACTATTCATAGCAGACCTTTTTGCTTTGTCAAGCACCTAGCTGAGTAGAGATTACAAGTTTAGGAAAAGAACTGAATAACTCAGCAAAACAGAGGCAACTGGACCATGTTTGGAAAAAGTGAAAAGGGGAACACCCTGTTTGCTGAATAGCCAAAATGAGAACTTTGGGGAACAGAGATATTCAACGATATTTTGAAGGAGTATGCTATTGAATGTGTAAGGAAAATTTTATCCCCTGTCATTTTTATCAGAATTTTGGTAAATATTATATTGCTCAATCATTCTCTTATTTCAAGTGATTTAGAGAAATATGGTAATATTGAGTTTAGCAAGGAGATGAAAAAGACTGCATATAAGGACCAGCAGATATCTAGGTTACCTACATACTGGTAAAGATGTAGCAGTGACAGAACATATATTTTTGAAAAGAAAAAAAGAAAACTGAAAAAATAATTTAGTTTTTTGCCTCATGGTAGACTTATTTTAAAGGAAGTCTTGTGGTCAGAAATTTATACACCGTTTTTGTGTTTCCTGTCGAGAGAATATCCTTTAGTATTTGTTGGAGAGCTGGTTTGGTGGTGCTGAATTCTCTCAGCTTTTGCTGACCACAATGCAGTAAGATTAGATCTCAATTACAGGAGAAAAACTATTAAAAATTCCAACATATGGAGGATGAACAACACACTGCTGAATAACCAACAAATCACAGAAGAAATCAAAAAAGAAATCAAAATTTGCATAGAAACGAATGAAAATGAAAACACAACAACCCAAAACCTGTGGGACACTTTAAAAGCAGTCCTAAGGGGAAAGTTCATAGCAATACAGGCATACCTCAAGAAACAAGAAAAAAGTCAAATAAATAACCTAACTCTACACCTAAAGCAACTAGAAAAGGAAGAAATGAAGAACCCCAGGGTTAGTAGAAGGAAAGAAATCTTAAAAATTAGGGCAGAAATAAATGCAAAAGAAACAAAAGAGACCATAGCAAAAATCAACAAAGCCAAAAGCTGGTTCTTTGAAAGGATAAATAAAATTGACAAACCATTAGCCAGACTCATCAAGAAACAAAGGGAGAAAAATCAAATCAATAAAATTAGAAATGAAAATGGAGAGATCACAACAGACAACACAGAAATACAAAGGATCATAAGAGACTACTATCAACAATATGCCAATAAAATGGACAACTTGGAAGAAATGGACAAATTCTTAGAAAAGTACAACTTTTCAAAACTGGACTAGGAAGAAATAGAAAAATCTTAACAGGCCCATCACAAGCACGGAAATTGAAACCGTAATCAAAAATCTTCCAGCAAACAAAAGCCCAGGTCCAGACGGCTTCACAGCTGAATTCTACCAAAAATTTAGAGAAGAGCTAACACCTATCCTGCTCAAACTCTTCCAGAAAATTGCAGAGGAAGGTAAACTTCCAAACTCATTCTATGAGGCCATCATCATCCTAATACCAAAACCTGACAAAGATGCCACAAAAAAAGAAAACTACAGGCCAATATCACTGATGAACATAGATGCAAAAATCCTTAACAAAATTCTAGCAATCAGAATCCAACAACACATTAAAAAGATCATACACCATGACCAAGTGGGCTTTATCCCAGGGATGCAAGGATTCTTCAATATCCTCAAATCAATCAATGTAATACACCACATTAACAAATTGAAAAATAAAAGCCATATGATTATCTCAATAGATGCAGAGAAAGCCTTTGACAAAATTCAACACCCATTTATGATAAAAATTCTCCAGAAAGCAGGAATAGAAGGAACATACCTCAACATAATAAAAGCTATATATGACAAGCCCAAAGCAAACATTATACTCAATGGTGAAAAACTGAAAGCATTTCCTCTAAAGTCAGGAACAAGACAAGGGTGCTCACTTTCACCATTACTATTCAACATAGTTTTGGAAGTTTTGGCCACAGCAATCAGAGCAGAAAAAGAAATAAAAGGAATCCAAACTGGAAAAGAAGAAGTAAAACTCTCACTGTTTGCAGATGACATGATCCTCTACATAGAAAACCCTAAAGACTCCACCAGAAAATTACTAGAACTAATCAATGATTATAGTAAAGTTGCAGGATATAAAATCAACACACAGAAATCCCTTGCATTCCTATACACTAATAATGAGAAAACAGAAAGAGAATTAAGGAAACAATTCCATTCACCATTGCAACGGAAAGAAAAAAATACTTAGGAATATATCTACCTAAAGAAACTAAAGACCTATATACAGAAAACTATAAAACACTGGTGAAAGAAATCAAAGAGGACACTAATAGATGGAGAAATATACCATGTTCATGGATTGGAAGAATCAATATAGTGAAAATGAGTATACTACCCAAAGCAATTTATAGATTCAATGCAATCCCTATCAAGCTACCAATGGTATTCTTCACAGAGCTAGAACAAATAATTTCACAATTTGTATGGAAATACAAAAAACCTCGAATAGCCAAAGCAATCTTGAGAAAGAAGAATGGAACTGGAGGAATCAACCTGCCTGACTTCAGGCTCTATTACAAAGCCACAGTTATCAAGACAGTATGGTACTGGCACAAAGACAGAAATATAGATCAATGGAACAAAATAGAAAGCCCAGAGATAAATCCACGCACATATGGACACCTTAACTTTGACAAAGGAGGCAAGAATATACAATGGATTAAAGACAATCTCTTTAACAAGTGGTGCTGGGAAAACTGGTCAACCACTTGTAAAAGAATGAAACTAGAACACTTTCTAACACCATACATAAAAATAAACTCAAAATGGATTAAAGATCTAAACGTAAGACCAGAAACTATAAAACTCCTAGAGGAGAACATAGGCAAAACACTCTCTGACATACATCACAGCAGGATCCTCT
>NW_011494886.1:2377035-2386899 GCF_000754665.1 Bison bison bison
CAAAAATAAACAAATGGGACCTAATTAAACTTAAAAGCTTCTGCACATCAAAGGAAACTATTAGCAAGGTGAAAAGGCAGCTTTCAGAATGGGAGAAAATAATAGCAAATGAAGCAACTGACAAACAACTAATCTCAAAAATATACAAGCAACTCCTACAGCTCAACTCCAGAAAAATAAATGACCCAATCAAAAAATGGGCCAAAGAACTAAATAGACATTTCTCCAAAGAAGACATACAGATGGCTAACAAACACATGAAAAGATGCTCAACATCACTCATTATCAGAGAAAGGCAAATCAAAACCACAATGAGGTACCATTTCACGCCAGTCAGAATGGCTGCGATCCAAAAGTCTACAAGCAATAAATGCTGGAGAGGGTGTGGAGAAAAGGGAACCCTCTTACACTGTTGGTGGGAATGCAAACTAGTATAGCCACTATGGAGAACAGTGTGAAGATTCCTTAAAAAACTGGAAATAGAACTGCCTTATGATCCAGCAATCCCACTGCTGGGCATACACACTGAGGAAACCAGAATTGAAAGAGACACGTGTACCCCAATGTTCATCGCAGCACTGTTTATAATAGCCAGGACATGGAAGCAACCTACACGTCCATCAGCAGATGAATGGATAAGAAAGCAGTGGTACATATACACAATGGAGTATTACTCAGCCATTAAAAAGAATACATTTGAATCAGTTCTAATGTGGTGGATGAAACTGGAGCCTATTATACAGAGTGAAGTAAGCCAGAAAGAAAAACACCAATACAGTATACTAACGCATATATATGGAATTTAGAAAGATGGTAACAATAACCCTGTGTACAAGACAGCAAAAGAGACACTGATGTATAGAACAGTCTTATGGACTCTGTGGGAGAGGGAGAGGGTGGGAAGATTTGGGATAATGGCATTGAAACATGTATAATATCATGTATGAAACGAGTCGCCAGTCCAGGTTCGATGCACGATACTGGATGCTTGGGGCTGGTGCACTGGGACGACCCAGAGGGATGGTATGGGGAGGGAGGAGGGAGGAGGGTTCAGGATGGGGAACACATGTATACCTGTGGCGGATTCATTTTGATATTTGGCAAAACTAATACAATATTGTAAAGTTTAAAAATAAAATAAAATTTTAAAAAATGGAATCATATACAGCAATTAAAAAAAAAATAAAGGAAGTCTTATATACACACCGTACCCTAAAAATTGAGAGAGAGGACAGGTACACTCAGGAATTCCTAAGCATGATCAGTATTTCCTTCTCCTGATGCTAACTGTTATTTAGTTTTGAAGGAGAAGAATCTTGAGGGGAAAGTTGGACTGTAGATATACAAAAAGGATCATGTACCAGAATCCCATAAAAATGGCCCAATTCTCTTACCACCTGCTGGCAGTGAGTTTTGTCTCTTGTTATCTCTTTTCAACACTTTCAAAATTATCGTCTCACCTGTCCTACTTTTGAGAATAAGCTCTAATATGATCCTAACCTGATGAAAAAATCTTCCCTAAATTGTTAATCACTGGTGATAAGTGAATGTATTTTATGTATTTAGCCCTCAGGTCATTTGCATTTATAACTTCTGTGAACTTTATCCCGCAATCTTGAGTGTGAGAAAAGTGTACCATTTCTTTACTTTCTTCAAACTAAATCCAAGTTTGAGCTTCCTTCCTCTTGCAATTGTAGAAAAATTGAGCTTCATTCATTACTGAGATTGGTGGGAAAAAGTCTTCTTCTTCTTAGGCTCCATCTATAATCTAGGAGCCTGATGTGTGTGAAAGAGGAAGATTCACCAGCCTTTAGTCCATCCTATCTCCTGATATACATAGTGCAGATTGCATTGCTCTCTGAAGTCTGGTGGCTCCTTTCCTCTTCTATATGAAGGTGGAGAAAATGTAACTAAGGCAGAAGCCTTGTGTCAGTGTCCAGCCTCCTTAGCTGCAGCTTTCCTGAGTCCTGCCTCCCACCTGGATCTCTTTCATGATGCAGGGTTCCCCATGAAGAGTTTCATTCCCTCCACTCTTAAGGAGTCTCCCTTCTCCAAGGACACTCACTTCTCTCGCATCTCCCTGGTATACGGTCAGTCCTCTGTATCTTCATGTTCCGTAGCTGAGGATTCAGCTGCAGATGGAAATTTGTTGTAAAAAACAAATCCATAAAATTCTAAAAAGCAGAACTTGAATTTGCTGCACCAGCAACTATTTACATAGCATTTACATTGTACTTACAAATAGTTATATTTTGCTAGGTATGATAAGTAACCTAGAGATGGTTTTACAAAACTTTGGGAGAATGTGCATAGGTTATACGCAAATTCTACCCTATTTTATATAAGGGACTTGAGCATCCACAGATTTAAGTATCTCGGTGGGGGTCCTGCAGCCAATCTCCTGAGGGATGACTAATCCTTTCAAGGAGATCACCTCTTGTGGACATAAAAGACAGAAAGAGAGATGTTCACAGTCAGATTTGCTTCCTGCACCCACAGCACAGTCCTTCCCTGAGGCAAGGGAGAGACTCAGAGGGCAAAACTACCCTCCTAGGGCAGTTACAGAAAAACAAACTGAAAAGAAAAACACAGATTAACATTTCAGTATTTCAACAGAGCACTCAAACATGTATTCAACAAGATACTACAGAAGTAGTAACATTTTCACTCAGATGAATGGTGCTTTTAGAAATGTGTCCTCTAGCACTCCTCAGGTCTGGGAAAGGTCCCTCTTCAGAAAGGCTCTGCTCAAATTCAAAGAACAATGCACTTGAGAAAATCCTGAGTTTAGGGATGTTATTACTGGAGTCACACCTTGAAAAGGGAGACATGCCTGGAAGGACACAGTCCTGAATCGTGTCTGAGCGGTAAGCATTCAGGAAGACTTCTTCCTGCTCCAGCCCCTGCCTCCAGGAGAATGTCAGCAATAATTTTGGTTAGCTAGCCAAAGGCTTGCCCTGCCCTACCTGAGTCCTGCCAAGAGCAGCTGCCTTTGAAAACAGCAAAAATAGCTTTCTGTGTTAGGAGGAAGCAACAGGACCCCTGGCACTGAGCAGACCTCACACTTCCTTCTTGCCACTTGTTTACAGGCAGCATGGTGTAGGGAAAATGAGGTCAAGGAGCTGCTGTTGTTGCCTCTTTAAGGTCCAGGTGACCAGGGAGATGATGTTCAGAACAGATACCTGATCACTGTCCTTGGTACCCATAAGACTTAGACTCTGACATGTGGCTTCAGAGGGGTTCTGCCAAAACCCCCTGTTATCCTGAGAATGGCAAACTTAAAAGTCTAAAATGATGTAGATTTTCATATCTAAACAAGAGAGGTTTTCTAACAAAGTACAGGTTATATTTCCATAGGATACTCCGTTTTTTTGTTCACTTAGATCGAGCAACCAAAAACCTAAGCCCTTAGTCTCTGACTTGTTTCTTTTAGTAACCTCACTTTACAGATGAGGTAAACTGAGGCTCATAGAAATTAAGTAACTTGTTTCAGGTCCTACAGGTAGTAAATTATATAATTCAGAATTATAAGCTATGATTTCTGAATGACTTGATCCATTTGTGGCCTTTTTGGATATGTATTTCACAAAAACATGTTGTTTATTTGTTATTTTAAGATAGATACTTGAAGAAGCCTGAAACTTCCTAACATTAATAGAGGCTACATCATTATTAGGACAAGCAGACAGGTCTTTATTAAATTCTTAGCAAATTATTTGTCTCTGGAAGACACCAGTATATCACAGTTGGCATGAGAAATCTAAACAAGCCTCCTAACTATTTTACAAAGAATTGCTTTCTGTTTATGAGCTGTTAGCTTAATCTAAGCATTAGTGTGTGTACTGGGTGTGTTTGTGTATGTGTGTGTGTTAGAGGTGTCCACAGGGTAAACAAATAAGCTTAATATAGAGCTGAGAAAAGCCAAAGAAAAAGCACATTGTATACAAAAGAACTACTAGCGTGTTCTGTAGCTTTGAAAACATTGTGGCCAAACAAAGTGTTCTGCCAGGGGCAACATGGTTTAGCACTCTATCATCTCAATATGAGCAGCTTATTTTCAGCTTCTATTGGGCTTCAAGGCCCAGTCTCATAAACCCTGTTCTTGTGTACCCGTGTTGTATAATAAGATTAACAGTTCCATTTGGGAAGCTGAAAGGGAGGAGCTAATTTTTAATTCCTTTCATCAAAGTGTACATTTTTCAGAAAAATTCTTAGTCCTGAACGATGCCTCTAAAGACGGAAGTAAAAGGTATATTTTCTTTTGAGAAGTTGTAGCTTCTTTATAGCATCTTTTTGAGTTGTTTGAAGGTTTTATTAGGACTAAGTAATAGTGCTGTGCTGTGTGCTTAGTCGAGTCCTACTCTTTGCAGCCCCATGGACTGTAGCCCACCAGGCTCCTCTGTCCATGGGGATTGTCCAGGCAAGAATACTGGAGTGGGTTGTCATGCCCTCCTCCAGGGGATCTTTCTAACCCAGGGATTGAACGCAGGTGTCCCACATTTTAGGTGAATTCTTTACCATCTGAGCCACCAGTTGCTGCTGCTGCTGCTAAATCGCTTCAGTCGTGTCCGACTCTGTGCGACCCCAGAAAGGGCAGCCCACCGGCTCCATCATCCGTGGGATTCTCCAGGCAAGAACACTGGAGTGGGTTGCCATTTCCTTCTCCAATGCATGAAAGTGAAAAGTGGAAGTGAAGTCGCTCAGTCGTGTCCGACTCTTAGCGACGCCATGGACTGCAGCCCAGCAGGCTCCTCTGTCCATGGGATTTTCCAGGCAAGAGTACTGGAGTGGGGTGCCATTGCCTTCTCTGTCTGAGCCACCATAGAAGCCCAAGAATGCTGGAGTGGGTAGCCTATCTCTTCTCCAGGAGATCTTCCCAACCCAGGAATGGAACCGGGATCTCCTGCATCGCAGGCAGATTCTTTACCAGCTGAACTACCAGGGAAGCCCCAGGTAATAATAACCACTGCTAATTGAATGCTTACTATGCACAAGTACCATACAGGCATGATTTCATTTAATCACTAAGGAAGTCTCAGGATATAGGCAGCATTTTTCATCATTCAGAAACAGAAACTGGGTTTCAGAGATTTTAAATAATTTGCTTTAAAGAACCTTGTGGAAAGTGATGGAGCTTTCTGACCTCAGCTCAAGTCCTTCTGACCCAAACCCTGCCACTACACATATTGCCTCCCAACTTGACACTAGGAAAAGGATAAATTATCCACATGGGAGAGGAGGGAGTTGGCACCTGATGACCAAGAACAAAGTTGTGATCCTTGGAAGCTGTGACACTTGCTCCTTGGAAGAAAAGCTGTGACCAACCTAGACAGCATATTAAAAAGCAGAGACATTACTTTGCCAACAAAGGTCCGTCTAGTCAAAGCTATGGTTTTTGCAGTAGTCATGTATGGATGTGAGAGTTGGACTATAGAGAAAGCTGAGGGCTGAAGAATTGTTGCTTTTGAACTGTGGTGTTGGAGAAGACTCTTGAGAGTCGCTTAGACTGCAAGGAGATCCAATCAGTCAATCCTAAAGTCCTGAATATTCATTGGAAGGACTGATGCTGAAGCTGAAATTCTAATACTTTGACCACCTTGTGCGAAGAACTGACTCATTAGAAAAGACCCTGATGCTGGGAAAGACTGAAGGCAGGAGGAGAAGGCAACAACAGAGGATGAGATGGTTGGATGGCATCATCGACTCGATGGACATGAGTCTGAGTAAGCCCCGGAAGTTGGTGATAAACAGGGAAGCGTGGCATGCTGCAGTCCATGGGGTCGCAATGAGTTGGACATGACTGAGTGACTGAACTGAATTGAACTGAACTGAGCCATCCCTCCAAGTTAGAGGACAATTGTAACTTTGATCCTTGCTCTGAAGGGAACTTTCCTTTAAGCCCAGTGTGTTTTTTTCCAGCTTTCAGCTGTGTAATTTGCTAGGGGGAAAAGATACTAAAATTTAATTGCTTTGCAGAAAACACCTCTTTTTTTCATCTCTTGGGGCCATGGGAAAACAGTAAAGAAAACAAAAAAGCCACATAAAACTAGATCACATGTAAAAACTTCTTCTGAGCTAATCACATAGATTATTTTGTCCTAAAGAAAAATCACACGGAGGTTCAAATGTGTCTAAAATGAAAGTATCTACAGAAACGTTTTTATTAGTGACATTGATGGCTTTAAATCACAGTAGTCTTCACAAAATGCTTATTTGAATGTTCATGAAAAGTAAAAATGGTAGCACCCAAAATTGTGAAATTGTGATTAGTTTTTCCACTTGGCATTAACATGGGTGAATATTGTGAACATAAGGAGAAGCAAAACACAGAAATTTCAGAGGAATACGTAAATATGAGTCCATTTATATAAAATTTAAATATGCAAAATTAAATAATATATTTTATAAGAATACAAATATATGCCAAAACAACTGAGAATTTCATGAGAGCAATACTCTCCAAATTCAAGAGAGTGAGGGGAAGGAAGGAGGTATAATCTAAATAGGACACACAGAGAGCATTAACTGGGTTTGTCAAGTTTTCTTTCTTAAGTCAAGAGATGACTGAGGTGTTTCTCTTTCACTGTTTACATCTTCTGGTTTTTTGAAACATCTCATGATTTTAAAAAATTTCCCTGTTTTTCCTGAGATCAACACATCCCCTCCAAGTAAGCAAAGGTCTGTTCAGCATTGGAGTACATTGCTTTCTTTTGACCTGAGAACTCATATCTCAGATTAAACACTAAAGACAACTCACAAGATTCTGTTCTGGAAGAATGTGGAGCTGTCCTAAATTTGCAACCTGGGCCGTCTTCAACAACATTCAGAAGTTCACTAGTGTGGATTCCACGACTCTTCCCTCACCCTCAGTCCTGGGAGCTGGTGAAGAAGGGGTGCTGACTTCCAAAGACAGAGAGATTTGGGTTTCATTTCTAGCCTTACCACTTTCTAGCCTTAATTTCATTTGTAAAATCGATCTAATAAGACAAATCTTCTCACTGGATTTTTATAAGGATGGAATTAGTTACCACTTACAAAATAGTGCCTAGCATGCAAAAAACACTCATAAATAAGTTGCCATGGTTTATGTAAATCACCAGCCTAGGAAAATCCGTTCTGATTCTTTTCTTGATCTTACTTTTTTCCCAGCTGTCTGACATTTTCAAATTTGCTTTGTAACTAAAGATTTTCATTCAAATCACTTTCCTGAGACCCATGGTAACATGCTTAATTCATTGTTTGGATAGCCCACTTTCCAATTATTTCTGAACTTTTTAAAAAAGAAATAAAAATGTTCTACTTATTCATGTTTCTTTCATTTTTAAAAGTACTAGTTGAGGTCATGAGACCATTACCTCAGAGTGCTCAGACGTTATTAAAATAAATTATGCTGGGTCACTGCAAGGGGAGCCCTAACACTCATTCCAACAGAGGAGGCTGGGAGGCCCCCTGAGAAGGAGTGAAAGAATGGATCTTTTGTTGGCTCACACATGACATTATTTAGAAATAGCTTATTTTGCTAATATGACCAGATGTGTCCCAGTCATATATAAAAACATTCTAACCCACACTGATTTGCTTAACAAGTGTCCACAACAAGGTAGTTAACAAGACCAAAGGGCCTGTGTCTATTTAAGGGTAGACTTTGTTCAAGAATTACATCATCTGCTGACAACAGCTCTTCCTTAGAAGTACTAGAACCCTCATGTTAATGGGAAAAGTACTTACTTGAGCCAGAGATTGGAGGTTTGAAACTTTACTCTACCACTTCCTGATGATGTGGTATGAGTATACTGTTTAATTTCTAGGTCTCTCTTTCTTCATTTGTAAAACAGGGATAATAATATGCCTCCCAAGGAGTTCTGATAAGATTTGAGTGAATACTATGAAAGCATTTGGAACAGAGACAGATACATAACAGGCATTAAATAAATGTTAGGTGAAGTATTAGTTGACTCAGTAGATCAACTTGGACATGTTATCTTCAAATTTCAGATCCTAGTTTCAAGATGATAGGTATGATAATGGAGTGGAAAAAAAGTATTAGACTTTGAGTCAAGAAACATAACTAAATTGTAGTTACTACTCGCTCTGTGGCTTTGTACAGATTCCTTAACTTTTCTAAGTTCTATTTACTGAATGTATAAGTTGGGGCATAATAATATCCTCTCTCTCCACATCCTAGGATTTGGAGAGAAGCAAAATTTGGGTTTCCTCAATCTTCAGATTATGTATTCCTTCTGTTTCTAAAAGTAACAAATACTGTTAAGGTTATGTTTTGTTTTCTCAAATTACTACCTTCTAATGGAATGGATGACCTGCAAAAGGATCCAGTGGAAGAATTGTAGCTCGATTCTGAAATTCTGTCTGAGGAGACACTTTATATGCAAAGGCAAACAGAATGCTAGTTCCTCCACACAGAGCACTAGTAACAGCCATAGTTAGGATAATCCTCCATCTCTGGAGAAATGCCACCACCTTCCTGACCTTGTGCTTTTCAAGTTCAATAAGGTGGAATAATTCCATAATAATTTAAATACCAGAACTACCTTTACTAAGAGCCTGAGTAATAGTTCCTGAACACTCTCCAAATCAAATTTTATAGCCAATTGGCTACATTATTGGGTAAAGGATAAAGCCTGACTTCTGTAACAGTTTAGACCCAGTGAACTGGGTGGTATTCTAGAACATTGTGTATGCATGAAGGTTTACATAATATTGCCTGGAGAAGAATAACTTGAGTTAGATTTTCATTTAATTGAATAGAAAATATGTAATTTATTTTCTTCCACTGGAAAAAAAAACTTTAATGTCTAAATAATATGTTAATACATTCTTACTTGAAAAGAGCTTAAACCCAACTAACTTCTTGTTTAATGATAGGAAAATGGTATCTCATTGCTGTCTTTATTTGTATTTCTTTGCTTAGTAGTAATATTGAGCATCTTTCCAGAAATGTAATAATGATTTTATCTTTAATAAGTTACCTTCTGGTATATTCATAAACTCTACTTATTCTGTTCTTTCAACCTTTTTTTCATTTTCCAACATCAATGCCACATGTTTAGTTTTTCAGTGTTTCAATATTTTGGAGTAGGAGCTCATCTTCCAGTTATATAGATATTTTTGTGAATTTATCACACAAGGAAATATCTAATTGCCTATGATACCTGTGACCAAATGACATCTGCTACTCTGCATTTCTTAGAGATGAGGAAATAAAACCACAAAATGTATAAAGCCAGATCTAAAACCCAGATCTTTGGATTCAGTACATTTCCTTCTGAGGCTCTGCAGTTATACGCAGATCCCATAGAAGCCTAGACTATTTGAGGGAAATTAATTTAGGCAAGAATGATCCAATTTAAGCACCTCATTTCACAGATGAGCAAAGTAAGGTATGAAAAATTGAAATACCTGTGACCAGATACAAGAACACAGGCATTCAGGCTCTAGTTGGGATTCTCTCCACTACTCAATGTAAGTTTCCATAATGGCAGCATTTCATAAAAAATTTCTAATGTTTTATCCCTATTAGTTACCTGGAGGAGGAAAGAATTCAGAACTCATTCTCTTAACTCATAAGAGTTAATAATGGGAAATAACATTGAAATAAGGGGAAATAACATTGTTAAAGTTGACACAGGACACTTGAAAATTAAAGCTTGCCAGTATTTTATTGATATATCTTTGTATTCACTCTGTGAAAAGACAAAGGGAATAGAAATATCCTTGGTTAAAATGAGGGCTTCCCTGGTGACTCAGATGGTAAAGAAGCTACCTGCAGTTTGAGAGACCTGGGTTCCATCCCTGGGTTGGGAAGATTCCCTGAAGGAGGGCATGGCAACCACTCCAGAATTCTTG
>NW_011494886.1:2386999-2390939 GCF_000754665.1 Bison bison bison
GTTAGCCACTCCAGAATTCTTGGCTGGAGAATCCCCATGGACAGAGGAGCCTGGTGGGCTGGTGGGCTACATTCCATGGGGTCTCAAAGAGTCAGACAAATGATACATTCTGTTCATCAACTGTCTGTCTATAGGGTATTTCAAGCATTTCATGACTGATGTTGCATATATAATAAGGATTGTCATTGTTGTTTAGTCGCTAAGTCATGTCTGACTTTTTGTTACCCATGGACTGCATTAGCCAGGCTTCCCTGTCCTCCACTGTCTCCCCAAATTTACTCAAACTCATGTCCATTGAATCGGTGATACCATCCAACCACCTCATCCTCTGCCATCCCCTTCTCCTCCTGCCCTCAATCTTTCCCAACATCAGGGTCTTTTCCAGTGAATTGGCTTTTCACATCAATTGGCCAAAGTATTGGAGCTTCAGCTTCAGTATCAGTCCTTCAAGTGAATATTCAGGATTTATTTCCTTTAGGATTGATTGATTTGATCTCCTTGCAGTCCAAGGGATTCTCGAGAGTCTTCTCCAGCACCACAATTCAAAAGCATCAATTCTTTGATGCTCAGTCTTCTTTATGATCCAGCTCTCACATCTGTACATGACTAGTAGAAAAACCATAGTTTTGACTGTGCAAATCTTTGCTGGCAAAGTGATGTGTCTGCTATTTAATATGTTGTCTAGGTTTGTCATAGCTTGGGCAAATATATTTGGGATGAGCAGTCATAACTATCTTGAGGACTTCTCTGAAACAGAAACTGATTTAAGGTCTTTCTTTTATTGGGATACTTCACACCTTTGTTTTTGGTATTCTGAGCTAGGAAACAATATAAACTGTGTTTCAACAGCCCTCTTATTTCATCCAATCATACTTTCCTTTGCCTGTGTAAAGGACAAGAATACATTACCTATGTCTCAAACTTCAAAACTATTGTAACTACTCTTGGAAAACAGGTATAAAAAGTTGTCCTTAAACAGACACCAGTACAGATCTGCAGGGTAAGTTGCAGATAAGTTGCAGATAAAGGAAGCAAGGAAAAAGGAGTCCTACAGAGTCATGAGCCAAAAAACCTGAATGAATAATTCCTGATTGTTCCTGGGTCCCCAACTTGGTTATCTTCCAGCCTGTATGCAGTCCTAGGCAAATTCTTTAAGCTTTTTGGTTGCATTTTCCATTTCAGTTTGTTTTAAATAATAGGTCAGAACACATGTCTTGAATAGTCTAAGATCTAAAACATATGTTTGTACAATGAGACCACAGAGGTAGAACTACATAACCTAAGCCAGTTTTATTTTTAGCAGAGACTTTAGATGTCTGCTCAACACATTTATTTGTAAAGTAATATTTGTTCATCCAATATGTCATGCTGTCAAGAAACATACCAATGAAGAAGACCAAGTTCCTATTCTCCTGGAGTATATAATCTTGTTGGAAAGCAAATGTCTCAATCATAAATGCCTTTTCTCCATACACAGAGAATACTAGTTTAAAGAACTAGATGTTCAAAAAAGGTAAGGGAAGTGAAATCAAGTTGAAGGGGAGTACACTTTCCCTTTTAAGCTACTCTTTGTTTTTTCTTTTTAGCTACTCTTAAGCCAAGAAGAATCTTTACCAATTACCTTCAGGCCCTTAAATAAGAGCCATTGACCTGTCAACTGTATGGATGACTCAGGTCTACTTTATATAAAACACTCCTTTGTACCCTATAGTTGTGTAATCCTCCTATTCATGCACATACTTTCTTGACTCTAGAGCAGAAACATGGACACAAAACTCATTTCTCAGCTGAGTCTATCTTTTTCTTTTGGTGAGGAAAGTTCCATATGCTCAGATATTCCTCCCTTTAACTTAGTACAGGTATCTTTCTTCACTAACTTGGCAGGTACTTTCCTGCTCCTTCTGGAGATTTCTGCTCTTAGAACAATTATACTCTTCCTCTTACCCTTCCCAAATTTCTAGAAGAGGATTGAGGAAGAAACCGTGTTGTAGGAAAACCCTGAATTAGAACTCTGGACCCTACCAGTTAATAATTTGAATTTCAGTGTTCTCGATTATAAAATAGACAATGAAATAGTGTGTGTTTGGTTGCTCAGTTGTGTTCTACTCTTTGTGACCTCATAGACTGTATGTACCCTTCCAGGCTCCTCTGTCCATGGGACTTCCTAGGCAAGAGTACTGGAGTGAGTTGTCATTTCCTCCTCCAGGGGATCTTCCCTAGCCAGGTTATAAAGTCGATGAAAATTACCTGCTTTGGCATATCGATCAAATGATGGAGGTATGTAAATCAGGTGCTTCTATAAATATCAGCTCCTTTTCCTAATTTAACCTTAAATTTCTCCTCTAGGCTGTAGATCATTCCATTCTGGTCTGGTCTACAGTCACCTTTCTTACTTTTTAAATAAGTTTCCATGGCTCAAGCCCATGAATATCACTCTGGACCAGTTCTCTCTGACCTGGGATACTGCCTTCATTTGGTCCAACCAATTTATCCAAGTGAAGCTCAGATTTTTCCACTAGTACCATCACTCATTGTTGTAAACTTTACTACTTTTTCAGCAGTAAAAATCTCCACTGTGAACCTCCTACAGGTCCTGGTAAACAGGTAAATTAGTTTGCTAGGGCTGCCAAAATGAAATCCCACAGACTGAGTGGCTTAAGAAACAAAAGTTTATTTTTTCACAGTTCTGGAGGCTAGAAGTCCAAGATCAAGGTATCAACAGGTTTGGTTTATTCTGAGGCCTCTCTCCTTGTCTTGTAGATGTCCATCTTCCCACTGTGTCCTCACGTGCACATGGTCTTACTCTGTGCATGCATACCTTTGCTGTCTCTTTGTGTGTCCTGTTCTCATTTCCTTTAAGGACATCAGTCAGGTTAGAGTCCATCATCATGACCTCATTTTAACTTAAGTGCCTTCTTAAAGGCCCTCTTTCCAAATACAGTCAAATTCTGAGGCACAGCGGGTTAGGGCTTTAACGTCCACATATGAATTTGGGGGCAAGAACATCAGCCCATGAAAGCTGGTTCTTGGCAAGGGCAGAGGCAGAGCCTTGATCGGCATGCAGCATGGTCAAGTGTTCCCATCATAGCCTACTTCAAGCTATCAGTCATTTAATAACAGTGCACAAACATCCTGAACACTTAAGAATCAATCTCACAAGCTGCTAAGAGCTGGTTCTGGCACATAGATGATACAGATGCCAGCCAAATGCCCCTTCTTATGTTGAAGGAACTGTCCTTGTATTCTGTAACCACCATCAAACTTCACAGGACGTTCTACTGTGGCTTTCTTCCAGCTGAGGGACATCTCTAGTTTGTAGCCCATTTGCAGTGCAGAAATTATTGACATAAGCTTGAGGTCAGTAAATTCCCCAGCCCTTCAATGATTAGATTACAAATCCATTCATCTCATCAAGATCGTAACCCATTCTTTCTACCTAAGCCCCCCTTTTTTTACCATGTTAAACTCACTGGTACTTATTTGAACTATGAGACATATATACAAATAATTTCACTTGGGGTCAAAGAGGGGAAAAAACTTGTTAAAATTCTCCCCAGTTCTCAAATGCTCTTTTTTTTTAAATTTTATTTTATTTTTAAACTTTACAAATTGTATTAGTTTTGCCAAATATCAAAATGAATCCGCCACAGGTATACATGTGTTCCCCATCCTGAACCCTCCTCCCTCCTCCCTCCCCATACCATCCCTCTGGGTCGTCCCAGTGCACCAGCCCCAAGCATCCAGTATCGTGCATCGAACCTGGACTGGCGACTCGTTTCATACATGATATTATACATGTTTCACTGCCATTATCCCAAATCTTCCCACCCTCTCCCTCTCCCACAGAGTCCATAAGACTGTTCTATACATCAGTGTCTCTTTTGCTGTCTTGTACACAGGGTTATTGTTACCATCTTTCTAAATTCCATATATATGCGTT
>NW_011494886.1:2391039-2395596 GCF_000754665.1 Bison bison bison
TCATGTTTTTCTTTCTGGCTTACTTCACTCTGTATAATAGGCTCCAGTTTCATCCACCTCATTAGAACTGATTCAAATGTATTCTTTTTAATGGCTGAGTAATACTCCATTGTGTATATGTACCATAGCTTCCTTATCCATTCATCTGCTGATGGACATCTAGGTTGCTTCCATGTCCTGGCTATTATAAACAGTGCTGCAATGAACATTGGGGTACACGTGTCTCTTTCCCTTCTGGTTTCCTCAGTGTGTATGCCCAGCAGTGGGATTGCTGGATCATAAGGCAGTTTATTTCCAGTTTTTTAAGGAATCTCCACACTGTTCTCCATAGTGGCTGTAGGAAATCTGGTCAACCACTTGTAAAAGAATGAAACTAGAACACTTTCTAACACCATACACAAAAAAAAACTCAAAATGGATTAAAGATCTAAATGTAAGACCAGAAACTATAAAACTCCTAGAGGAGAACATAGGCAAAACACTCTCTGACATACATCACAGCAGGATCCTCTATGACCCACCTCCCAGAATATTGGAAATAAAAGCAAAAATAAACAAATGGGACCTAATTAAACTTAAAAGCTTCTGCACATCAAAGGAAACTATTAGCAAGGTGAAAAGGCAGCCTTCAGAATGGGAGAAAATAATAGCAAATGAAGCAACTGACAAACAACTAATCTCAAAAATATACAAGCAACTCCTACAGCTCAACTCCAGAAAAATAAATGACCCAATCAAAAAATGGGCCAAAGAACTAAATAGACATTTCTCCAAAGAAGACATACAGATGGCTAACAAACACATGAAAAGATGCTCAACATCACTCATTATCAGAGAAATGCAAATCAAAACCACTATGAGGTACCATTTCACACCAGTCAGAATGGCTGCAATCCAAAAGTCTACAAGCAATAAATGCTGGAGAGGGTGTGGAGAAAAGGGAGCCCTCAAATGCTCTTTTGAGAGCAGTAGGATAAAAAGAGAGTGAGTTAGGCTCAGGAGAGGCAAACATGAAAAAGGCTAAGACGTGTGCTAGCATAAAAATGATAGTCTTTATCTTTTACTATCCATGCCCAAAACTTCATGACTATTCACGATACTAGGTAAAAAGAATCTAATATTTTACAATAAATTAAAAATTTTGCAATCAGGTAGAATTCTAGCCAAACACGGCACCAAAAAAACAAATCTCCTTACTTTATAAATTCTCATCTTATTTTGACAGCTTTGGAAGAGTAACAGGAAGAATCTCTTGATGAAGAAATTCCCAACTGGCTTCAAGTGAAAAAAATTTCTTGAATCTATTTTGTGAGACAATTTCAATTTCTGGATTTAATCATCCTAAATTAGTAGATTCAGCAAAGTTTCTGGGCTTCAGATCACATAAATATGTTAATCTCATTCCAAATTTGTGTCTACATATTTCAGAGTCATTTGTATAGTGAAACTATTTCACTTTTCACTTTGATTATGAAATTAACCAGATAACTCTCAGATTTCTATTCTGCTTAGCATGATTGCCTGTCACAATGATCTTCTCCTCCTGGTGTTCATCTGCAATGTCATCCTTTCCTATGCTGAATAGTATTGACCTGTGTAAACAGTAGAATATCATGTAGAAATGTCATAGAAGACATTGCAGCTTGTACTTTTTTCTCTTGGATTATTCACAGCTTTCATATAATGTTGTTGTTCAGTTGCCAAGTGGTGACCGACTCTTTGTGACCCCATGGACTGCAGCACACCAGGCTTCCCTGTCCCTCATCATTATATTTCATGTAATGAGGACTCTCAAATAGCCCTATAGAGAGACCTATATGGTGAGGGTGGGCAATGACCTCCTGTCAACCTCAGGAATCAACTGTCAGCATGTTAGTGAGGCCTCTTGGAGGGGGATCCTCAGGCCCAGTCAAGTCTTCAAATGGTAGCAGCCCCAGCTCTTATCTTGACTGCAAGCTCATGAGTAATTTCAAGCCAGAACCACCCAACTAAGCTAACCCTGAATTCCTGAGCTACAGAAATTGAAATAATAGATGTTTTTTGTTTTAAACTGCTAAGTTTGTGGAGTAATTTATTATGCAGCAATAGAAAATGAATATCAGGTAAGCATTTAAAACCCAGTATTCAGACAGACAGGGTTTATAAACTGCTTAGGATCAGTAAATGCAAAAAAAGTCTCCATTTTAATCCCTGTGATACAGTTTATTAGGTTTCTGAAACTCCCTGGCCTTTGAACTGCTCTCCTATATTGACTAATTCTCCACCTTCTGGGTCTTGATGAGAATCAGAGAATTTTCTTTACTCAGAAAATGCAAGATACCTACTTTGTCAGTTACTCTGGCAGCTGTTGAACAAGTGCGCTAGACATGATTCATCAGGTGCACCTGTTCATCTAGGAACTTGAATTAAGGTCTAGTGATGCAAACAGGAAGACAATGAGAGGTAGAGGAAGTGTCCAATACCCATGGCAGTAACGGTGGTATTGTAAGTTACACCATCCACTGAGGACCGGCAGCTCTGACAGCAATGCTCTTCCTCATTAGACTGGTTTGGTCTAGCCACAGAGATTCCATGAACCACCTAATTTCCTTAATGATCTTCTTTTGTGTTTTGAGCATCATCTACAGTATGGGTTCTACTTCATGGTAGGTAACAATGGAAATCAAAAGAGCATAGGATACCACAAAATTGCCAGTAGGAATTGCCTGAGAAGAAAAGATGACCTCATTCTGATCAGTTGAATCTATCTTCAAAGACACAACTTAACTGTCAGGGAGAAGCTGAGTCATGATATAGAATGAAAAATGTTAAAGGACATAGTTTAGTTAAAATAAACCATTGCAGGTATGCATCAGTGAGCCAGGAGTTTGGAATCCTCGAATACTGGTGATTTATAAATGAAACATTTTTTGTTCAGTAGTTTTATAATTATAGGGTTTTGTTGTTGAGTTTTTTAAAATATTTATTTACTTCTTTGCCTGTGTGGGGTCTTGGTTGCGACACATGATATCTTCGTTGCATCGTGCGGGATTTTTTTGTTGCAGCGCAGACCCTCTAGTTGTGGTGTGTGGGCTCTGTAGTTGCAGCACCCTGAAGGCTTAGTTCCTTCACAGCATGTGGACTCTTAGTTCCCGACCAGGTATCCACCTAGGTCCCCTGCATAGCAAGATGGATTCTTAACCACGAGACCACCTGGGAAGTTCCTGTAGGTTTTTCTTTTCTTTTTTTATTCTTTTTTTTAACTAGAGGAAAATTTGTTTACAATGTTATGTTGGTTTCTGCCATATGTGAAAGGTTTGAAATAATTTTTCAAATTATTTGTGTTAATTTGGGTTATATAGCACAGGGAGCCCTATAGGTTTATGAACTTGCAAACACAGGGAGTTCTATAGGTTTATAAACTAACTAAAAATTATTTCAACCCTTTGATGTACTTCAAAAAAGAGAGGCATCAAGAACTGAAGAACAAAATTAATTTTAAAGCCCTACAAGTTAAAGCAAGAACTCAGAAAATGACATTTTATTTGCACACAACTTAAAGTACTTGGCATTGAAACCAGCTGTGAAAGTATGAAACAGTCATAAATATTAGCTCTTAATATTGCTTCCCAAATAATTAAAAAGGCATATCCATGACAGAACTTGGATTGTTTGTTTCATCTTTTTCCTCATATGTCTTTGATTAACACTTGAGTTTCAAATTCTCATATTCTGGTATTTTTAGGCTGGGAAACAGATAAGTAAGGGGGTTAGAGAAATCACCTATATGAAGAATGAATAAAAATGCAGAATCACAGCTTCCTGTATGTTAAATTATCCTTGTTTTGCCTCAGCCTTTTTGGACTTACCCATAGTAACCTGTCAGCTCCAAGTTCAGCCTCTCTACATGGCCTTAGCAAGTCCTCCAAATCTTGCCCTACATTTTGGCAAGAAGTATACCAGATTATCTTACCTTTTATTTTTTAAATCTTTTGGGAATTCTTACTTTTAACTGCAACAGTTAGAATTGGACATGGAACAACAGACTGGTTTCAAATAGGGAAAGGAGTACGTCAAGGCTGTATATTGTCACCCTGCTTATTTAACTTGTATGCAGAGTACATCATGTGAAATGCCAGGCTGGATGAAGCACAAGCTGGAATCAAGATTGCCGGGAGAAATATCAATAACCTCACATATGCAGATGACACCACTCTTATGGCAGAAAGTGAAGAGGAACTAAAGAGCCTCTTGATGAAAGTGAAAGAGGAGAGTGAAAAAGTTGGTTTAAAGCTCAACATTCAGAAAACTAAGATCATGGCATCTGGTCCCATCACTTCATGGGAAATAGGTGGGGAAACAGTGGAAACAGTGGCAGACTTTATTTTGGGGGGGCTCCAAAATCACTGCAGATGGTGACTATAGCAAGGAAATTAAAAGACGCTTACTCCTTGGAAGAAAAATTATGACCAACCTAGACAGCATATTAAAAAGCAGAGACATTACTTTGTCAACAAAGGTCTGTCTAGTCAAGGCTATGGTTTTCCCAGTAGTCATGTATGGATGTGAGAGTTGGAC
>NW_011494886.1:2395705-2415655 GCF_000754665.1 Bison bison bison
ACAGCTCCAGTACTTTGGCCACCTGATGTGAAGAACTGACTCATTTGAAAAGACCTTGATGCTGGGAAAGATTGAAGGTGGGAGGAGAAGGGGACAACAGAGGATGGGCTAGTTGGATGACTCAATGGACATGAGTTTGAGTAAACTCCGGGAGTTGGTAATGGACAGGGAGGCTGGCGTGCTGCAGTCCATGAGGTCGCAAAGAGTGGGACACAACTGAGCAACTGAACTTTTAACTATAAAGAGTACATAAATACATTGTGGGTACAAAATCCAAATGTTATAGATAAATTAAAGCCTTCCTTCACTGCTACTCACAATCCTCTGTGCATTCCTATAATCTTCCAGACCTTTTTCTATGTATCTATTGGAATATGTAGACACAGCTTCATTCATACTCATTTTAATAGCATGAAAAAAATTACTAAAGTCCATCAGTTCCTTCGGTCCTCTCTTCTGCCATGGCTGCATCTAAATTTGGTGTTAGTTAGAAAAGCATCTGGTCCTTTAAGTCATCTGTCCTGTAGGCATTGGTGGAGAAAACCCCTGTTCCCATTCACCTAGATCTTTAGAACTGAGACTGCCTTTGCCACATCAAGATGATGTATAGTAAGACAGTCTACCTGCATTGCCTATAAAGCAAGAGAATTTCTGCGATGACTTCCAAGGTCTCTGCTGCCTGAACTCCCTCGGGCCTTTCATCTCCTGGGCTCTGCCTGGGAGCGATATTTTCTCACCAAAGGAATCTATACTGTCATCACTTGTCTCATTAGCCCTTCTTCTCAGTTCAAGGTGGAGTTTTGTTGTTGTTTTGTTCTTTTAAGCTGTGGAGTAAGGTGGGAGAAGACAGAATTCTCTCTATTCCCTTACGAGAATTTACACTTTTGCAAACCAGCCTTAGGAAGAAATATGTATGTGACATTTCTACCTTCTGCCAAAATATTTCTTTCTGCTAGGGTAATGAGCCTGGGATGGTCAAGCTTGATATAGGAAGGGATGAGGACAGACTGAAATTATTAGAAGGATATTACCAAAAAAAGGGCGGGGGCAGAAAACAAAATCATTTTGTACTTACTTTATGAAAGTTATATCATCCTATATGTATTATTCC
Organism: Bison bison bison; assembly: GCF_000754665.1. Classification (NCBI taxonomy): domain Eukaryota; kingdom Metazoa; phylum Chordata; class Mammalia; order Artiodactyla; family Bovidae; genus Bison; species Bison bison. The sequence continues at coordinate 2,396,817 of NW_011494886.1, forward strand.
ATAACTTGCTTTTTCTTATTCAGCATGCCTTAAAGATATTTCCATGTTTCTCTATATAGCTCTACATTATTCATTCAATGGTCATTTATTGAGCCTTTGTTGTGTGCCAGGGGCTGGTGTATTGCATGGAAAAACAAGCAAAGTCTCATTCTTGTTAGTCTTACTTGTTAGAGAGAAAGATAACAGTTAAATGTACATGTGCATGAGAAATATAACATGAAATGATGGGAATTAAAAAGAAAATGGGACGAAAGGATAGAGACAGGGGTGGCTTTTTAGACAGAGAGGACTTCTCTGCAGAGGCCACTTCATTCTTTTCAGCTGCTTCATGATATTGCATCCCCCAGGGTGTCCCTGGTGGCTGAGGTGGTAAAGTACCTGCCTGCAATTCAAGAGACCCAGGCTAGATCCCTGACTTGGGAAGATCCCCTGGAGAAGGGAATAGCAACCCACTCCAGTATTCTTACCTGGAGAATCCCATGGACAGAGGAGCCTGGAGGGCTAAAACCCGTGGGTTCACAAGGAGTTGGACAACTGAGTGACTAAGCATGCATGCAAAGAAGATAGTGAGGTTTGTTACCCATGTTTACTACCACAAAGCATGTTGTAATATTTACCTCCTTGTGCACATGTACAATGGTCTTTGAATAGATACTGAAAACTAGAATTACTTGGTCATACTTGCAAACTGCTCTCTGAAATAACCATATATTTATACTCCCATCACAAACTGCTTATTCACTGTAACTCTCTTAGTTAAGTCTATCAAAATTGCTAATTTTGACAATTTGATATGTGAAAAAAATGATACCTTGATTTTTTAGTAATTGGCACTTCCCTGATTCTTACTTAGGTTGAATATCATTTCATATGTTTACTAGACATTTAAATTTCCTGTCTTGTAGAATGGCTTTTTGTATCCAGTGTCCATGTATCTACAGGATCTTTGGTCTTTTCCCTTTGATTTTTTGGAGCTGATGTGTTCAGGGTAATAGTATTTTACCTTATATATGTAGCATATATTTTCTCCCATTATTTGTTCTTATCTTTGTCATATAAAGCTGCTTTTATTTATATAGTCAAATGTCTCTGTATATCCTTATAATAATCATACCTCCATCAGCCTTTTTGATTTTGAGTTTGTAAATTTAAATTCAGCATACATTTCTTGAGTATTCAGTATATGTATGGAGAAGGAAATGGCAACCCACTCCAGTATCCTTGCCTGGAGAATCCCAGGGACAGAGGAGCCTGTAGGCTGCCGTCTATGGGATCGCACAGAGTCGGACACGACTAAAGCGACTTAGCAGCAGCAGCAGTATGTGTAAGATACTGTGCTAGGCAATTTAGTAGATATAAAAAAAAGAGACAGGCCATCATGGGTCTCACAGATTAGTGTTGGAAATACATGTGCACAAATCTGCCAAGTCATATAAAAAGAAGCACTTCAGTGGAGCAATGCCTAGCTCCGAACAAGGCACCAGGAAAGCTTTCACAGAGGCAGTGGCATTGGAGAGTGAGTAGCCTTTTGAAAGGCAGGAATGGCAATGAAGGAGAAACAGCAAAAGCCAGGCAGAAAAGGTAGCAGAAAGGGCTGGGGAGGAATTTCTGGGGAAGCTGGATAGTGGATATATAGGTAGGAATAAAAGACATAAACATAGTGGAGGACTGGATTGAAAAGGTAGGGTGGAACTATCTTAATCTTTTACCCATAAATAAGAAATATAGGAATAGGTTCTACACTTCCTAGTTCCCTTTAAAAGTAGCCATTAACTAAAAGAAGACTGGTGACCCTGAGAAGTGAAGGTTTGGAGTGATTGGATGAACATAGATAGCCTTGCCCTCTGGCTTGATGACAGCTTGCAGATGGATCATTCCATGATCCTTTGGCATATATGTGAGCCTTGCCAGTGTGTCTTCTGGTTTCCACTGGCCAGAGCCCTTGCCTGACAACAGCTACAATTTGCAAGTCTTATGTCTCTTTAACCATCCTGCGGAGGTAAGAGTTGGACCGTTTGTGCATTATGACCTCACAGTCCTCTGGAGAAGCTGCCAATGAAAGCATGTTTTGGATAGAAATCTTAAAAAAAAAAAAAAAAAAAAGTAAAAAAAAAATTTAAACACCCAAGACGAATTTGGCATAGGGGTGAGATTTCACATCCAGCTCCTCTCTGGGCTCTGCCATTTAGTCATCCTCCAGGATGCAGGGGCTGCCACGGGGAACTGCTGCGAGGAGTGATTAGGTCTCCTTGAGCTGCATCAGCAAACACTCGCCTTTGATAGGCAGTTGGAAAGTAATGGGATTTGGGTTTTAGTTCTAAGGGAATGGTGGAAAATGTTGCAAACAGCTGACCTCCTTTGCCCCTGCTGAAATGGCTGCCTTCCTCTGCACTTTTTATGTTCCTTTGGGGAGAATGACAAAAGACAGATGCTTCTTGCTGGAATGCTAGTTGTTTAATCATTCTTTCTAGTCCCAAGACAGTTACTGTAGTTTCTTGGAGCTAACATCTTGGGCCGTTCCTTGGTTTTCAATATCTTGTAAATGTGTTGTGTTGTGATTTTCCATTGCATGGAAAATGAGAAAGTCTGTGGGTGAGGTTTTTTGTTGTTGTTGTTGTTGTTGTTTTTATTTTTTTTAAGGTGTTATATAGCAGATGGTGTCCTTGGGTCAAAGCCTTCAGTGGGAGTGCATGAACTATAGGCAAGCTGTAAGTTCTTGTGTTCAGACACAAATACACAGCTTGGTCCATCTCCTATCTCCCACAGCACATCACTCGAGTCTACAGAGACACTCTTGTCCTTTCCAAGGGTCAGCAGCAACATATAAAGTTCATCTTTCTAGTAGCATGACATGTCACACAGCACCCACAAAGGAGGAGACCTGCTTCCTCTCCAGGTTCCGTGGCCCCCACTGAACCCCAGGAAGCTGCACAGTAGATAAGATGCCCTTAAGAAACAAAGCAAAACTCTTCTGTTAGCCACAAACCACCCTGCTCAATAGGTCTCTATTTTCATAAAGATAACACAGGGGAGAAACTGAAAAGATGTGCATTTTCATTATCTTAAGGAAGGTAAATGATTAATCTCATAATCGTACACAACTGTTTTCCCAGGAGGATCCCATTCCGAACAACAAGCACATCATAATAGCAATTTGGAAGACGATTCCTTTCTTCTCCCTTAATAATCTTAACGTTTTCTTTAGTGAGTCTTGTTTAATTTTTTCTCTGATTTCGAGTCTATGTATTTTGCTCTTTCTCGTTAAATTTGCGATTTCTTTTGGTTAGTCCCCTAGCCGCCTTCTGCTTGTGGAGAGGCGATCATTTCTTTCCTCTCTGGCGATTACCATACCTCTGAGGAGCTTTCTCCTCCATGTGTGGGAGGTGTAGAATAGAACGGACATGACAGGAAGTGGAGTGTACCTGTGTAGGGTCTCTGTGTCTTAGACAGAAGAAACGTTTCAGGGAAGGATACTTCATTCACTTTTTTCTACATACCAACGTGTGCATAAGGGCCTTTCAAAAGCCAATAGAATGAATAACAAGACCTTTTGTTTCTATAGCACCTTTCCTTACAAGGACATTTGTAAGTATAGAAGGATTGGCCTCAAAACCTTCTCTTCAACTGTATTAAGAGCAAGAATTATTTTCATATTTCACGAGGGGGCACCAGAATAAGGAGAAGTACCTCAACTCTGCCAGCTTTACCCAGCTCAGACACCAAGTCCCACCCTGTTAGATGAGTAACATCAACCAGCCAACCCACTGCTGCTCCAACCTGAGGCCCCGTGCCTCTCTTTGGTGCTTCACTGTGTATAACCAAAGTTCTTGGCTCCTTGTTTGATCTTAAAATCAGTGTTGGGTGAATCAGTCAGAAGATTTGGACATTCTGTTCAGAAAACGTTATAAATTCATCAAGAAATGCTGGATCTGCAAAACTCTCCTGGCATTCTCAATAGAATAGCAATCTTCTGTCCCCAGATGACTTCAAGAAATGTGGGACTTGTGTGAGGAGATGATACAGACAATTTCCATTGCCCTGAAAGAGACACACCCTGTCACAGCTCCCTGTCTTTTTATCGACGGTGTCCTCTCTTCCCTGCCTTGTCCACTTGTAGCATTCCTATGCATCTTTTAGAACTCATTTTGATTGCTATCATCTCCCTCATCAAGGCTTCACATGCATTCTTAAGTTCTGCTTTTTTAACAAAGTCCCAATTTTGTGTACTAGAATGAGTGCCTAGAGAAAGGCACTGACTTTAGCCCAGTTCCATGGAAGACTTCATCAATGTAAACATGATCTCTGGCCCCTTTGCCAGAGATTGGATCTCTAGCTTTGACCAATCAGACAAGAGACAAAGTTTATGAGGGCTCTAGGTCCTTGCAAATAAGATGGGGTTTGAGAAAGAAATGCTTGGCCCTCTTCCTCTGGACATGCTATGTCTGCTTGTGGCCTTTAGATGGTTGCCATTGTCTCACTTCCAGCCTGAGGATGAAGCAGACACATATGATAACAGAGCAGAGACAAAGATAAAATCCAAGTTCTTCAAGGCTTTGAAGAGCCATTGAAATAATCAGACTTGAGGTTGGCCCTACTTTTTGGATGTCTTCTTATATAAGCTAGTTCAGTTCAGTCGCTCAGTTGTGTCTGACTCTTTGCGACCCCATGAACTGCAGCAGGCCAGGCCTCCCTATCCATCATCAACTTCCGGAGTCCACCCAAACCCATGTCGGTGATGCCATCCAACCATCTCATCCTCTGTCATCCCCTTTTCCTCCTGCCCTCAGTCTTTCCCAGCATCAGGGTTTTTTCCAATGAGTCAACTTTCTGCATCAGGTGGCCAAAGTATTGGAGTTTCAACTTCAACATTAGTCTCTCCAATGAACACCCAGGACTGATCTCCTTTAAGATGGACTGGTTGGATCTCCTTGCAGTCCAAGGGACTCTCAAGAGTCTTCTCCAACACCACAGTTCAAAAGCATCGATTTTTTGGTGCTCAGATTTCTGTATAGTCCAACTCTCACATCCATACATGACTACTGGAAAAACCATACCTTGACTACACAGACCTTTGTTGTCAAAGCAATGTCTCTGCTTTTTAATATGCTATCTACATTGGTCATAACTTTCCTTCCAAGGAGCAAGAAGTCTTTTAATTTCATGGCTGCAATCATCATCCGCAGTGATTTTGGAGCCCAGAAAAATAAAGTCTGACACTGTTTCCACCGTTTCCCCATCTATTTGCCATGAAGTTATGGGACCAGATGCCATGATCTTAGTTTTCTGAATGTTGAGCTTTAAGCCAACTTTTTCACTCTCCTCTTTCACTTTCATCAAGAGGCTCTTTAGTTCCTCACTTTCTGCCATAAGGGTGGTGTCATCTGCATATCTGAGGTTATTGATATTTCTCCCAGCAATCTTGATTCCAGCTTGTGTTACTCCAGCCCAGCGTCTCTCATGATGTACTCTGCATATAAGTTAAATAAGCAGGGTGACAATATACAGCCTTGACGTACTCCTTTTCCTATTTGGAACCAGTCTGTTGTTCCATATCCAGTTCTAACTGCTGCTTCCTGACCTTCATACAGGTTTCTCAAGAGGCAGGTCAGGTGTTCTGGTATTCCCATCTCTTGAAGAATTTCCACAGTTTATTGTGATCCACACAGAGCTTTTGGCATAGTCAATAAAGCAGAAGTAAATGTTTTTCTGGAACTCTCCTGCTTTTTCAATGATCCAATGGATGTTGGCAATTTGATCTCTGGTTCCTCTGCCTTTTCTAAATCCCGCTTGAACATCTGGAAGTTCACGGTTCATGTATTGCTGAAGCCTGGCTTGGAGAATTTTGAGCATTACTTTGTTAGCATGTGAGATGAGTACAATTGTGTGGTAGTTTGAACATTCTTTGGCATTGCTTTTCTTTGGGATTGGAATGAAAACTGACCTTTTCCAGTCCTGTGGCCACTGCTGAGTTTTCCAAATATGCTGGCATATTGAGTGCAGCACTTTCACAGCATCATCTTTCAGGATTTGAAATAGCTCAACTGGAATCCCATCACCTCCACTAGCTTTGTTTGTAGTAACGCTTCCTAAGGCCCACTTGACTTCACATTCCAGGATGTCCGGCTCTAGGTGAGTGTGAGCAATCACACCTTCATGATTATCTGGGTCATGAAGACCTTTTTTGTATACTTCTTCTGTGTATTCCTGCCACTTCTTCTTAATATCTTCTGCTTCTGTTAGGTCCATACCATTTCGGCCCTTTATTGAGCCCATTTGCATGAAATGTTCCCTTAGTATCTTTAATATTCTTAAAGAGATCTCTAGTCTTTTCCATTCTATTGTTTTCTGCTATTTCTTTGCATTGATCGCTGAGGAAGGCTTTCTTATCTCTCATTGCTTTTCTTTGGAACTGTGTATTCAAATGGATATATCTTTCCTTTTCTCCTTTGCCTTTCCCCTCTGTTCTTTTCACAGCTATTTGTAAGGCCTCCTCAGACAGCCATTTTGCTTTTTTGCATTTCTTTTTCTTGGGGATGATCTTGCTCCCTGTCTCCTGTACAATGTCACGAATCTCAGTCCATAGTTCATCAGGCACTCTATCAGATCTAGTCCCTTAAATCTATTTCTCACTTCCGCTTTAGAGTCATAAGGGATTTGATTTAGGTCATATAAGATAGTAAGTGGCCTTATTAACTGTCAGAGCCCTAGTTTCTGTTTCATGCAGCAGCTGAGAGCCTCCTAATGTGTCTGATTATTTTCCTTAACTGCAAGCCACATCTTCAGTCAGAATTGAGTATTCCTTCCTTTGATTGCTGTAGCACTGTGTATATACCTCTATTAATACATAAATCTGGATTTTAATGATCCACTATGTCTGTCTTCTTTACTGTCAAATCTTCAAGGATCTTATTTTACTTAATATTTGATTCACATTTTACTTACTTATTTTTAGAATTTAGTGTTATGGCTGACACATACCAAGTAATTAATGAATATTTGATGAATGGAGGAACAAATTTACTCAGAATATGGCAAATGAGTGCACACAGGCAGCCTTGGGTGTAATCAATTTAAATAACTCCTTGATATCTTAGCCCTTTACACCCTGCTTCTAGAACTGACTGTTTTTTTCTATCACCTGTTCATCCAGCCATCCAATCTACAGAAATGCCAGGCACCATGTCAACCTCTAGGAATTCAGAGAGATACACTGTCCCCTACTGGCATAGATTCCATTCTGCCCTCCGCTATGTAAATTGGAGGCCCTCTGCCCTTTGATACCATTTCAGATATAAACGCTGTCTGGGGATGTGTGGGAAGCTGGCAATGGATAGAAATAGTGCTCTTGGTGTAAACATATAGGCTAGCATTGACAAGAAAATGCTCAGTGATCTGCTCAGGAAGACAGGTGAACACATATCCAAGAGAGAACAGCAGAGGGTGCTGCTTCCCATCTGAGCACTGTGGGACATGTGAGGGACTCTCCCTGGGCACACACCGTGGGACATCCGTGGGACTCCCACTGGGCACACACAGTAGGACTCTCCCTGGGCACATGCCGTGAGACATCTGTGAGACTCTCCCTGGACACACGCTGTGGGACATCTGTGGACTGTCCCTGGGCACATGCCGTGGGACATCTGTGGGACTCTCACTGGGCACACGCTGTGGGACATCTGTGGACTGTCCCTGGGCACATGCCGTGGGACATCTGTGGGACTCTCACTGGGCACACACTGTGGGACATCTGTGGGACTCTCACTGGGCACACATGGTGGGACTCTCACTGGGCACACACCGTGGGACATCTGTGGGACTCTCACTGAGCACAACTGCTGAGTTGTCTTTCTGGCCTTTTGTGGCTGTTTAGTAATAGAGAGAGTCTGCAGTTTCCTAAGAAGAAAACACTCTCTACAAATCTAAGGATTTCTGAATATTTCTAGTTGATTCCCTATTTCTTTCTTCTCATTCAGAAAATTACAAGCTATAAGCCACTGGGAAGAAGGAAGGAGAATGTCACACTCTACATCTAGCCAGAACCTTCAAAGATTATAGAGTTCTTCTCCTTATTATTAGGACATAATATATCTTAAGTGTTCAGAGTTCAAGTAATAACTATTGGTAGACTGTGAACTTCTAATCATCTTTGCAGTTCCCAGTAGTGCCTAAGAGTTCCAGTCTTCTGGAAAAATCTTTTCCTTTAATGTCCAAATAAAATAACTCAAGCTGTAGCCAGTGTAGTTTGGGGAAGTACAATACCCTCCCCAGCATTTTGAAAATGCCTAATCAGTGCTTGCCTTCCTCTGTGGCTTCTTGTCTTCTCTCTCCCACCTAATTTGTGGTCATCCTTGGTCTTATCACAAGGCCTGCCAGCTGCTGCCCTCTTTGTTCTGTTTCCCCCAGAATGTGGGCTGAGTTCCCTCTTGCTTCATTTCTAAAGCACCAATAATCATGAAGTCTATTGTGTATAATAGATTTTAAGTAAATATTAACAGAGAGGCATCTTTAATTCTAAAATTCTTTAGCTAACCCTTAAGAGAGAATTTATGACCAGCCAATTCTCTTTTTGTAAATAAAGTATTAGTTGCTCAATCGTGTCTGACTCTTTGTGACCCCAGGGATTGTAGACTGCCAGGCTCCTCTGTCCATAGAATTCTCCATTCAAGGATACTGGAGTGGGTTGCTATTCTCTCCTCCTGGGGCTCTTTCCAACACAAGTATTGAACCTGGGTCTCCTGCATGGCAAGCAGATTCTTTACCATCGAGCCACTAGGGAAGCCCCTTTTGTAGCTAAGGCCTATTCTATTTCTTCTCTTACTTGATTCCTCATGAGATTCATAAATTCCTATTTCTGGATCCCAGAAAAAACATTTTCAAATTATGCTGATCATTTTAGTTCCCTTTGTTTTCGTAATTCCAATGCAATCTACAGCCTGAGCCTTACTTTCCCTGTCTGAACTGTTGGTGTATTTCCCTAAACAGGGAAATTTTCCTCTCATGTCTCTTTTTTTTTTTTTTTTGCATCCAGATTGTAAAAAAGACTAAAGTAAGACTTAAAAGGGCAATTTTTAAAATCTCTACATTACACTTGTTTCTCAGTTTAGATGTGATGTACCTGGCATGTGAGGTCCTTGGCACGTGGTGAAACTCAATCTTTAACAACAGTAATCTTCACTCTTTCTTTGAAGATAGCAATTAATCTCATGAATAGTTCATGTGTTGTTTTCCTTTTTCGTCTTGTGATCCTTTTAAGGACTCCCATAATTCTCTGGAGAGGGAAATGGCAACCCACTCTAGTATTCTTGCCTGGAAAATCCCATGGATAGAGGAGCCTGGTGGGCTACAGACCATGGGGTCAGACATGACTTTGTGACTAAACCACCACCACCATAAATTCTCTCTTGAACCCTAACTCTCAATCCAAACAAAACAAACTACAAAGTCCACTTTGTGAGTGCTCTCATCAGCAAGCAAAGCAAGTCCACATTCCAGCTGGCTTCTGAGTAACACCCAATGGTCTCTTACTCTGAGAGTCTTAGTTTCCTCTTTTGTAAAATGAGGAAGTTGGCCGGCTTTTTCTGTAGCTTCCTTCCAGCTTTAGAAATCATGTATGCCTCTTAAAGATGATGGGGGAGGAGAAAAGGGCTTGGACCCAAGAAGTGGAAAAGGCCAGCTAATCTTATTTGTACCTCTGACCATCTGCTGCCATTAACACTAACATTTGAGAAACAAAATGTTTCAACTAAAATGAAATGATAGGGGTAATACAATTGAAGTATGAAAAAAGTTTTCTCCTTAAGTTTAATTTAAACCATTTTCCTTTTCTTTTATAATTGTTTCAGAACTACCCAAGAAGATGCAAGAATTAGGAGGGAATAGGGAGGGACAGTTTTGTAGAAAAATTAAAGAAAAAAATTCAAGATTACTGTCTGAGGTAAGATATTAGCTTGCTTAGAAATGTTAAAAAAAAAAAAATTAAGTTGAAGCACCATCTAGTGGCTCTCAATTGTGTTTTGATAAAAATTGTCTCCAATTTCCCTCAATTTAGGACCACAGTTAATTTGTGTGCGTGTATATGTATATGTATGTTCAGAAAACAAAATAAAGCTGTTTTTTTTTTTAATCTTTATATGTGGGTAGGATGTTGAGAGGAAATAGTTTAGCTTTCTACTCTTCCCAGAAAATCAGGGCAGTGAGGGTGGAATAGACAAACATGAACTTGGGTAAACCTCTTCAGGCAGCGATGGAGTCTCTTCTGTGGAAAAAGAACATAATAAAATCCCATAGAGTTCAGTTCCTGTTTTTCTGCTCACATCCTCTCTAAGAGCCCACAACAGTGTCTTTATCTTCCCAATCTTATAATGCAGACATGTCCTCACACGTCTAGGGATTGGCTGACTATTGGGTCATCTTTGCCCACCCCCGGCTTCCCACACCCTTTCCTATCATAAGCCCACAGCGTTCCTTGAGTTTACACAGCTAGCAATTTTTTTGCAACTATCATAGAGATGGCTTTCTTGCTTATGATTACTATATTCTGAAGTTACGTCTGATTGATTACCTCTAAGGGAAGAATGAAAATAGACCATGACAATGCACATGAATAGAATACAACTTGCTTCATAATCCAGGAAAACAAAAATAGGCCATGAAAATGCACATGAATAGAGCATAATCTATGTTGCAAGACCGAGAGCCAATCTTATGGTCGATAAGCTAGATATTTATATCAATCAGATTAAGTTCAACTGCACATGGAGTAAAACTGAAAACAACAGTGCCATGAACAAAATAGTTTATTCTCTCTCACACAAAAATGTAGAGGTAGGTAGTCTATGGCTACTTCATGGTCATGAGGCGCCGGGATCCTTCTGTCTTTCGTTTTCACCCTCATTAAGTTAGGTTCCATCCTCAAAGTTACCTAAGACCCACTTTGGCTGGTGGACTTCCAGTCATCACACCAGAGTTGCAATCTAAGAGGTAAGAATAAAAAGCAAAAAAGGGCTTCTTCTTTCTCTTTAATTAAAGAACGATTCCAAAAATATCACACAATATGTGTGTTTACACTTGTGAAAACTTTTGTGGGTGGTCATACTGAGTTGCAAGAGAAACTGAGAAATGTCTTTTAGCTAAGTATGTCTCCACACTAAAGAAAAGTGGAGTTTTATTACTAGGCATGTGTCAGAAACCTAACATGACAATGCTGTGTATCAAACAACCACAAAAACTTCTGTGACAATTGCTCAAATGTCTGAGATCAACTGAAGGTCAGGTGGGCAGCTCTTCTGACCTTGACTCAGCTTCTTCACACTTCTGGGGGAGATGACTAACAGCTATTGAATTGTGTAGGCTGGCCTTGACAGAAAGTGGGGGATGATCCTGGGGTGTCTCAGCTTTCTACATCTTTCTCATCCTCCAGAAGACTAGCTCAGTCATGTTCTAAAGGAGTAGCAATAGAAATTTTCAGGACCTCTTAGATCTAGGCTCAGAACTGGTACACTGCCACTTCTGCCTCATTTTATTGGCTAATGCAAATAAAATTCTTTATGGAAAGAATTTTCCATAAAGACTTTTTATGGAAAGAAGTCTAAGGTTATTTACAAATTACATGGATAGAGGGAGAGGAGAAAATTTGGAATCATGAATACAATCATCTACTATGAGATGAAAGGGGAAATGAACACTGCACCAGGCAGCTAGCAATATGTGCAACAGTATTTTTGAGGCTGTAATTGAATTGTAGTATTAGACTTTCTTCCATTTTATGCCCTATCTTAAAAGTGAGGGAATTATGATTTAAAAAGAGAGAGAAAAGAACTAATATAAGTTATACATGACATTGTTTACTAATGTATTTCTTGACTCATGTTTAGTTACTAACAGGGTATTAAACTTCGCATTTGTCTTATTATTTACTGTAGGCAGAGATTGGGTATATGTACCCAAAACCTGATTTTATTTATTCCAAGACAGCTACAATACATTCTTTAGCTCCATAGCAGTTAGTGTGGCGATGTGACAAGCACTAGTCAATGGAGTGTGAGCAAAAGCGATTTCCACTAAAATCCTGCATCTATCTCTGTCTCTCTCTGTCCTCTGTCTCTGTATCTCTCCATATTTTTCCTATTCACTTGCTGAACAGAAAATACTCTGAAAAAGGCAGTGCCATAAAATTCTAGCTTCCAGCAAAATTCCTCCTACCACCTGCCCCAGCCCCACTAGCTTGCATTGGTATGTGAAGTGAGCAAAATAAACTTTTGTGCATGAATACACTGAGATTTTGGAGTTGTTCGTTTCAACCACTAGACTATTCTACTTATTTTAGTATTCTCCAGGTAGTATGCATTCATTTTCTCCCTTAGAGTTTTGCTTAAAATAAAAGTAATAGCCCAAATCACCTGCCACTTTACACAATAAATTTTTCCTTTATATAAAAGGATACTTTTTAATACATATTACCATAAATATCAATGATGATAAGGTTCCAGTTTACAGTGGCCCTAGAAGTTGTTACAGTTCCACCAAGTACTCTTACTCTTATCACAATTAACACATTTTGTAATGCAGACAAGAAATCCAGACACTGCAGCTCTAAAAGGTGAGGCGACATTTAGCACTCTCTCCAATGACTAGCAGTTTCTTATGTGGAATCAACTAATAGTTTCTTCAAAAATACAGATACTACTAAAAACAACTTCTGGACATTTATTTAATGATCAGGTCAAACATTCAATACAAATGTCTCAGTAATTACTAGCAAGCAAGCAACAATGTAAAGTTAGCTATGGGGTGACTTGAAGGCAGTGTTTGTAGTGGGTCCTGCTATTGCAATGTTGATTAGCGTCTCAAGTGGGTAGAGGAAACAACTATTAATAGACAGGATGAAAGCACCACCCAATAATCCAACGTGCATAGAAAAACTGCACAGCATTGTTCTTTGCCTTTTACTGAGCCATCTTTCTCTTTAGGCTGAGAAGCAGGGTTGTTTCTAATTGGCAAATAAGAACTCCCTAGGGCAAAGGGGAAAATAGATGACTCATCCTAGGCAATTCTAATGGCAAGTGACAAGCTTTTGCATGTGTATATATATATATAGACTAAGAATTTGAAACCAGCCTGACACCTATCACACAGATTCTAAACACAAAGATTTCCAGTAGTAACAAGAGCAGTTGAGCTAGATGTTGAAACGAAGGTTGATCTCAGCTGGCTGCTTTTCTGTGATAACTCAAGTCTAAATTGACATCCAGATTTTTTTTTTATTTTCTTGATCTAGGAAAAAACATAAAGTATATAATTAAGCAGAAATGAATAAAAGCCTTCAGAAGTATAGAAACTGGGAAGCAAACACTGAAGGAGCGCCAGTTAAACTTCATTTCCCCCACAGAATTCTCAAAGCATGGACTAGGCAAGTCTCTCTCAGGAAAAAACCACAAAGAAGTAGTAGTTTTTCATTGTCTTGCCCTAGTGCTGCAGGCACTTCTGCCTGGGCTCTCAACTGTTAACAAGGCTTTTATATCAAAGAAAGAGCCAAGATACAAACAATGTGGCCCCCCCCCCAAAAAAAAATGGGTCAGGCTTTTCCCTGGACATTGTAAACTCAAAGTCTTCTCATAATGTTTTCTTTCTAATGGATCTACAATTTTCACTTTTCATTTCCTACCTGCAATCATTTGTTCTCTGGAAGTGGATGAATCCCGCAAAGACCAGGATAACCAACAAAAGAGAGAATTTCACGCAGAGAATGATCAGTAAGTCTGATCCTGGAAATCCCAGGGTTCTGACACCTTTAAACATAGATAACACAGGCAGAGGTGAAGAGCCATTTCAAAAATTCTTCTAACGAACAAATCAGAGTCTATAGTTTACAAGAGCCTTTTAAAATATTCTTGAAAGTTTACAGATCATCATAATCAAAACACCTTCTAAAGTACAATTTGAATTCTGCTAGTGTGGTTTTTCCTGTGGTCATGTATGGATGTGAGAGTTGGACTGTAAAGAAGGCTGAGCACCAAAGAATTGATGCTTTTGAACTGTGGTGTTGGAGAAGACTCTTGAGAGTCCCTTGGACTGCAAGGAGATCCAACCAGTCCATTCTGAAGGATATCAGCACTGGGATTTCTTTGGAGGGAATGATGCTGAAGCTGAAACTCCAGTACTTTGGCCACCTCATGCGAAGAGCTGACTCATTGGAAAAGACTCTGATGCTGGGAGGGATTGGGGGCAGGAGGAGAAGGGGATGACAGAGGATGAGATGGCTGGATGGCATCACTGACTCGATGGACGTGAGTCTGAGTGAACTCCGGGAAATGGTGATGGACGGGGAGGCCTGGCGTGCTGCGATTCATGGGGTTGCAAAGAGTCGGACACGACTGAGCGACTGAACTGAACTGAGTATATCATTCTTCCAGGACTGAATTTAGCAAGGGTATCTTTGCTTTTGTGCATGTTATCTTTTTAATAAATATTTTCTGAATGAATAAATACACAGTAAGCATCGTTAAAATTTCCCAATTTTATAAGAAAAAAGTAAATGTACTTTCTGACATCCTATGTAAATGTTAGTCTTTGGGCATTATTCTTAAATATTTTGAGTACTCTTTGATAGTACTTTCCCCACAGTGAAGTGGTTTTGTCAGAGTTGCTGTAACGCCATTAGTAGGGTATTTTATGTCTTTCTGCTTTAATTTATTCATCTGTAAAATGCCCCCAAGAACTGTTGAAAAGATAAAATGGGAATAGTTGGGGCCATCATTCTGAAGTCTTTTCTCCTACAAAAATGGCAGCCAAAAGAGTGTGTGAAGTCTAAGTACTAATCTAAGTTTTCATTTAAAAGGTTATGTCATCCTGTTAAATAATCTGCTCAAGGTCTAATTTAGCAGACTATCTCCTAGCAGGCTAGTGCTCAAAATATTTAAGAATAATGCTCAAAGATTAACATTTACATAGGAAGTCAGAAAGTACATTTTACTTTCTTATAGAATTGGGAAGTTTTAAGCTCAGTCATGTCCGACTCTTAGCAACCCCATGGACTGCAGCCCACCAGGCTCCTCCGTCCATGGGATCTTCCAGGCAAGAGTACTGGAGTGGGGTGCCACTGCCTTCTCAATTAACAATGCTTACTATGCATTTATTCATTCAGAAAATGTTTATTAAAAACATACCACGTACAAAAACAAAGATACCATTGCTAAATTCTGTCCTGAAAGAATGATACACTAGCAGAATTCAAATTGTAATTTAGAAAGTGTTTTGATTATCAGGCACTGTCATGGAAGAAGACATGTCACAACCCTCAAAAAGCTCACAAATCAATTGGAGAGTCAGATCTAGACAATGAAAAGATAACCTATAAGAGAAAAAAGCAGTGCTACGTGAGTATTATAGATAGTAAATCATCTAAGGAATAAAGAAGCTTAGTCAGCTCTAACAGGGAGGTCATAGTGGAATCTGAACTGAGCCTTGCTGATAAAAGAATTAAATAGGCTAAAAGCAGAAGAAAAAGACTTTTCAAGGGAAAGAAACAATATGAGCAAAGATTTGAAGATGAGTTAACTTCAATCATACCTGGAGCATAGAGTGTAATTTATAGAGAAGTCAGTGATGATCTGAATTTAAGTCTGCAATTATTTGTAACTGCCACACACTGTGTCAAACTCTGAGGATGTAGAACTGAATAGTATGGTTCCCATTCTCAAGGGGACCTAAAGAGCCTCTTGATTAGTGTGAAAGAGGAGAGTGAAAAAGTTGGCCTAAAACTCAACATTCAAAAAACTAAGATCATGGCATCTGGTCCCATCACTTTATGGAAATAGATGGGGAAACAATGGAAACAGTGACAGACTTTATTTTCTTAGGCTCCAAAATCACTGCAGACAGTGACTGCAGCCATGAAATTAAAAGATGCTTGCTTCATGGAAGATAAGCTATGGCAAACATAGTGTATTAAAAAGCAGAGATACCATTTTGCTGACAGAAGTCCATATAATCAAAGCTATGGTTTTTTCAGTTGCCATGTATGAATGTGTGAGTTGGACCATAAAGAAGGCTGCATGCCCAAGAATTGATGTTTTTGAACTGTGGTGATGGAGGAGACGCTTGAAAGTCCCTGGTTTGATACCAGTCAATCCTAAAGGAAATCAATCCTGAATATTCATCGGAAGGACTGATGCTGAAGCTAAAGCTCCAATATTTTGGCCACCAGATGTGAAGAGCCAAGTCATTGGAAAAGACCTTGATGCTGGGAAAGGTTGAAGACAAAAAAGAGAAGGGGGTGGCAGATGCGAGATAGTTAAACAGCATCACTGACTTGGTGGACAAGAGTTGAGCAAACTCTGGGAGACAGTGAAGGACAAGGAAGCCTGTCGTGCTGCAGTCCATGGGGTCACAAGGAGTTGGACATGATTTAGCAACAACAACAACAACATTCTCAAGGAGCTTACACTGTACTGGGAATCAGAGAAATGGGCAGTTAATTAAAAGACTATGGAAGTACTCAGAGGCATGCATGAGGCATTATGTGAGCACAGAGAAGGAACAGTTAACCAAACTGCAGGGTGAAAGAAGTTATCACAGAATTATATCAAATTGTCTTAAAACTGCAATAGCAATTGATTGAAAGGAATAGAAGAGAGTTAGGGAAAGAAGTACACTGTGAAGCAGTAGAAGTTGCTTGTAAAGAGGAGAGGCCTGAAAGAGGATAACACTTTTGAGGAGCCCAAAGAGGCCCACATGCTTAGGGTACACACTGGAGACTAGCAAGATACGAGGCAAGCAGAGCAGCAGGCCGAAGGGGCTTAACTTTCCAAGCGGCAAAGAGAAGGCCCTGGGCACATTTAAGTAGGGGAGAAGCCTGTTTTTCATCTTGGAAGTCACTGGCCACAGTGTAGGAGAACGGAGGAAGGTAAGTTAGGGCCAGAAGACCTGTTACAAAGGCAATGAAATAATCCTGGAAGGAGATGATCATGTGCTCAATTAGTGCAGTCAGAAGAAAGAAAAACATCTGGATTTAAGAAAGAATTTAAAGCAGAATCAGTGAAAGATAGGAACTGACTTTCATTCTGAGAAATAAGAAAGAGTGCTATTGTAGGATGATGTCTTTAATTTTCTGGCTTAAATCATTTATCAAGACATAAAATATAGGTGTGGAGCTTCAGAAGGGGTGTTAGTCCCTCAGTCCTGTCTGACTCTTTGTGACACCATGGACTGTACCAGGCTCCTCTGTCCATGGAATTCTCCAGGCAAGAATACTGCAGTGAGTGGTGCCATTCCTGTCTCCAAGGGATCTTCTCAAACCAGGGATTGAACCTGGGTCTCCCACATTGCAGGCAGATTCTTCACCATCTGAACTAGAGTAGAGGAATTATGGTTGAGAATATATGCACACTGAGGTGCCCGTGATGCATTTGGGTGAAGCTGGTCAATTAGAAATTGATTTTGATCATGGGTAGCTAGGGAGAGGGGCTTTCCTGGTAGCTCAACGGTAAAGAATCCACCTGCAATACAGGAGTCCCGAGCTCGATCCCTCAGTCAGGAAGATCCCCTGGAGAAGGAAATGACAAATGACAACCCACTCAAGTATTCTTGCCTGGGAAATCTCATGGATAGTGGAGCCTGGGGGGCTACAGTCCATGGAGCTGCAAAAGAATCAGACACAACTTAGTGACTAAAACAACAATGAGCCAAGGAGAGAAATCTGGGCTCAAAATATAGATTTAAGAGTCAAGAATTAGATGTGGCTGAAGTCATGGGTCTCGATGAGATCCCTCAAAGAAAAGATGTAAAAATGAAAAGAGAAGAGAATCAGTGATGGAACGCATTGAAATACCTTCCTTCTTGGAATGAGTAGTTGAAAATGTATCTATTAAAGAAGACTAATAAATTGGCTGTAAGTTAATAAGAGAACAAAGTGAATATGGAAGGAAAACAGATGAAAAGGGAGGAGAGACCACATCAAATATCATAAAGAAGCTAATTAATAACAAGGAATGAAATTTTTATATTTTATTTGGCATCTGAGAGAATTCTAGTACCTTCTGTTAGAACATTTTATGTGCAAAGAGATGCATGTGATTTAAGGAGTAGATGTGAGGTGGCATAGAAAAGACAGTGAATATAAAATCTTCCTTTTCTTTTTTTTTTAAAATTGAAATGTAGTTGATTTACAATGTCATTTTAGTTTCAGGTATACAGCAAAGTGATTCAGATTTATGTATATACTTCTTGAGACTCTTTTCCAGTACATGTTATTACAAGATACTGAATACGGTTCCTATTTAGACAGTAGTTCCTTCTTGTTTACCTATTTAATAAATAGTCTGTATCTCCGGAGAAGGCAATGGCACCCCACTCCAGTACTCTTGCCTGGAAAATCCCATGGACAGAGGAGCCTGGTAGGCTACAGTCCATGGGGTCGCTATGAGTCGGACACGACTGAGCGACTTCACTATGAATTTTCACTTTCATGCATTGGAGAAGGAAATGGCAACCCACTCCAGTGTTCTTGCCTGGAGAATCCCAGGGACGGGGGAGCCCGGTGGGCTGCTGTCTATGGGGTTGCACAGAGTCAGACACGACTGAAGCGACTTAGCAGCAGCAGCAGCAGTCTGTATCTCTTAATCGCAAACTCCTAACTTATCCCTCCCCCATGCTTTCCCATTTGGTAACCATAAATTAACTTAATTACCAGACCACCTGACCTGCCTCTTGAGAAACCTGTATGCAGGTCAGGAAGCAACAGTTAGAACTGGACATGGAACAACAGACTGGTCCCAAATAAGAAAAGGAGTACGTCAAGGCTGTATATTGTCACCCTGCTTATTTAACTTATATGCAGAGTA
>NW_011494886.1:2416065-2430945 GCF_000754665.1 Bison bison bison
AGCTGAGTGCCAAAGAATTGATGCTTTCGAACTGTGGTGTTGGAGAAGACTCTTGAGAGTCCCTTGGACTGCAGGGAGATCCAACCAGTCCATCCTAAAGGAGATCAGTCCTGGGTGTTCATTGGAGGGATTGATGTTGAAGCTGAAACTCCAATACTTTGGCCACCTGATGTGAAGAGCTGACTCATTGGAAAAGACCCTGATGCTGGGAAAGATTGAAGGCAGGAGGAGAAGGGGACGACAGAGGATGAGATGGTTGGGTGGCATCACAGACTGAATGGACATGAGTTTGGGTGAACTCGAGGAGTTGGTGATGGACAGGGAGGCCTGGCGTGCTGCAGTTCATGGGGTTGTAAAGAGTCAGATATGACTAAGCAACTGAACTGACTGAACCATAAATTTGTTTTCTATGTCTATGAGTCTACTCCTATTTGTAAATAAGTTCATTTATATCATTTCATTTTTTAAAGATTGTACACATAAGTGATACCATATGATATTTGTCTTTCTCTGTCCAACTTACTTCACTTAGTGTGACAATCTCTTAAGTCCATCCATGTTGCTGCAGATAGCATTATTTCATTCTTTTTTGTGGCTGAATGATACTCCATTGTATATATGTAGTTAAATTGCTTCCATGTTTTGGCTATTGTAAATAGTGCTATGAATATTGGGGTACATGTATCTTTTCAAAGATAGAGTTTCCATTGTTTCCAGACATATGTCTAGGAGTGGGATTGTGATATTTAATGAATCTCCACACTGTTCGTAGTGGCTGTACCAAGTTACATTTCTACCAGCAGTGTAGGAGGGTTCCCTTTTCTCCATACCCTCTCCAGTGTTTATTATTTGCAGATTTTTTGATAATGGCCATTCTGACTGGTGTGAGGTAATACCTCATTGTAGTTTTAATTTGCATTTCTCTAATAATTAGCAATGTTGAGTGTCTTTTCATGTGCCTATTGGTCATCTGTATGTCTCCTTTGGAGAAATGTCTATTTAGGTCTTCTGCTCACTTTTCAATTGGGTTGTTTGTTCTTTTGATATTGAGCTGTATGAGCTGTTTGTATATTTCAGAAATCAATACCTTGTTAGAATCCTCTTTTTCAAATACTGGATATGAGTAAAAGGCAAGACCTAACAGCTTGAGGAATTCATAGCATCTTGTTTTAAGTATGAAAGGAAAACAGGCATGTTTATATAATCAGGCTTAGGGAAAGGATTTGTGAAACAGAAAAGACTGAACAAAGGAGAGCAAGGATGATTAATGAAGCCAAGCTTCTGAGGACATGGAAGAGGAAAATAGAGTACAGGTTATGTTTGGTCTACAGAAGAGAAGGTCAGGTGAGCCTGGAAATAAATGATTCAGTCTGGAATCAATAAGTATAAAATAAGAGCCTAGAGTTGGTGGGAGATGGATTGTTGCTGGTGCCATTCAGTCGCTAAGTTGTGTCGAACTCTTTGCAACCCCATGAACTGCAGTGCTCCAGGCTTCTCTGTCCATCACTAGGAGATGGATACCGGAAAATAAAGATTAGAAGTGGGTATACTCATATAAATATTATCTATATATTTTATTTCACTACTAGAATGAGTAGAAGCTGTAAATATCAATGGAACATTATAAAACATTATAAAAACATTATATAACATTATAAAACATTAATTATAAAACAATTAATTAAAAGCTGTATTAATACCTGAGCTAGTAGGAATTAGTCCAGCAGATCAACTCATGGAGTAGTATTGTCCATTAGAACCTATAATCTGTGTTCCCACACAAAGTTAATTGCTGGGGTTGGAGGGAAATGTATAAATATATAGATGTATTTGTTGTTGTTGTTTGGTCACCAAATCATATCCAACTCTTTTGCGACCCCATGACTGTAGCCTGCCAGCCTCCTCTGTCCATGGAATTCTCCAGACAAGAATACTGGAGTGGGTTGCCATGCCCTCCTCCAGGGGATCTTCCCAACCCAGGGATTGAACCTAGGTCTCCTGCACTGCAGGCAGATTCTTTACTGTCTGAGCTACCAGGGAAGCCCATATTTATCTATATGTGGACATATATGTATGTGTGTGTGTGTGTGTGTGTGTCTGTATAAATATACTTGTGAAAGGATATGCACCAAAATGTTAACTATGGTTATTTTGGGCTGGGACTGTGTTTGCTTGTTTCTTGTCTGTATTTCCTGATTTTTCTATACTGAATAATGGACTATTTGTATATTAAAATCCAGAAGGGTAAATGCAGGCTGTTTTCTTATCTGTATTTAATTTGTTCTACGATGAGAAAAGCATATATTTGTGTCATTTCAAAAACCTAATTTAAAATAAATAACATAAACATATATAAAGAAGAAGCGAATGTACCGATACACGCTACAACATGGGTGATTCTTTTTGTCGTTGTTGCTGCCGCATGGAGGCTTTCTCCAGTTGCTGCAGGTGGGGGCACTCTAGTTGTGGTGCACAGGCTTCTCATTGAATTGGTTTCTCTTCTTGCGAGGCAGAGTCTCTAGGGTGTGAAGGCTTCAGCAGTTACAATGCATGGGCTCAGTAGTTGCAATATACAGGCTTAGTTGCCCTGAGGCATGTGGGATCTTAGTTCCTGGACCAGGGGTCCAACCGGTGTCCCCTGCATTAGCAGGTGGATTCTTAACCACTTTACCACCAGGGAAATCCCAGCATGGGTAATTCTTGAAAAAATATGCTAAGTAAAAGAAACCAGTCACAAAGGCCACATATTATATAGTTCCATTTATATGAAATGTCCAAAATAGGAAAATCTATTTTGACAGAAAGTAGATTAAGTGATTGCCTAAAACTAGAGGAATGTTGGAATTAAGGAATGATAACTAAAAGGTAAAGGGTTTCGTTTTGAAGTGATAAATATGTTCTAAAATTGATTGTAGTGATGATTATATAACTATGTTCAAAGACCATTGAATAATGCACTTTAAATGGGTGAATTGCATGCTATATAAAGCTGTTGCAGAAACACAGATCAATATGAGAGATGTTATGATGAATAATTAATATATATTATTTTAATAATGTTATAGAGTATAATATCTAGTGCATTTATATAATTAATATAATAGCTAATAATTTTTCATATAATAAGTATAGCAGCTAATATTTATTGAGTACTGATTTTGTGCTAGGCACCATGTTAAATACATATATTATTTTATTTGATGGACATAATAACTCTGTGAGGTGGATACTTTTATCCTATTTAACAGATGAAGAAACCATGAGACACTAACTAGATCTATTTAGATGATCATTTCACAAAAACAAGCATTAAATATTATGCTGTACATCTGAAGCTAATATAATGTTATATATCAGTTAAAAACAAAATCTTGAGACAGAGAACTTAAATGCTGTTCAAAGTTACACATTTGGTAAATGAGAGCCATGTGTTACCAAAGACATTGCTCCTAATCAACATATTATGTTCCCTGGAACAATAAGAAAGCATGGATTTTGTCTTTTCATCTCTGTATCATAAGATTTAAATACATAATAACATTGAAAAAATGTTTGGTCAATGAATTGGCTTCAGACAGCAAGGGAGAAGGAAAGCTCTGTTACTCAGAGTAGCAATAAAGGGGTGACTACTATAAAAAATAAAATATCAGCAAAGAAGTTATTGTTCTTGACTATCTACTGAGTTAGTATTTTTAAATGATATATAAGTATTGATATTTTGAACCAATAAAAGGTATGGACCTAACAGAAGCAGAAGAGATTAAGAAGAGGTGGCAAGAACACACAGAAGAGCTATACAAAAAGATCTTCATGACCCAGATAACCACAATGGTGTGCTCACTCACCTAGAGCCAGACATCCTGGAATGTGAAGTCAAGTGGGCCTTAGGAAGCATCACTATGAACAAAGCTAGTGGAGGTGATGGAATTCCAGTTGAGCTCTTTCAAATCCTAAACGATGATTCTGTTAAAGTGCTGCACTCAATATTCCAGGAAATTTGGAGACCTCAGCAGTGGCCACAGGACTGGAAGATTTCAGTTTTCATTCCAGTCCCAAAGAAAGGCAGTGCCAAAGAATATTCAAACTACCATAGAGTTGCACTCATTTCACATGCTAGCAAGGTAATGCTCAAAACCCTTCAAGATAGGCTTCAACAATAAGTGAACTGAGAACTTCCAGATCTTCCAGCTACATTTAGAAAAGGTGGCTGAACCAGAGATTAAATTTCCAATACCAGTTGGATCATAGAAAAAGCAAGAGAATTTCAAAAAAACATCTACTTCTGCTTCACTGACTACACTAAAGCCTTTGACTGTGTGGATCACAACAAACCGAAAAATTCTTAAAGAGATGTGAATACCAGACCACCTTATCTGCCTCCTGAGAAACTTGTAGCAAGTCAAAAAGCAACAGTTAGAATCAGATATGAAACAATGAACTGGTTCAAAATTGCAAAAGGAGTATGTCAAGGCTATATTTTGTCACCCTGCTTATTTAATTTCTATGCAGAGTACATCATGCGAAATGCTGGGCTGGATGAAGCTCAAGTTGGAATCAAAATTGCTGGGACAAATAACAATAACCTCAGATATGCAGATGACAACACACTAATGGCAGAAAGCAAAGAGGAACTAAAGAGCTTCTTGATGAAGGTGAAAGAGGAGAGTGAAAAAGCTGGCTTAAAACTCAACACAAAAAATGAAGATCATGGCTTCAGGTCCCATCACTTCATGGAAAATAGATGGGGAAAAAATGGAAATAGTGACAAAGTTTATTTTCTTGGGTTCCAAAATCACCACAGATGGTGACTGCAACCATGAAATTAAAAGATGCTTGCTCCTTGGAAGAAAAGTAACAATAAACCTAGACAGCGTATAAAAAAACTGAGACATCACTTTGCCCACAAAGTTCCATATAATAAAAGCTATGGTTTTTCCAGTAGTCATGTATGGATGTGAGAGTTGGACTATAAAGAAAGCTGAGCGAAACTGTGGTGCTGGAGAAGACTCTTGAGAGTCCCTTGAACAGCAAGGAGATCAAACCAGTCAATCCTAAAGCAAATCAACCCTGAATCTTCATTGGAAGGACTGATGCTGAATCTGAAGCTCCAATATTTTGATCACCTGATGCAAAGAGCCAACTCATTGGAAAAGACCCTGATGCTGGGAAAGATTGAGGGCAAGAGGAGAAGGGGACGACCGAGGATGAGATGGTTGGATGGCATCACTGACTCAATGGACATGAGTTTGCGTAAACTCAGGGAGATGGTGAAGGACAGGAAAGCCTGGAGTTCTGCAGTCCATGGGGTTGCAAAGAATCAGACACAACTGAGTGGCTAAACAGCAACAACCAATAATTAATCTCAAAGTACTTTTACAGTGCGAGAATAAAAGATATTAGAATATATTAATAAGGAGTTATTGAATTAATTCCTTCTATCTAATAAAGGAATACAATTTCTCTAGTATACTAATGCATTACTCAGTTAAGTTTTAGAGACTATCTCCGAATTAGAAGCATAAGTTTTCTTACCCTCTGCTTGGTTATTCACAATCTTCTATAGAGCATCAAGTTCACTATAGGAACAGGCACTTACCTTTATCCAGCTCTATGGACAGACTCTTGTTGCCAGCCAAGTGGGAGACAGAGCAGGACACGTTCAGCACATGGCGGCCCCCCCAGCGGCATGTACTCTGGACGGTCACTGTGCCGTCACCCCAGTAAGGCTCTTGCTCAGTGACACAATCCCCCTCTGGGGTCCAGGAGATCTGTGCAGCCGGCTTCCCTGCAGCTGCCTTGCACACTGCAGTTCCCTTCTCAGTTTGAACAAGGGTCACTTCAGGGGGCACTGCAGAAATGTAGGGGAAATGCTTCAATCTTAAAACCTGGGACATAGAATTCATAGATTTGCTTCAGTCCCAAATCTGGTAATTGGAAATACCAAAATATATGATGTTCCTTACCTAACACTTGGAGGTGATACTCATGATAGAAATTCCCATCACTTGTTACTATTTGGCACGTGTAATTCCCATCATGAGTGATGGCCACTGGATCAACCTGAAGGGCAGGATTCTCGTCAGGTCTGGAGGCCCAGGTTATTCTCTTGTCAGTACAGTTTCCTCTTGTGATCTGATTTGTATCACGTCTGTAGGCTCCGAAGCAGGGCGGCTTGTCTCTGAGGACTATTTCCCATGTTACTACCAACACACTTGGCCACAGCACAGGAGGGCAAGTGAGCACAGCTTTTGTATCCACTAGTACTGATAGTGAAGTTTTAACTGGACACCCACACAGGCACAAACATGAAAATAATAAGAGAAAAGCTCTTCATAGAACTTCATGTGTTGAAATTAATCCACAGTATATTACATGAAGTTGTACTTGAACTTTGCTGGTGGTAATATTCCAGAAATATTAGACTTACACAAGAAATTACATGAAATATATATAACCCTGGAGAAGGAAATTGTAACTCGCTACAGTATTCTTGCCCGGAGAATATATAAAGTATTAAACTTATCCAAAGATTAACCAACTTCATCCTGTATTATGAATCATTAAGATAGCAACATGAATTATATATGCAACAAAATTTTTCAAGTGTTATAACATTAGTTCAGGAGATTTGATGTCTATAAAACAAACAGATGAGAAAATAGAATCTATAAGACAGTGTTCTAAACCTAATCTTTTGGTCATAGAGACTAGCAGATTTATCTTGTAATTCATACTCCACAGGATAGAAAAGGGAATAATCAGTGATGTTTTGTCTCTTCCTAAGTTTTGATGAGAGAATGAACCAGTAACCTCAGAACTAAATGCCTATTCCTAAGAGTAGCACTTCAGACAAGCATTAAATAGAGTGGCATTTAGGTTAAGAAAGCTGGGAATTTTTTAAACAAGCTGGAAACTTTTTAAGTTTATTTTTATTTGGAGAATCCCAAAGTCAGTAAAATCAACAGATCTTCCTTACTTCCTCTTTCCCTCACTCCTTCCCTCTTGTTCTTCCTTCTTTCCTTCCTTCCTTTTTTCCTATTCAGTTATACTACCAGACCCATTCAACTGTGAACTTTGCTTGCAGATTTTATTTCCAGACATTAAATGTAATTATGAGAATTAAATAAAGAAATTGATTCCTTTTGTACATCTTTTAAAGTAAAAATTCAGCTCTGCAAACCTACAGATATTTTCCAATTTAAAAGGTCACTCTTTCCCATAAATTCACATAATGTTCTGTGCTTGGTAGGGGTTTGGTGAGATATGCTAATTAGGTGTGTCTGTTACAACTCACCTCTAACAGAAGTGCATGTCAGTTATTTATTCATAAATAGAATCAGCTATAATGGACAAGAAGTTTATATGGATGAAACTTGTCTGTACTAAACTCTGCATTTAATATCTCCTTTCTCATCTTCTGGTGTCACCTGCCTCTTCAGAGATGTACTCAAGTCCTTGCATTTTATAGCCAAATAAAGATCACATAACTAATGAAGGAAGATGGAAGATTCTAAAAGCAGAGTGAAGGCGGTTAAATCATATTCTTCCCATTACTCCAAAAAGTATTCCCTTCCAGAGGGAACCTCTTGTCAAAGATGTAGATACAAGCAAGAACTTTCTAATTACATAAGAAATCACATGAAATATATAAAGTATTAAACCTTTGTGGAAAACAACTAGAGTGGGTGTGGGTAAACAGATCTGTACACAAGGGAAAGATGATGAAGATAACACCAGAAAGATAAAGAGACTGATGAGATAGCAAGGTGTGAATGTTCCTTTGTGTTCTCAGGAGTTTGAACTTTACCTTGTAAACAGTATAAGTTTAATGTTTTTGCTAGTATTTATCCACAAGTTCTGACTGTTTTTTTAAGGGAATGTACTTGCCAGTCAATTAAGCACACTTGAACAGGGGCACAATATCCAAAAAAAAATAGCTCCAACAGTGAAGATTCCAAGCATGGCAGATATTTTATGCCCTTTCATCTTCCATTCTCTGAACTTCAATCACCCTTCACGTATAATGATAGTTCTTATGGTGTTGCTATTATTTCATTCTCTTCTTTCATTTTCATACCTGTTGTGATCATTTACACAATGGCCAGAGCCAACCCCACACACAGTGGATTTGGCTCCTATCTACAAATGTATTCTTTGTACACGCCTGTGATCAGCTACAGGGATTTTTACCTTCTACTTCACAGAGAAGATAGAGGATAGAGTCTCATCTTTGTTTCCAAACCAGCAGTCATATCTCATCTTTTCTGCATCCCTTGGCTATAAATATGCACACAGACAAATTCCAGTTGGCTTTGGGGCATTCCCTTTCTTTTCTCACTACCACACCCTAGGTTAAGTCCCTGTCACCGTGTACCTAGATTGCTGCAAAGCCTCCTAACTTCTATCTCTGTCTCAACACTCTTCTCCCTTCAGTTCATACCTTACACTGCAGCCAGTATATCATTCTACAACACAGATGTCACTCCCTCAACTCTGAAACCCTCTAAACATCTCTCATGGCCTAAAAAGGACAAATTTAAATGTCTTAATATTGGCTTTGAAAGCCCTCTTTTTCACATTGACTCACTTTACATTTGACTACATTTCCTCCACACTCCAGAAAAAACACCAAGTACAATTCTATTTCTATGTCATTTCTCACATTGTTTTCACTCTCTAAGGTGGTCAGTATACTGCTTTTTTTCTGTTTAAAAACCCTTTCTTTAAGACCCAGTTTACTGCTATATGCTCTGTGAACCCTTTCCTAAGCCTTGGTGCTTAACCATGCCCTTTCTCCCTTGATACACTTGCTTATGAGCGCTTACCTCCTCTGTCTGTCTGATAGCTGAGCTCCTGATGGCTGGGTTCCCCCACAAAACTGGGCTCCCTTGGGGCTCTTTGATAGTCTTGTTAATCTTATATTCCCCACAAAGCCCAGCACAGTGCCTGATAGAGAACATTCCATAATCTTCCAGTGAAATTGAACTGCTTTAGGGGAGGACATGTGGGGTCATTCAGGTTCCTTATCCCACAGGGTTCAGATCACCATATTCTTCAACTGGGCACAAGGCTGGCACTCAGTCCAGACCATTGACTCTGTTTCTAAGTAAGCTCAACATTTCATGCTTCAGTAGTGGCCTCAAAAAGATAAAAAAGCATACTACCTTCTGCATAAAGTGTTACAGTGCTCTGCTTTCTGTCCACAGAGGAAGTAATTGTTGAAGCTAGAAAATACACAGAGAAAAGCAGATGAAATCAATTTTAGATACATAAATGGAGTGAAAACCATTATTTCTCCATAAGAGCTTATATACAATATGATAGAAAATCAATTAACTATAGTTAAAATCACATAAAAATCCTTAAAAGACAGAAATTCAAGGTTTTTCCTTGGAAAAACATGCTGACGTATGAAAAGTACCTTTATAAGGTACTAATTAATGATTTTCCCATTTATGAGACACCTCGTTTTGTACCTGACAACTATTTTGTACAAAGTAACCCCACCTCCTCCCAAGCCGTAATGTACTGGTTCATCGTGGGCACTTCATGTGAGCCGGACTGATTATAATCCTTTTACCGGATACCACCCCCTGCTTAAAATTATTTGGCCCAGTGGTGGGCACTGCACATAACAGGACAAACCAGAGTATTTTCTCAAAGAATTTTGAAACCAGAATTAAGAAGAGTAGTTCATCCCCTTCCTTCCTTACTTTTCCTACTGCGATGGTTAATTTTATGTGTCAGCTTGGCTAGCCATGTTATCCCAATATTTGGTCAAACGCTATTCTAGATATTTCTGTGAAAGTATTTTTAGATGAAATTAACATTTAAGTCAGTGAAAGAAAGTGAAGTCATTCCGTGGTGTATGAATCTTTGCGACCCCATGGACTATAGCCTGCCAGACTCCTCCGTTCATGGGATTTTCCAGGCAAGAATACTGGAGTGGGTTGCCATTTCCTTCTCCAGGGGATCTTCCTGACCCAGGGATCAAACCTGGGTCTCCCACACTGCAGGCAGACTCTTTACCATCTGAGCCACCAGAGAATCCCTTAAAAGTCAGTAGACTCTGAATAAAGCAAATTACCCTCCAAAGTGTGGGTGGGCCTCATCCAACCACTTGAAGGCTTAATAGAAAAAGACTGACCTTGTAGGCAAGGGAGCTCTGCCAGCAGTCTGCCTTCAGACTCCAAGTGCAACTCTTACCCGGGGTTTCCAGCCTTATGGTCTACTCTGCATATTTTGAACTTGCCAAGTCTCCGCAATCATGTGAATGAATTTCTTAAAGTAAATTAATCTCCCCTCCACATCCCTACCTTGCTTTTGCTTCATTCTTCCTAAAATAGGTCTATTGGTCAGGGTTCCTAAGAGAAACAGAACAGGATGTGTGTATGTGTGTTGGACATACATCCAGTAGAGAGAGGTACAGAGGGAGGTACGGAGAGAGAGAGAGAGGTAATAGTCTTTACTTTGTCCAAATTCTCAGTTTCATCGTTTTTGAGACCTATATGCATTCCTTCTTTTGAATTTTGCAGTTTCTGACAGTCAAAATAGTCTTAATCTAGTTCAAATTTGGTTTTTGAAAACACTCTGTTTTATAGTATTTTTAGTATTTAGTATTTTAAATATTTTTATAGTATTTTTCTGAACAACAATGATTTAAAAAATACTTCTTATATATGACCACAATTCAATAAGCATTTGGGGGCTTCCCTGGTGGCTCACTGGCAAAGAATCCACCTGCCAATGCAGGGGACATGGGTTCAATCGCTGGCCCCACAGGCTGCGGAGCAACTAAGCCCATGCTCCACAACTATTGAGCCTGTGCTCTGGAGCCCAGGAACCACAACACTCCTGAGCCTACAGCAGCCTACAACTGCTGAAGCCTGTGTGCCTGGAGCCTGTGCTCAGCAACAAAAGAAGCCACCACAACGAGAAGCTCACCCTCCTAGAAAGCAGCCCCTGCTCTCAGCGACTAGAGAAAAGTCAGCAAGCAGCGAAGACCCAGCACAGCTAATAAATAAATAAAATTATAGAAAATAAGCATTTGTGAATCCTAAGCTTATAAAAATACACATTTTACTTCCCATTCTAACTTTATATCCATTTTCACCACATTAAAAAAATAAACAAAGAGCCTGTCACAGATACAGAGAAGAAACTACTGGTTACTAGTGGGTAGAGGGAACATGGGGAGGGGCAATATAGGGGTAGGGGATTACGAGGTGCAAAGTATTATCTATAGAATAAGCTACAAGGATACATTGTAAAATAGGGAATATAGCCAATATATTGAGCAAGGCATTTAAAAGTTCTGAATAACTTTTGCACACATGTAACTTAAATAATATTATGTATCAACTATACTTGAATAAAAATAATTTTTAAAAACATGTTGACATAAGAAAAATAGATTCAACAAAGTTCTTAAAAATAAACAGTAAACAAGTCTCTGAAATAATTTTACTTTTCTGGACAGCTAAATATTACTGGTTTGGGCTGGAAGTAAGACAAAGGATGAGATTCTAACTATTAAATTTAGTTCATATTAGGCTCAAATATCTATTCCAGAAACAGATAAGAGGTGAGAGCTGACCTCAGAGGGATTACTCTGTAGCTTTTCCAAAGGGCTAATGAATGAACTTTTGAGCCTTTGTGTTCCATATGGTCACTGTTGCAAGTATTCAACTCCGCTGTTGCAACAAGAAAGAAGCCACATATAAGGGAACAAATGTGCATGGCTTTGTCCAAAAAAAATTTATTTGTAAAAATATGACTAGATTTTGTCCATGGGCCACAATTTGCTGCCTCGATTTAAAGTATGGTATTTCACTTGCCCTAATGCCATTTCTTGCATTTATCACAACTGAAAATAAACAATGAACATCTACTGCATGTTCTATTTTCTTCTGCTTTCTTTGCCTTTTAAAAGTAAACTAAATCTCCAGTGACAACCTCAAGTTCTCCCTCAAATTAACTTCCTATTTTGTTTTTGACTTATGTCACAATTTCCTTCCTTCTTTCCTTCCTTTCTTCCCTCCTTTCCTTTCTTCTTCTCTTTCTCCATCCCTCCTTCTTTTCCTTCCTTCCCTCTTTTCTTACCCTAAGTGTGACAAGTATTGAGGGCATCTGACAGGATTCCAATGAATAATAAAACTACAGTGAGCCTGCCCATTCCCAGCTAAAAGGGAGCTGTCTGCTGGTCAGAAGACAGCAGCCATGACAGCGTAGCGTTACTGGAGCTTATGAAGGCTTTCTCGTATAGGTATTTTGGTCTGTGCACCTTGAGACCCAATGCTTCTGGAAGAAAGTGTTTCACGAATATGGTATCCTGTGGTCCTTGCAAAATAGAATTCTTCTTCAGTGTCAATTCTTCACGTATTCTGTCACCCATTGCGCTCCCTATTTTAAAGATATAGGTTGTTGTCCATGGAAAATTCAGAGAACCCAGCCTTGATTAATGCCTTTCAAAGGATACTCAAAGGCTTTTCTTCTATCCTATGGATTCTATTTCAAATGCCCCATAGAAAGTATTAATTTTAGTGATAAAACATGATTTTCGTGCATGAACTGTTAAGTGAGAGTGAAAGTCGCTCAGTCGTGTCTGACTCTTTGCAACCCCATGGAATATACAGTCCATGGAATTCTCCAGGTCAGAACACTGGAGTGGATAGCCTTTCCCTTCTCCAGGGGATCTTCCCAACCCGGGAATCGAACTGGGGTCTCCTGCATTGCAAGCAGATTCATTATCAACTGAGCTATCAGTGAAGTTGTTGCCATTTCAGTAGATTCTCATTTTAGCCATTTTGTTTGAGAGTATTGACAATTTGGCACATTAGTTTTTATCAGATATAACTAAATCAGTGCCTTAATACTAGAGGATTCTGTTGTAATAGCTTTGTCATGCATTAGTGGTGTCTTCAAAATTGACTTAAGTAAGTCTTCAAGTATATTGAGTTTCAGTGATCTCTTACTGGCTGGAGAATGGAAGACACTTTATGGTTAATAAAGGTATTTTAGGGAATGAAGGCCCGTGGAGAGTCCTGCCTTTTAAACCAGACACAAAATTCTCCTACAAGTAAACAAAATACCACCTTCCAAAGAATACACTGAGAAGGTAAATCAGTAAATTATCTCTGCAATTTCTCATGCCAGAGATAAAACCTGCAACTTAGAACATACCCCTTAAGTGTACTAAAATGGTTGTTTTTAGAAGAGAAAAGAAATTGTCCTTGCTTTCACAAATATTCCTGTGATTATTTTTATAATAGTGAATTCATTTTAAAACTTAATTGCTAATATGAGTTATTCTGTTTCATTACCTCCATTGGCAGCAAGTTTGTACAGAATGTCAATTTTATATCAAGTATCATGTCTTCCCTGAGAGAAGAAAGCATCCTTCTTAGAGTCTTGGTTGAAACTTTGCATGCACTGAAGTATTACAACAAATGATCAAAAGTCCTGAGACTTCTTTCTTTAATTTTTCAGATGAAACTAACTTTTCTTTTAAGTTTAGAAACATTGGGCTTTACATTGTTCACATCAGATATCTGAAACTGGCTCTCTAATCTGGTTACATTTAAAGACTGTAATGATTCTATTTCTAGTGATGAAGAGGGTACTAATAATCCACAACCTTTAGTCATAGAGATATGCGAAGTATCACCATTGGATACTTCTCATTAAATTCTTTTAAAATGTTCTGACAGACCATGTATTTACACGTTAGAACATTTTAGCCTAGCAAGATTGGCTGGTTTCTCCTCACTGCCCTGGAAAGTAAAGGGGAAAAGTATGAGATTAGTTCAGTTCAGTTCAGTTCATTTCAGTCACTCAGTCGTGTCTGTCTCTTTGCAACCCCATGAACCACAGCATGCCAGGCCTCCCTGTCCATCACCAGCTCCCCGAGCTCACCCAGACTCATGTCCATTGAGTCGGTGATGCCATCCAACCATCGCATCCTCTGTCGTCCCTTCCTCCTCCTGCCCTCAATCTTTCCCAGCATCAGGGTCTTTTCAAACAAGTCAGCTCTTCACATCAGGTGGCCAAAGTACTGGAGTTTCAGCTTCAACATCAGTCCTTCCAATGAACACCCAGGACTGGTCTCCTTTAGCATGGACTGTTTGGCTCTCCTTGCAGTCCAAGGGACTCTCAAGAGTCTTCTCCAACACCACAGTTCAAAAGCATGAATTCCTCGGTGCTCAGATTTCTTTATACTCCAACTCTCACATTCATACATGACCACTGGAAAAACCATAGCCTTGACTAGATGGACCTTTGTTGGCAAAGTAATGTCTCTGCCTTTTAATATGCTGTCTAGGTTAATCATAACTTTCCTTCCAAGGAGTACACGTCTTTTAATTTCATGGCTGCAGTCACCATCTGCAGTGATTTTGGAGCCCAGAAAAATAAAGTCAGCCACTGTGTCCACTGTTTCCCATCTATTTTCCATGAAGTGATGGGACCAAATGCCATGATCTTAGTTTTTTGAATGTTGAGCTTTAAGCCAACTTTTTCACTCTCCTCTTTCACTTTCATCAAGAGGCTCTTTAGTTCCTCACTTTCTGCCATAAAGGTGGTGTCATCTGCATATCTGAGGTTATTGATATTTCTCCTGGCAATCTTGATTCCAGCTTGTGCTTCCTCCAGCCCAGCATTTGTCATGATGTACTCTGCATAGAAGTTAAATAAACAGGATGACAATATACAACCTTGATGTACTCCTTTCTTATTTGGAACCAGTCTGTTGTTTCATGTCCAGTTCTAACTGTCGCTTCATGACCTGCATACAGATTTCTCAAGAGGCAGGTCAGGTGTTCTGGTATTCCCATCTCTTTAAGAATTTTCCACTGTTTATTGTGATCCACACAGTCAAAGGCT